>NW_008237878.1:6621167-6672997 GCF_000691975.1 Corvus brachyrhynchos
CTGCTGATATTTACTTCAAAGGTGCATGACCACACAGATCACTTTAATAACAAGAGCCCAAAAGAAGAATTAATAAAACTCTGAGTGTGTTTTATCCTGAGATCTCACAGTGCTTGACAAAGGAAAGGCACCATCAGTTCTTTTTATATGGGGGCAGAAAGAGGTGAAATGATTTATTTATCCACATTCATGCAGTGAATTGGTGGTAAAGCAGTGAGCTGCACCTCTCCAGCTGTGCTTTGTGGCTTCCTATAATGTCCATTGGAACAGTCCTAAAGCATTTATCCTTCAAGAGTGCATCCTACCCCTGCTGCTTTGTGCAGAAATTAGCCCTGTGAAGAAAAGTTCAGCTTTGCAGTGGCCTGGGCTAGAGCAGGAAAACAGCAGAGTTCTGGTGTCTTAAAGCACATCGATATAAGCTCATGGTCAAAAAGGTAGAAAGACACACAGAAAGGCCACTCATGAAATGGACACAGGGGAGTATAAGATGTCTGGTGGAGCTGTGATGGAGAGCCACTTATTCTAATTCACTCCTGCAGTGTTTAGAGGAGGTTGCATTGGCCTGCCCAATGGATATGCCCTTGGTGACAGTTAGAGGCAAGGGCTTCTGCTCAGCTGGAGAGGCAGCTGGGTGCTCTCTGAGCCCCAAGGTCCTTGGAGGCTTCAAGCAGACGTGAGCAAAGAGCCTCTCTGCCATGTCTGTATTTTTCTGCATTCACGACACACAGCGTCGCTGTCATTAAGGCTACAGGAAAACAGCACATCAGGGCACATCTAGAGGACAGAGATTGTTGACCACTTGTGCTGAACAGAGCAAAGGTCTGTAATGAAGCCTGGTGGGATGTGGTCCATCTGGCCTTTCAGCATGTTCATCAAACCCTCGCTCTTCAGGACAGCACCGAAGGCTGGCTGGGGCTTTGCCCAAGCAGCAGCTTGTGGGAGAGAGTGATCCCGAGGGATGTCTGCCTGCACTGCCCTTTGGCTGCAGTGAACTGTGCACGTTTGGAGGGATAGAAGCTCCAAGAGGGCCATGGGGAGACAGGGAAAGGAAACACCAGACCTTCCTGGTGCTTTGCATCATCTGGTGGGGATGGACATGCATAGGGACAGCAATTTTGCAGCTGCCCAGCAGACACTGGGAACCTGGGGTATTTGCCTGGAATATTTATCCGCTGCCAAATATTTAATTATGCAGGGGAACATACCACTTAGGTGGAGATGTTTTGGTTTCATTAAAGAAGTTGCAGAAATCATTGTGCTCTCCCCCTGGGCTCTGTGAAGAAAAATCCTGCTGATGGAATCAATTGAATCTGGAGGGGCCACAAAGCTGTTGAGCCCCAGGTTAGCAGAGGATTTTGAGGCAGACATGCCTGTGCCTGGGCATTAGAGCATCAGTGTAACCAAGCTCCCAGGCTTGTTTTAACAGATGCTGTGAGCTGATTACAGAATGTTCTCAGTGCAGCCCAGGGCCCTTGCTCCACGTGCCCACAAATTTCATTCCTGCAGATGAGACAGCAATGAATTTGCCATTCATTAACAACAAGTAATATCTCTCAATCCGTCTTGGGTAGGCGTCATTGTGGAATTGCTCTTTCACTTTCATTTTACAGGGTTCCCTGTGATAAATTTAGCTTGTAAAGGGTGATTAAGACACTTCATTATGTTTTAATGTGTCTTTAGGCCTATGTCTAACAGTAATGCTCATTCTGGATCTCCCTGGAATTAGCTGGCTGTTGCAGCCCAGAAAAGCCTGCATGTGGGGTATGACTCTGGCTGGGCACCACACCAGTGGCCCCTGCCTCATGGCGGGGAACTTCAGGAAGCCCAAAGTGTGTCTCCACTGCTGGGGACAGTCCAGGTCAGCACATCAGCCAGGTGTGGGTCTCACAGGAGGAGATTATCTTGGTCATTTCTTCCCCTCACCACCCGGCTTGTCCATCTCAGAGCACAGGTTTGCGGGCAGCAGTAAGGTCCCAATCAGCTCTGGCTGCTGAAACTTGAATTCACCACCAGATTTGGATTTTCTCTCTAACAAGCAGCTCCTCAGAGCCTTGCGTGGTGAAGCTGGTTTAGCGAAGTGCGAGGGGGTATTTGTATTTGCATTCCAAATTGCAACCTGGAAGCCCTCCATCCCACACTGATAAACCCTGAAGGTGGCTAATTCCTATTTTGTGCTTTACTCAGCTGAAAACTTTATCCAGTGACATGTAGGCATAGGAGTGCCCTGGTTTGGGAAGGCAGGCAATTATTTCCTGCCTGAAGGGAGAAAGTTCATACTGTGCTGTGCTTTGTGTTTTCTACAGAGCAGGCAGCTCTGATCGCTCCCAGGCTTCCTCAGTTTGTCAGTCACCAGCTCTCTTCATGGACTAAGTAAGGAGCCCAAGTACCTCATTAAGATGTTTTCAATTGCTCTCTGCAGCCACGTGCATAGCAATGCATTGTGCAAAACCTAAATTAGGCAGTGTGAAAGACTCACAGGAAGATGTCCATGCTTTAAGCATCCTATCTATATGAGAGGGAATATGGTCTGATCCCAGAAAAACTTCTGCCCCATCACCTCGTGTGCCTTGCCCTTTCGCTGCCACCCAGTGCCTGTTCTGTGTGCCTGGGCATTGGGCTGTGACAAGGTAACCAAAGTTATTTTCATTCTTCTTGTTCTCCCACTTAACACTTCTATTACATACTTAAACTATTCTAGTTTCAGGCTCTTCTCTTTCAGAAATCTGAACACATATTCATAAAACTTTTTACATGTTCTGAGAAATTTAATATGTTCCATCTTCTTTCCCTTTCTGTTACTTTTTGTGGGCACCTTATGAGGACTGAACATGTTACTGTAGATAACACCACAGGGAATTAAGTGCTTAGCTGGGAAACCTCTCCCATCCCGTCTCATATAGGTTTAGATTAGGGTAGGATGGCAATCTTTAACACAGGCAGACAAGATCTTGTTTGCTGATTTTTAGGTGAGAATTAGAGCCTTGGGTCCTAAATCAGCCACGACAGTCAGACTGGTGAGGGCTGGGAGGCTGTATCCTGTGGAAAGGTTAGTGTTGGGCTAATTCCTCCAGGCAGTTTGAGGTATCTGTCCAAGCCTTCCTCCCTCCCTGTGTTGAATTACTGCATAGTGTTGCCACATACTGTTAGAGAGCAGCATCCTGGAAATGCACCATTTCAGAGGCAGGTCATGCCATGGGATGTGTAAAGCTCCCCAGCTTCCTTCAGGATGAAGAGCTGCTCAGTGGCCTGTGTGTTAGTCCCTGGGACACGCAGTTTTTTGGTGTCTGAGAAGAGCAGGGCAGTTGGTGCAGTCCCAGGGAGTGCCTTTCTGGTCTATTTAGAGGCTGTGAGCATCAAATGCTCTCATTCATTTATCAGGGGGTGATAAACAGCCTGGGAAAGGCCTGCCTCAGTCAGGTCACATCCTTGCTCTTTTATGAATGTGACATCTTTAAAAGCATATCTGCTAATGTCACGAGAGACCCAGAGGAAATCCCAGCTTGGTCAGCTTGGCACTAGGTTTCCTGAAGAGCAGCTGGGTGCAAAAGATGCGCAGGTTGTTTTTTTGCAGGACTGTTTCTACAGAAAATAAGTGATTTAAACAGCTTTGTCCCATAAAAAAAAATCTGCACCATCTGGGACAAAGCTCTGCTCTTTAGACATCGGTGTAATGCATTCATGATTGCAGCAATGGATTTTTTTGCCATGTGTTTGTCACTGGCACAGCTGAGACTACGGATCAAGCAAAGAACCACAGTTTTTGCCAAATTGTCAGTTATCTTTGGGGTGGGAAGGAGAGGGTCACTGCTGAAAAAAAATGGGCAGAAATCTGTCTGATTCAGGAGAGCGAGGTGCTTCGTGCCCTGAGAGCCCCTGTCTGTGTGGCTCTCCATCAGTGGTACTCAGGCTCTCTGGTCTTTCAGGGAGCCAAACTCCCTTCAAAAGACCCTCTTACAAAAGGGAAACCTCAGTCCCCTTGCTGGCCTAGACCTTGCATTTAAGACACTATATGCTCCTGAATAAGAGCATATTCAGTCTGCCTCCTACCTTATTTTCCCTTCTTTCCCAGGAGCACTTGCAGCTCCCAAGAGCCAGGCTCACCAAGGCTGGCTGGAAGCCTTGGGAGCCACACAGGTGCTGCAATGAAAGAAATCGCCCTGCAGTGCTGCAGGAATCTGCAGCTGGTCTCCCAAAGAGGGGCCAGAAGCCACCCACATGCCAAGCTCTGGTGCTGTACACAGCGTTCCCCTCTGTGAGACCATCTGCAGCAGAGGCACTGGCTGGGGACTTGTGCGGTCACAGCCCCACGGGGGACAGGGCTGCGTGTCCCACCTGGGCAGGCACACCCTGCCATGGGCACGGTGACCTTGGAGAGGGCTCATCCCGAGATTCCCATGCAGCTGGTGTTTTGTATTGCAAGCCATATGGCTGACACCATAAACACTGGCTCTAATTGTAGCTCTCAACCTGCCAAAGTCCAAAACAGGGGGAGTAATGGGGACAGAAGCTGGGGGTGGGGGGAAAAAAATAATAAAATCAAACATTTGCCTAAAATAGATTCAGTAACAAGGAAAAGACAAGGAAAGGAAAAAAAAAAAAGAAGTCCTAAAAGGCAGAGGGCTTCATTACTCCAGTAAAAATTGCCTTCTCTGACCTCAGGCACCTGACTCAGCATTTTCCAAGTCGATATTTTACAGTAATAAAAGGGAGAGAGCACCAGGTGTGTGGGAAATGATGGCAAATTTGTGTCTAAAAAGGCAGGGACATTCCTTCTAATGAAGGACTGTAGAGAATATGTTCCTAATCAAACTGCTAATAATAACCTTGTTTCTATAATTTGCCTTTTTTTTCCGTAAAGTGGGGTTATGTGTGACAGGGATTTAGGGACTTTGGAGAGGGACTAGGCAATGCTTTCAGTTTGCTGGTTTTATTATTAGCATAACATGAAGGAAAAGCTGGTCCTGATCCTCCTTGCCTGGGTGTTTGTCAGTCTATTCCCAGCAAAGCTGATGCAAAGTAAGTACCAGGACAAAATGAAGACGCTTTTTATCTATTCTGTAAAGATTTAAATGGACAAGATTCAAGGCAAAGCACTGTAATGCATGGGTTTTTTGGTCTCTTTCCCAAGGGGGAGAGGCACAAGAACAGCCACTCTGACCAAACGTAGCCATAAGGATACCTCTCCTCCCTGGGATGGTCTGGTACTGTATCCAGAGCTGTGTCTTTTAGATGTCTGCCTCCCTCCCTAGAACTTCCACTGGGAAATATGTGTACACAGGAGGAGCTGGGATCCAGTACAAATATCAGAGCTACCCTGACATGAAATCACACCTGCAAGGTGGGAACTAGGCTCTGCATTTTGGTTTTGGTTCAGGAAGATCAGGAAAGTTCTCCACAGCCCCTGCTGAAAAAAGAACTGCTTGCTCTGACCAGTGACATGAGGGGAACATCTCTCTCCACAGCTCTAAAGGGAAAGCTCCAAAGACAGTCAGAGTAACCCAAAACGTGGTGGGGACTGTTAAGGCTGGGTACCCACCTCCTTCCCAACACACCCAGGGACAGGGTGTGTCCTCGTGATCCACTCTGCCCTGGGGCCCCCAAAACTTTGGAGCATGTAGAAAGCCACATTTCAGTTCCTTCAAACTGAAAGTTAATTAAAACTCAGGGAGAAAAACCTCCATTGGGAACCAGCAAAACAGGTAGACACCTCTGACTCTAATTTATGTGAGTTTAAAAGTAGTACCAAGGTGGGTTTAATTACCTGGGAACAATGTATGTCTCCTGTATTGCAGATCAGCTCGTTAGTTGTACACTTCTTTTTTTTTTTCCACTTCCAGTTGAAATTGATAATACATCTCTCACTCAAAACATTGTCTCCCAATCACCATGGTTACTGCCAGGTTTTTCCACAAGGACCAAGCATATTCATCTGTCAAGTATGCTAATGGAGAACGGACCCTGTCACACAAAGGAGCAGGCTATTCAAACATACACTTGCCAAATAATTGTACATGTCAAAAGAATGATGCTTGTTATTTGCTTAATATTATCCCCCAGAAGTGGGAAATAGTTCAGCTCTCAATGCAAAATGGCTTGCCCTCATCAAATAGGCAATTTGCTGATAATTTAGACTATTAGAGATCTTGGGGTGGGGAGACAAAGGGGGGGGTGGTAAATGTAAGTGGCCTTTTATAATTGCACTGAAAGCAAAATGGTGCAATAAGTGCCCCAGAGGTGCAGTAACGAGGAGCATCGCAGGAGTGCTGACGGCCAATGCGAGGGGCTGCTCGCAGCCTCCCCTCTCACCTCTGTCAGGTAGCTGCTGGTGGGTGGTTAATTACAATTTAGCAGGAACACTTTTCTCAACTGCGTTTTTTTATTGCTATTTATCTTCATGATGGGCCAATTTCCCATTTGTCTATTTTGGTAATTAAGGCAAAGAAAAATGTTACTGTAGGATTCCTCTAACTTTCCGAGCTTGCAGCAGCTAGTTGTTGAGGCTGTGCTGATATATCTGCAGCCAAGGCAATGAAGTGGTCTTTTCCCTGACTTTGAGGCACTTAAAGGCTCTTCCCATTCAGAGCAGGTTGTGGAAAGGCAGAGACAGCCTAGAGACTGAGCGATCTGCCAGAGGCAGGGGCTGTGGTTGGCATCTACACTCCTGCTCCACCACAAACACCTAGCAGACCACAAAACTCACATCACCTGTGCCACATGTGTGGAGAAGGAAAATACTGGAGCTCTGTCCTCTCAAGGTGAAAAACTAATTAACATCTCTAAACTGTTTGAGATGTCTAGAATGTAAAAGTGGCAAATATTCAGACATCTCCATTTCTTTGAATGGGATGGGCAAAACTCCCAGTACCATCCCATGTACATCCCAGTACATTGTCGTTTCTATCTCACATAGTTTTGTAAGGAAAGAAGGGGCATCACAGATTTTATTTATTCTTCCCCCAGCTCTGCTTTTTCCTCTCTTCTTCCTGGAAGATCAGGTTTGTGCAGTTACAAGGTGCTGGCTGGAGACCCCAGAGGCACTGTTCACTGTAAGAATGTGGCATCAGCCTCGGGCCTGCAGTCTCCTGTGCCTTGTCCAATCTGTGTACATGGCTCTTGGCTTCACTGATGTCCTCCAGGCCATGTCCTGTGAAGAGACAGCTTCCTACCAATCCCAAATGTGCACCAGGCACCAGTGACTTTTGCCTGGGTGATATATCATGACCTAGAACCAGAAGGCACTTCAGCATCTGCCCTGAACTGTGTGGCTCCCCTCCAGCCTGCCTGGTCTGCAAAGAGCAGTGCTGCTGACAGCAGGCTGGGATGGTGCAGTTAACTGTGCCCTCCATATGTGACATTATTTGCTGGATGTAGCTGAATGATGATTCTTCATCCTGGAAGTGTTCAAAGCCAGGCTGGGTGAGGCCCTGAGCAACCTGGTCTAGTGAAAGATGATCCTGACTACGTAGGGGGAGTTGAAACTAAATAATGTTTAAAGTCCCTTCCGACCCTAACCATTCTATGATTCTATGATGATTTTCCTTGATTGTGGATTCTGATTGTTGAGCCCTCTTGTGCTTGCTGTGAGATGCAGTATTTTGCTTTGGGGAGGATGAGGAGACTTCATTGAGTAAAATTGGCTCTGTTTGCACTGGAGAGGTAAGGCCTTAAAATGCACACAGGGAAGGCAAGGAAATGTATGATAAGGAAGCTGAGTTTAGGGGGTGACCAGTAAATTTTGTGTGGGATGAAAACAAGGAGGGGTTATGGTTTGCTGCCTGTGGTGTTTCTTGTAAAAAAGACTAATTTTCTAATGAGCAGAAAGAAGAGAAAAAAAAAGCATCAACTAGCAAACAACCTAATCGGCTATTAAAATATTTCCAAGCAGTGAAATTAATACAATTCCCAACTCATAACTTATTTGCCTCTGTACAAAATTAACATAGATAAATAAATTAAAAAAATATAACCTCACCCAAACTGCTTCATAATAAAATGTGATCATAGCAATAATAAGACGCTTCAGTGCATGAATTTGGTTGTATTAATTCACCTCTGGTGTAATTGACAGCTCTCAGCCTTCAGCTTTCCTCTGAACAGTGCACTAGAGCTGAATTATTATACCTGGCACTTCAGACTCTTCCAAATCTCATTGCCTAATTGCGTTCTCTTCTAGTAGGTGAGTGTTAAACTCAGACATTAAAGGATCTCTGCCAATTACTTGAAGCTCAACATTTGATCTGTCTGAAAATCTCACCGATCCGTGGGGGACTGCTCCTCTGTCTGCATCTCAACTGCTGCTTTCTCTCCTTGCCTAGTGCAGTGTAAAATGAGAGTAATTCTACTCCTGGTTTTAAGGGCATAAAAAGAGTGAATAATAGAGGGAATTCAGGCAAGAAATCCAGACCCCCCTCCACCCATTCAGAATTAGGGCTAGCATTAATCCTGCAGCAGCTGCTAATTATATAGGATTTGTAGGAAAATTTGCTCTCTTTGTCTTCCCGTTGCTGGTTTTACAGATGCCATCCGACCAGTGCCTCTGTGAGATACCCTGTAAAAGAAGCAGCTTTTCTGGGATTACCTCCCCATTGCATTGCTTCTCCTGCTTGTAGTTCACTGGTGTGTTTCAGTCCGTGGTCACTGTAAAGTCTGTGTGGCTCAAAAGTGCTTTGGAGACCCTTGTTTGCAAACCAGTCAGTTAAATTAAGAAGCTTGATTCTCATTGCTGTGTGATGACATCTTCAATTTAGCTGGTGCCCCAGTGAGGAAGTAAACAAACAATAAAAGTGTCACAATTCCTTCTAGTTCCATTAGACAAACAAGAAGTTTATTCAGTGTTTTGGCAAATGAAAATTTAAGCAAACTGTCAAGGGAGACATTTTCCCCATCAGATGCTTTCTGAGAGGGGATTATAACATGAAAGAGCTATCACCCACCATGTCATTAAAAACAAAGGCTCCTGTGAACCCCTTTTATTAAAGATTAGCAGCACTGATTACAGACTCGTAGGCTGAGCTGAAGACAAATTAGAATATCTTCTGCCATGGGATAACTTACAGTATCCTCCTGGGCAGCCAGACTATTGCAAACAGCACACTCCTGAGAACAGACAATTTTCACCTCTGGCCATTCATTCTCTGCCATTTAGAAACAGCCTGGTGATCTGTCTAGACCTATTTCCTGCCGAACACCAACACTTCATTACACCTCCTGCTGTATGATTCCGGGTGAGACCAGTTGTTCATGCAATCAGGAATACCAGATTTTGGGCTTTTCTCATAGATAATCCTTAAGTCTACTTAGAAAATGTTGCCAAGCCAAGTGCCAAGGATCACTGTTCCAGCAGGGACAGACAGGGATGCTAATGCAATGCTTAGGAAGCCATGCAAATTCAGTCTTCAATGCCATGTGGTGGCCACAGGCTTGGTGCAGACTTAAAGACCCATCAGATTAGTTGTGAGATGCTGACCTTACTGAGTAGTGAACATGGAGCTCCTGCTCATGCCCAACTCAGTCCATGCACACATATTTAGATATGTGTATACACCCTTCTAACCAGCAGAGATATTCTGCGCAGCCCCAAAGACAAAGCAGAAACTTGCAGAAGGGATGTTTGTCCTGCCTAGGATGGCTGTGCAGTCTTCCATGTGATGGAGACAGCCTTTCCAGGCTCCCAGGTTGTTGTCTTTACACTCAGTGCAGGAAAAGTATGCCTTTGTGGTTAAAGGAGAAAATAGCTCTGAAAATAGTGCCCCATGAGATACCATGGTACCCAAGGGTACCCATGGATCATGGATACGATGGTTCGGATCTCTGGATCCAGATCCAGAGATAGATAACTTTTTGGGTGGTGTAGGCATTAATTCTGGTCCCTGCAGCACTCTCTCCTTCATGCATCTATCCCTGCAAGTCTGCACTGAGCCCTGGGACTGAGCTGCCCTTTCCCATTGCTTGTGCACAGGAGTGGGAAAAGGCTAAATTTGGCACTACCTGGGAGAGAAGCAATCTCATTTCTACCTGTGTCACAACCATGCAGGAGCTTCAGCTGCCACCATAGGAACAGCCGCTCCTGAGACAGTAAGGGATGTTTAAGAAGTGATGCTTCACTTGGTGGTGTGGACTGACCTCTCCTGGATGTGAAGGACCACGGAGCCACTATCCATATCACAAAACAATAATACTGCTTCCCCTTCTCTTCCCTTCCCTTTTCAGGCTCAGATGGGAATGATGGCAGTGAAGAACCAGAGCAGGAAATGTGGTAACATTTTGAGAGCAGTAAGCAGAAGCAGAGTCCTGTGCACACAGGAATGGCAAAAGGGATGGAGAAGCAAAATCCAACAAAACAAATCATGATGTCGTGTACAGGATTCCTCTCTCCTCTTTTTTCAGTGGTATATAAATGTGGTCTGAGTTCTCACCTGTTTGTGCCAGTGTATTTCCAGGTGACACCTTCAGACGATTGGGTACAATGAACTTGCCCTACCTGTGTTCATGTGGGATGAATCTAGATCCCTGTAAGAAAAGAATAACCGAGTCTGTCTGTGTCTAACCTGTCATTTCTGTGACTCCTTCACGATCCTGTTTTATTGTCCTCCAACCCTTACCCATCCCACCTGATAAGATTGCTTCCCTCCGATTCCTTCAGACCTCCAGCTTCAGACCTATGCATATTCCTACACCTCAGCAGAGACACTGCTGGGTTTGCCTCCAGTCCTCTGGGAATACCCTAACCGCAGGATGCTCTCTGTTCCCAGCCTCAGACTTTGCTCTAATAACTCTGCATCAGCAGAGCCAGTCCTGCTGTCCCAGGGCCTGCAGGTGCCTGTTTTTACAAAAGCAAATCTGGCAGGCTTTCAAAACACCAGCCATGAGCTGCAATTTCCAAAGATCTGCCTGTAAGCCTTCCCGGGGCTGGGGAAGGGATTGCACTCGAGATGAGGAGATACTGCGGTAACCCCGCTCCAGCCCCTTAGGCCCAGGAAGGCCACCTGGTTTTGGGGGGAGTTGTTCTCCCAGACACTCCATCCTGGGCAGGCAGGGGACAGCACAGAGGGAGAGCCTGTTTTTAGCAGCAAGAAGCTCATGGTGGAATGAGCCCTGCCACTTGCACAGTCACAGCATCAGTCTTTGTTTATGTACTGAACTGATGAGCAATTAACTTGGAGACAAGACATTATATGCAGAGCACAGACCTGTAAGGTGCTTTCTATTAGGGCTGCCTCACATTTCCTATTATTAGATGCCACTTTCTGTTGCACTTTTCTCAAATTGTAAGCACTCAGGCTGAAATTTTCCCTCCTGGGTGTTGCCTCAGGCTGGACTGATCATCTTTTGTGAGGAAAGTTTGTATATGCCTTTGGGGGATCTCTAGTAGGGTTGTGCAATCTTTGCTAATGCGTCTGAATGACACACAGGGAGAAGAGGACACGGGAGAGGCAGGAGAAAATACTAATGCAAACCAGTGAGTGCAATTATGCTGGGATGGAGCTAAGCTGAAGGCAAAGGGGTCTTGTAGAGAGGCCTCTATGATTTCCTGCTGCATGTTCTTTGTTCATAATAACTGAAAGAGTGATCCTTCATTGTCTGGTCATGTCTGGTTACATTTTCCTTGATGTAAATTACAATACAGCTTGTTTGACCTAAGCGTCATCATCCCCAGCAAATTGCAACTGGTTCTCACACTGTTATTATGGAACGCACTGCTATCCAGGGGAGTCATTCTCCCTCCACCTTCCATCACCTATGCCTTCCCATGCTCCTGAAAAGGCCAAAAGCTTTCATTACTGTGCGGCTGAAAAAGTGCTGTGGGTTGAAGCAGCAAAAGATGTGTGCTTCACATGAAAAGGGCAACAGGTGTGGCTCCAAATACCAGTCTTAGGGGCATGGACAGAGCTGGTCAGTAGAAGAAATGTGGAGGCACTTGCTTTACTTTTTTCACTGTTCATCCTTATTAGGAAAAGCATTGAGGCAAGATATTATAGCGAGATCCCAGCAACCATACATTGGATATCTGGCACAAGGTCTGGAGCAGAATGATCCCCTATGGCCCCATCAAGCTGCTTCTCCTCCATGGCCCAGCCAAGCACCAGTCAGCAGAGGGGATACACAGACTTGAGGTCAGGCGACACAGGGCTCACAAATATCGAAGGGGTGGCAGTGGAAAAGATGCTGGTTTGGCCCACCAGGGCTGTTGAGCTGCTGTGTTGGGATGTATTCCTCTGGGCAATAGACTCAGACTATGCTAAGGGGAGAGAGGATTTCATGTGCTGGGATGGCTGACCAGGCAAGGCAAAGAGCCTGGTGAATGGATACCCATGGGCAGACCTTACTTCTGGGAGTCCCTGAGGTATCTGGAGGAAGCGGCCTCCTAGGAACAGTCTCTGGATTGTTTCTGTTGGGCTGCTGCCATCAAGGTTCCATTGCCCCCCAGCATGGACACTCCCAGAGCCAGTGATCCCATTCCCAGAGGTCACTTCACTCTCTTATTAATCTGAGCTTCCACATGCTTATAGAGAAGGTAGTCCCAGCACCCTCTTTTCCTTCTCTTTCTGGGAATAGCTCTGGGCAAGGAGGGTGAGGACGGAGAAACCCACATTGCTTTAAATAAATATGAAGTCAGATGCACCAGCAAAGAAAAAAATAAGCTAAATTATTCCTGCAGCATCTCTGCTCCCTATGTGAGGCACAGCCTGTTAACGCTTCCCATATCTCCCACCTCCCTCCCCAAAGTAGATGAGAAACAAATCCATTATCTGAAGGACATTTGTCTAAAATTCCCCTTTTGTGCTTTGGCTATCTGGGACGTGCAGCTGTCACTTCCCATTCTTCTAGTAATTGCTCCTACTACAGCTAATAATGCATTTATCAAGCAGAATTTACTTATTTATTTATTTGCCTCCCTTTATTATTTTTATTATTTAGGTATAAAATAGGTCTTTTTCTCCACACTGCTTCATCAAAAATCTATAGTCTTCTGAAGAATCAGTGGCTGCTCCGTGCTTCTGCCTCAGCTGCAAGGAATTAGTTTATTAATATATATTGTGCCCCTGCAGCAACCTCTGGGATGTTGGGTTTTCACCTGATCATGTCACCCCTTCCCATGGTAGCTCCTAAAGTGAAGCTCTCACAATGGGACAAAAAACAATCCAAAAAGCAATTTGCTTGGCTGACAATTTCCTCTCTCCCCAGAGGTGTGGTCGGGGATATTTGTGCATTGGAAGGAGCAAGGAGTCAGCCCTCCCCAAACATTTACTGCAGTGGAGCTGGGATCAAGGGGCTGTGATGCTCCAGCTCAGGGCTCTGGCGACAGCTACATCTGAAGTTTTGTGGCACAGCATCCCAGGGCAAGCAGAACTTGGACATCTTGAAAGGGGGTAGCACATAACGTGTGGCTCTGCAGGCTCAGTTTGGACAACTCAACTCCTTGTTCTTGCCTCCCACCTTCCTTCTCCCCTGTTCTGATAGGGACCCTTGGAAATGCTTCTTTTTGGTGGGAACACCAAGCTTATATGCACATTTTGAAACAACCATCAAGGGAAGAGTTGAGGGAAGAGTTTATCAAACACTCGTGCATCCTGCTTTATCTAATTGCCTTCTTCTCAGGGCAAATCATGGCTCTCTTTCACTGTTTGTTCAAGGGCTGATAGGAAAGGAGTTGAATCATTAAAACTTCAGGTTTCCTACTGCTTTAATAATCTCCCCCAATTGAAGAATTATCAGCAGAGCCTGCCCCCAAAAGCAAAATCTTCAGCCACCTCCTGCTTCTGTCCCTGGGATATCTACTTTGAAAATTGTACATCTAATGAGTAATGGGGCAGAGGTGAAAGGCAAAATGTTGTACTCATGCAATTTGCTGTTGCAAATTAGGTAACAGAATTGCAAAAAAGAAGCATGGGGATGGATGCTGAAGGGACAAAAAAAATCATTCAGTTGCAAGTAAAACATCTGGAACGCCAACTGCCCTTTTGTTTAAAGGAATATTGAAGCAGCTGTTTGAGATCTCAAGGAGATAGGAAGGAGAGGTTTGTTCAAGAAGATAGGAAGGAGAGGTTTGTTCTGACATCTGTATGGACATTGTTGAATCTTCAGGTCTCTGGGGCTGAGAAGAAATACACTTCTCCCTTGGAACAGCAATGTATAAACTTGAAAAACACAGGGGTCTTTCAGGTGTCTCTGCTTTTGCCTGCTGCTCCAGTTGTCAGGATGAAGTGATTTCCCTGACCTTTTCAGGTGTGTATGCAGGCGAGCAAAGAAGAGCAGAATTCAGCCCGTCAGATTTACAGGTACAGGGTCTTGGCCAGTTGCTCATGGAGATGCTTCTGACTTCCCAGTCTGGCTGCTTAATTCAGGAACCAGTTGGAACAAATGGCTAATCCAGACTTTGAACTCTTCATTAATCAAAATTTTTGTTCAGTTCCCTGGATGAGAACTGGGTGGAGCCAAAAAGACCAGATGTGTGTTTGGACTGCTAATGGATCCAGGAATTCCCTCTGAGATGAAGGAGAACCAATTCTCCCAGGCAGCAAAAGACCTCTAAAGAGGATTTACCTCATGTGCAGTTGTACCAGCAATACCCTGCAATCCAGGTTACCTCTGCTTGGTGACTTGGGACCTGTGGAATCACTTTTTTAGAGGGAAGGAGTTAGAAAGACTAACTCATTCGGCTGTATGTGACAGGCATTGCCTTGCTTACCAAGCTGAGGATTTTATCTTGACAAGCCATGGGGACATTGATCCCCTTGCTGGCTCAGGTGTCTGTGCCTGGCACTGCAGATGTGCTTTCTGGGACTGAACTCCCTCTACTCCGTCCCCTCCACTGCCACCGGGCCAACAAGCCCTCCCAAAAGCAGAGTTCTGAGAGATGTTCAGACACGTTATCTTCCACCCTTTAGCAACACTATTTTATAGGCAGTTTATATTCCATGAGTTAAAAAATGCCTCTCCTCCCTACCAGAGCACAATGGCCATCACGGAGGAAAGAGGAGTTCCTCTCCCTATCCTTCCTCACTTTGTCACTTCATCGCTTCAGGACTTAACTTGCCAGCCATGCGTGTGCCCTGCAAGCATCGTCCATGCCGTTCAGCAGAGATGCCACTTGCTTGTACTACATTTGTGTAATGCAGCGTTTCACTTGTCCTAAGGGAAAGCAAAAACTCAGAGCTTTGAGCTGAAGCTGTGTGTGTGGCCTGGATTGCTAAACGGCTGTGGATCAGTACAGGCTGTGATGGCTGGGAAGCATGTCCTCACTGATGGAAAAACGAGCATTGGATTGCTGAAGGGAGAGGAGATGGGCTCCCTGTGCACTGTGGTGTTCAATTTGATCTTTCCTTTCTCCAAGTGCAGGGAAAGCGTTGGGGAAACATTGCTGTGTTTGTTGGTTTTGGTTTTAGTAAGTTTAATTTGCTTGTTCCCCCTGCAGCCACCATGACCCTTATAAAGATAATTCTTGGATCATTTTTAAAGAAAATTAGAAAAAAAAGTCTCTTCTAAGCTCTGTAAAATCCCACTGGAAAAAGAAACTTAAATGAGAAGCTTACTTTCCTTTGATAGTAAAGCTGTATGGAGTAGCCTATAAGCATTTTATTGAATTGCAGGCATGAGTTAGCCAAATAATTTTGCAGCTTTGTCTGTTTTGGTGAATGGGTTCTGTTTTAAAGTACTTAAAAAGTTTTCCTCAAAGTAGGAAAAAAGTAATCTAAGTGGGTTTTTTATATGAATGTTTCATACAGCTACAATAAGTTTCCCAAAACCTTAAATTAAATTATTTATTTCTGGTTGAGTAAAATGTTGCATTGGACCCAGAATGAGTTATGGCTAAAATTCCAACAGCTTTGGACCAGACACTGAGGAGCCTCCAGCACTGTGAGCCTGCAACCAGTCCTGTCTCTTTTCATTTTTATTCAGTTATTTTATTTTCAGGAGCACCAATTTCACCCAGAAGTGTAACAAAGCAAAAGAAGTGCTTAATCAGAGGCCTTTTGTCGTGGGCCATCTAAAAGGCAGATTACAGGAAGAATAATCTTTAAAAACCAGTACAGAGTGAAGATCTCTGCAGCGCTCAGGATCCATTCATGCAGTTTGTGGTGTGCTAAGGAGCTGCCTTGCTCAATCAGGGTGGGTTTATTCCCCTTCACCCTCTTCCCTGCCTCATTTTCAACAGCTGTAAAGCAGCTAATCTCTCACTTGCCTTTGTATCCACCCTAACTCGACCTGTGTCTCTTTCACACACTGGGTAAAGTGTGATCACAGCTAAGCGATGGTCATTAGATTCTATAAAATTAGGATTAGTCAAGATGACTTCCTATACTAGATCAGTTTAAGTCATTGTCTGGTGGAAAAAAAGTGTGATTCTCTGCTCTGTTATCTGGGATACAGCTTTTTTTGGTGACAGCATGGGGTGTGATTGTAGTTTTTCTCTTAAAGTCATTGATTCGGCCTTCTACCTGCATCCTCTATTGTACCTCCTGCTTTCCAGCCTGAGCTTCTCGGTTTGCCCTGGGTAGAGATCATCTGAGTTTAATGTCTGATGGGCAGGCAGGAGGTTTTGGGAAGGCAATTCTGTGGCAGAAACTTCTGTAAGTAAGAGGAGTGGGCTAAGGCAGAGTTCTTGGGGACTTGTTCTGGCAGCAGCCCAAAGGCTGTGTTCATGACTGCAGAGAGGAGAGCATGAACCTGGTGAGCCCCAGGGATGCGTGGCTGAGCACAGGGAGAGGAATCATGTCTCCCTCAAATGCCCCCTCGGTCCTGGAGGAACCTCACTGCCCCAAACCAAGGCTGGTTTCATGTTGCTTGAATGGACAGGATCCACAGACCTGAGCACTACCCAACATGTGGTCCAAAGAGAAGCAGGTCCTTACTGAAGGCGGTGCAGGTATATTTTGGGTTAGAAATCTCAGCACCCTGCACTCCAAATCTGATGCTACACAGATCTCCAGCTCATGAGGAGCTCAGTGAGGAGTCAGTGTCCAAGCAGCCAGGGACTGGAGGAATGGAGGGGGAAGACCGGGAAGGACGTGGGTTGCTCAGCATGCCCAAGGCACTGCCAGGCCTGGCCTTATTCAATCACGTATTTACAACAATTTTATTAAATTCACTACAAATCTAATCTAATCTAATCTAATCTAATTCCCTGGGTCCTCAAGGAAAGTGACCCGTGTGCCAGGCTCAGTGGCAGCACAGCATTCACAGGATCCCTCTGGGTCTTCGCTGCGGACTGAGAACCCTCAGCACCAGGACGGTCTGGTCTGCCAGGCAGCGGATGGAGCGCTCGGGGTCCACCATGGCCACGGCCAGAAAGGCTGTGACCAAACAAAAGAGCAGAGATGAACCCCCGTGTCTGCAGAGACTCCCTCCTGCTTCCCCCCAGCCCATTGGCCCCACTCACCCCTCTCGATCTCATCCAATGTCTCCCTGCTCCGGTCCCGCAGCTGCCGCATGGCCAGTCCTGGGCAGAGAGCTCTGCCATGCCCTTCGTCCCCGGCCCTGCTCTCCCCCTCACCAGGGACCAACCATCCAGGAAGCACCAGTAGGCCAGGGGGTGGCACTGAGTGAGGCAGCCACCAACCCCACCTGCATGGGCAGGGGTGGCAGAGGGAGGCCTGCCCAGGGCTGAGGGCCGGGGGTGGGCTGCCCAGACGGGGACCCTGGGGCTCACCGATGAACCTGATTGCCGCCTCTCGCATGGTGGCCTGAGGGTCCTTCAGGTACAGCAGGCTCTGCTGCAGGTACTCTTCCGCCCTGCTCCTGTCCTTTGCCAGCTGCAGAGAGCACAAGGGCACAGGGCTGACATGGGCCCTCCCCAGCTGGCCAGAGCAGTCCCCCTTCCTGGTGCTCCCCTTCCCGCCCAGGATATTCCCATCTTCCATGGGAAGAGAACAGCCATAGGCAGAGTGGCCTCCGAGGGCCCTGAGATGCCTCTGTGCATCTGCCAGGAGCCAGGTGTGCTGAGGACTCCCTCAGAACCCTTGGGAAGAGAGGAGGTGCCCAGAGAGGAGCTCTTGGGGCTGGCTGCAGGCAGGGGAGCCTGGGGTTCCAAGGTTATTCTCACCAGGCGCTCTGCAATCTCCCACAGGTGCTGTGCTTGGATCGGCTTCTTGAGCTCTCCCCACTGCAGGATCCCAGCCATGGCAAGGAGGGCTTTCCTGGAGACCTGCCAAGCAGCAGACAATGGGACATGGCCCCAGGGCTGGGGAAGGGCATCTGAAGTCCCCCTCCTCTTGGCCAGGCTGCAGTCCCAGAGACCCTGGTAGGCATCCCACAGCCAGGACCACCTCAGGTCCAGGTGGGCAGAGGTCCGAGGCCTGGGCTCATCCTGCCTTCAGGACCTGGGATGTATCCTGGCCAGAACACCTAGGAGACTCTTGGGCACGGCCCTGGTGGGCAAGGGCAGGGTCTCAAAGCCCTGCAGGGAAATCTGGGAAGCCTTTTGGTGCCTTCAGGCCTGGGCACAGGCTGCTGGGCCAGGTAGGGCAAGTGTGGGCCAGCAGCCCTTGCCCACAACACCAAGACCACCTCCATAGGGTCACCACTGCCCATCTTTGAGCCCCTCACCTGGGCCACACTCTGGGTCTGCTCATTCATGTGGAGGAGCAGCGGCACCAGTCCCCTCCGTGCTTTCTTCTTCATTCTCTTCTTGTCCCTGCCCACCAGAGACTCCAGCAGGTGTTCGAAGAGGTGGATGGAGCACTCTTGCAGCTCGCTGCACTCCTGGGAGGGAGGGGAGGACACGATGAGCAAGAAGTCCAGCACAGGTTTCCCAGAGGCAGAGAACATCCCTGAAGGGCTGGAGGAGGGCAGAAGATGGTGTTTTGAGTGTCCATACATCATCAAAGAGTGGCAGGAGCCGCTCTGAGAGCTGCACAGCAATGCTGCTGGCCTCCTTGCTCTCTGTGTGATGCACCACATTTTGGAGCACCCGCAGGGCCTTCATCCTGATGGCTTTGTCAGGGCACTGCAGGTGCTCCACAACATCTGGCAGCAGGAACTGAAGTCTTCTTGCCTGGATGAAGTACAGAGTTTCCTCTTGGTGAGGCAGTCAAAGGCCACCTGGCAGCAGCCAGGTATGTGGGGAGCAGGGAAGGGCAGAGCAGGGAGAGCAGGGAGAGCAGGGAGAGGAGGGCAGGAGAGCAAAAACTCCCAGTCCTCAGCTAGATCGCCCCCCTTTGCTGATCACGACAATGGATTGGTAACCCTACAGGCCTGGAAAGCTCCCGGGCACCCACCAGCCCTGTCCACGGCAGGGAGGGTGTTGGGAACCACCACCCCACTCCTGATGCCCAGCTGAGGCCAAGCCACCTCTCTGGCCAGTGTGGCTCAACTCAACGCCTTGCTCACCTTCTCAGGACTCTCCAAGGTGGTGCTGAGACCCGCAAGTAGCAGTGAGAGACATTCCAGCTTTGGGCTCATCCGGTTCTCCTGGAGTAGTTCAAGGATTTCGGTGTCGATGGGGTTCAGCGTCTGAAACAAAGGTGGTGGTGAGCGGCTGGCAGAGTTGTGAGGCTCCTGCTCCCCTCAGGCAGCTCCAGGTGAGGGCGCTGGGGCCAGGTGCCCATCCTGTGGACAGCCCTGTCCATGCACCCCACGGGGTCTTTGCAGGCTCCTCCTGGCCTCTGAGCACTGGCAGTCTCTGAGGAGTGACTGGAGAGCAAGAGCTGGCACAGAGGAGGCAGGACACGTGTGACGAGTGTCTCCTGTCTCCACGATGAGCCAGGGCAGGTCACTTACCACCTTATAAACTCTGATGGCATACAGCACAGTGGGGCTGAACAGCTCGCACTCCTGCTGCTCCTGGGAGTGAATGCTTCCCTGCAGCTCCGTCCAGAACTTGGACCTGATGTTGTTCTGAGAATACATCACGTCCCACATGGCCAGGGAGGTGCTGCAAACACAGTGCTGCATCAGCAGGGCTGCCTTAGCCATGGCCCCGTGCCCAGGTGCGCACAGCCAGGCCACATTTCGGGGTCTCTCCCCTTTCCCTCGGGGCTGCTGGGGCTGATACCTGTCGTGTGGTGCCACGGAGGTCAACATGCTGCATAGCAGTTCGCTGGGGGACTCGCGAGCCAGCACACCAAGCAGGGTGTACAGGCTCTGCACATCTGACGCTGGGCTGGTGTGCTCCAGGCATGCACGGATGCCTCGCACAATGCTCGGCACCTGGAGGGGACACAGCCTTGTCTTCAGCTGCCCTTCCCAGCCCTCTCGGCTGCCTGCAGCTGTGGCTTCAGGGGCACGAGATTCCTGGATTTGCGATAGAGGGAGGCAGGAGGGACATGGCCTGACAGAGTGAAGGGCAGGGCAATCCAGGCACTTACATCCGTCAGCCACAGTTCAGGGGAACTCATGGCCACATCCAGGAAGTTCCTTGCTGCCTGATGGTCAAAGGTTTTGGAGTCCCTCATGGCCTCAATGGCCGAAAGGACGATGTCTGTCTTCTCCCAAGGTGTGAAGTATGTTTCCAAGGCCTGTGGCAGGAAGGAAGGGAGCAAAGACCTGTCACACTGAGTGCCCCCACGGTGCCACTTGGCTGGGCAGCAAAAAGAAGCCCTGGCGGTGCTGCTGACAGCGCCCACAGGAAAGCTGGCAGCACTGGCTGCAGTTCCTGCACAGGGGAGGATGAGGAGGGCTCACAGGCATGGGATGATGGCCCTCCAGAGAATCTTGTCTCCAGGAGGGTTGGAGCTGTGCCGGGACACCAGAGTGTCCCTGCTCAGCGACAGCAGGAACCCTCTCACCAGGGACATCCCCATTTATTCAGGGTCCCTTTGCATGCACAAGGCCCCTGTTGATGTCCTGGAGCAGAGTCCCATCCAGGGGGGAACTCATTACCTTGATCTGGGCACTGACAAAGTGGTACCACTGCAAGAGAGTGAAAGGTACTTGCAGGTGTCCTCTATCGGTAGGATCTGACATCCTCCCTAAAGGGTGGGGGAAGCGCAGGAGAACCAGTCAGCAGCTTTTGCTTCCCAAACCATACCAAGATCTGCTCTGAGGGAGCAGGATGGTGTGGGCAAGGAGATTTTGTGGGGGGCATCCATGGTCACAGTGATCAATGACAGCTTTGGCTTGGGAAGTCCCCAACCCAGTGGAATTCAGGGTGGGGAAAGACGCAGGGAGGGTGAGCAGCAGAGAACAGGGTGTGAACACATGGAAAGCACTTGGCTGCTACAGTAATTGAGAGCTGGGGTGCTCCAGGAAGCAGCTGGAGGGGCAAAGGCAGTCAGGAAGAGAAGCAGAGCCATTGAGAATACGTCTGAGGAGTGATGAAGCCCTCCTCAATAGCTCTTACTTTTTTCCATGCCAATGAAATCACAGATGTTATAAAAAGCCTTCAAAGCTGAGTATCTAGTCTTTCCCTTGGAGAGCTGGAAACGGAGGAGATGCACCAGCAGCTGTCCCAGGATGGGGATCTGGGTTTCTATGATCTCACCTCGCTGGGCCTGGGTGAGGGAGGCAGAACAGCAGAAGGGCTGAGGCAGGCGGCTGGCACCAGAACCCTGCCCCCAAGGTGTGCCCAGGGCTGGATCCAGGAGCAGCCAGCTGGGCAGCAGCCCCGCAAGGAGAGCTGCAGGGAGCAGGGCATGGCCTGGCTGGAGGGTGCAGGGTCCTTACATCCTTTATGGAAAAGTTGACCAGTGAACGGCTCAGCCTTTGGATCCTGCCTAGGGCCCTCTCCTGCACAGCTGTGTTCTCAGAGTTGGTGAGGTCCAGCAGCACCTGGGAAGAGAGCAGACACCAACTCCAGCAGCAGCAGTGTGGCTCCACTCCTGGGCTGGGCTCACACTGGCCCTCAAGGCTTCCTCTGACCCTCAGCAAAATCTTGGGGGTCTCCTGCCCCTGGGGTCCTCTCAGCCCTGGGACAAAGGCCCCGGGCCAATCTTGTGGCCAGGCAGCTGCCATCCTCTGCCGCCACTGCACTCCGGAGGAGCCTGGTGCCAGCCCCTGCTTCCCCAGGGAAGGTGAGCACCCTCCCTGCAGCAGGCTCTGCCTGCATGGCTGGGGCTGGGGATCACCCACCCAGAAGCGGGCAATCCTTCCCCTCCAGGGCGAGGAACAGCCCTGGAACACCCACTGCTTGAACAGGCCAGACCTCCAAGATGTGCTGCAGCTCCTTGACAGCTACGGAGGAAGGAGATTGGAACGCCATTGCGTGCAGCATGTCATCCATGGCAAACAAGGTCTGCAAGGAAGACAGAGAGTAGTGGTGGTGATTCTGCTGTCCCTCCCACCCAGGAGGCTAATGTGAACTCCCAGTGCCAGAGGAAGATGCCTGAGTTGCCTGGGAGAGCCCCAGGGGCAGGCAGCCTGCTGCAGCACAGCAGCCTGTGGTTTTGGATGTGGCCGGACCACAGAAAGGGGATGGAGGAAGCAGGGTGGCAAAGCAAAGCTGAAACCCTGCCCTGCCTTGAATCCCTGGTCATGGGGCAGCATGGGGTGGCCAGGGAGCAGCTCAGAGGGACTGGGGACTCCTGCAGCTCATCCAGCACTTACTGGCTGGTAGAATTTGTTTCCTTCCCTCGTTTCCTCATATGGAGGAAGCCAGAACAACCTGGAGATGCAGACTTCAAGGAGGCTTCTCCTTTTGCCCTCCAGCACTGTCCCCACAGAGCTGCAGAGAGAGAGAGGAGCCAGTTGGAGGCTGGTGCTGGGAGCAGCACCTCGAGGCTGTTTGCTGGTGGGCACAGAGCTCTGGGGCAGCAGTCCCTGGGAGGGCTGGGCAGGTGGGCACAGAGCTCAGGGCAGGGGTGCCCAGGAGGGTTGAGCAGGTACCTCAATGCAGCGATGGCACACATGGCGAGCTCCCTCACAGGGGAGTGCAGGCAGTGCCGGGGCTCCTCTTCCAGCATCATCTGCAGAGCACAACCGGGCTGGGACTTGGCACCCCGTGCCACCAGCCCTGCCCAAGCGCTGCCCTTGCAGTGTGGCAGTGCCAGGTGGCCTTGCCCTCTTTCCCAGAGTGCCAGGTGTCCCCTCACCTTGACCTTATCTGCCAGGTTGTTATTTTGGAAGAAGACTTCCAGGCCCTGTAACAAGTCAGTGTCCAAGGCACTTCTGCACACACTGATGATGTTCTGCAGGAACATCCTTTTGTCATACTTGCCCTGGCAGACAAGGGACAGAGAGACAACCAGGGAGCATGAGAGCGGGACCTTCAGCCAGCAGGACCAGAGCCCTGGGGTGCAGTGCCCTGTGGGAACAGCAGCTCTGCCTGGCCAGCAAACTGGACAGGCACAGCAGCCTTTGAACTGGCCACGGTTACCTGGTAGGGGCTCCTGACAAAGGCCTGGAGGAAATCCATGGCTTCCTGCTTTGTTTTATACAATGACAGCCAGCTGACATCTAATGCAGGGGAGAGCAGGGAGGGCTGCAGAGGGTCTGGCAACAGGAGAGAGCAGAGGGAGGACATCTGCTCTCTGCCCATCCCTCTTCCCCCTTCCCTGACCCAGCTGGAGAGTGCCTTTCTGGGTCCCCTGTTCCCAGCGTGCTGGGGAAACGGGATCCTGGCATTGCACAAGGTCCCCAGCCCTGCCCAGCCCAGCAGGGCCCCTCACTCACCAGGCTGAAGTGGCTGCTCTGCAGTCACATCATGGGGCTCCACTGGAGAGCTGCTCTCCTGGGCAGCCCCATCCTCCTCCAGGGCCACCCCTGAGCAGGCAAGGAGTCTCTCTGCCATCCTATGGATGGGGACAAGAGAAGCTTCCACAAATGCATCATCACTATGGGGCAAGATGTGGGGTTGGCTATGCACATGGCCTTTCACCAGCTCTGTTCTCCTGTTTTGTCCTGATGGACACTGTGGGCTAGGGGCCACCGCTGCACTGACCACGTGCACTGCAGTGTCAGTTATGAAGTAACTGTACATTACCCCCGTAACACACCAGCTGCCCCTGGCAATAAATCCCCAGGGACTGTTGACACGGAACCTGCCCCTGGCAATGGAACCCAGTGGCCAGCTGACCAGGAGGAAGGGACAGAGCATCCCTGGGTGGCATGTGGCCGGCTCAGCCGTGGGCACCTTGGTGCCCTTTGCTCTGTTGACATCCCTGGTGCCTTCTGGTGTGTCCCAGAGCCCCATGTTCAGATACGCCAGTGTGCCCTCAAGACATCCCTTTCATCACACTGCAGAGCCTGGTCTCTGCCCCTTGCTGACATTAAACCTGTCAGATTCACTCAATCCTAACAGGAGTCATTGTTTTTTGTCACTTCGGCTCTTTCTGCCACAAACCAGAAGTCCTCATGCAATAAAGGAGACAAGGAAAAGGAAATTTCTGCTGTTGAGTTTGCCTTCTCTGAATTTGGAAGCTCCTGGCAGTGGAGATTCCCCTCTCCTTGTTTCATGGCTCACTCTGGTCTGTAACCATGATGGAGAACACCTTCTTACAACTACATCCTCTTCCCCACTCTGCACATTGCCTTGGTGCTGGTCCACTCGGATCCCCTCCCAAGACCTTCATCACACCCCAGGTCCCTCAGAAGGGGCAAAATCTTTGTCCCTGCTCAGCCACTTCCTCCCACTGGGGTGAAACATGCTGCAGAGACCAGTGTAGTAAGTCAAACTCATACAAATCCTTTAGAGCTTGAGACATTCACATCCTTATCAGACTCCACACTCAGCAGCTGGGGTCTATTTCTAACACAAAGCAGAGAATTTTGCCTAAAAGCTATTGCTGTTTCTTGGAGAGGAAAGAAATTTTGTGTCTTGACAGTCCTGGGGCTGAGCTAACATACCAGAGACTTCCCCTCCTAAAGTCCTTTTAAACCCAAGAGCCTGTGTGCATGCAGTGCTTAGCCCAAAGGGGGCTCATTCTGTGCTGGCCCTTTGGCACTGCAGCAATAAACAGGATCAATTACTGGAGTCAGCAGGGCTTGGTACCTGTTAGACTTTCCCGTGGACTATGCAGAAGGTGCTGTTCCTACAAGCATGCTGGCAGTGAATTATTTATGGGCAGCATAAGGCTTGCAGTTCTTGCCAGTTTATTAGATTTATAACTAGCTGTGCTGGGTCCATTGAGTGTGTCTGTGCATGGAGCATGTTCCTCTTCAGCTGCTTCTTGCCAATGCCCTGCTAGTTAGGGAAGATCTGCTCACACACATTTCCAACATAAACACAAAACTTTGTGACTCAGATGTGAGAAAATCTTGGAGAGGCAAAGGATTGTTCCTAAGGAAAAGAACAAGAACTTGTTGGGATCCCTCAACTGAAGATACAAACTTTCATTCAAGCGCAGGCTGAAAAACAAGGATTATTTGAAAGGTGAAAAAGCTTGGTTTTCTTCCCAGTTCCACAGCTTGTAAGAGACCTACCTGTGTGGGTTTTACCTGGAAACATGTGGGCTTCTAACTTCTTTTATGGCATATGCATCTTTCTGATACCCAAGGGTGGTTGGTTCACTGGGAGTGTTGGAAAGGATTTTAAACACAGTTTTCTCTTGAAACCCATGGATGGGAGAGCACTTGCCTTGCAGCTAATGTCTGCTATTTCAGTTCCAACAGATCTCTGAATAGATGTTATTAAAGGCTCATCTTTTCCTGTGCTGTCTGTTATACCGGTGCTGTGATGTTGCCAGTAGAGTCATTACTGCATATGAAGGCGCTGGCCTGGGGCCATGAAGCTCTACATCACCTCTCTCTGAAGAAGCACAGGTGACTCTTGCTAACACCAGAGGTTCTGCTCTGAGGCAGGAGAGAGGTGATGGGAGGAAGGTGTTTATACATGCAAATGATCCAGGCAAGGGAGCAGAACTTGCCATGGCTGGAGCAGAACTGAGTGAAAGCAGAATGTCTTGCAAAGTTTTCTGTGAGCCCTTGTCAACTCTGACTGCTGTAGAGAGAACCTGTTTGAGCTGTTCAATAAATTGGATGGTTTAAATAATGTATGGACTGTCGTTCTGGATTCATGAAAACAGCTGTGTGAAGCACTGACTTGTTCTGACTGCAACAGGTTTCTTCCCTTTTCTTTAAAAAGTTCTCTTCACTTGGCATCAAAATCTCACGAATAACTTTTGGATTCTGCTTTGAGGGCTTCTAGTTAGACCTGAGCAGACTGGTGTGCATTTCACAGCTCTGTTTTCACGCTGTCTATCTTAAGTTTGGGTGGTTTTCTTCTTTTTTTTTTTTCTCTTTTTTTCTCTTTTCTTTTCTTTTCTTTTCTTTTCTTTTCTTTTCTTTTCTTTTCTTTTCTTTTCTTTTCTTTTCTTTCCTTTTCTTTCCTTTTCTTTTCTTTTCTTCTCTCTTCTCTTCTCTTCTCTTCTCTTCTCTTCTCTTCTCTTCTCTTCTCTTCTCTTCTCTTCTCTTCTCTTTTTTGTTTGTTTGTCTCAGTATCTTTTAAATTTAAAGGTCAGTTAAAGAATCTCCTGGCAGAGAAAGGAAAAACACCTTTTCTCCAACAAAATGACCAAGTGAACCCATTTCACATTCCCAGCTAAGCTCTCAATTGCTTCCCCCATCTCCAAATACTAATGCTATTGCTATTTGGACTAAAGCTGTGTATCAAGTCCAGAGATCAACAGCTCACTGGGCCTGGATGGGTTTATACCTTCATCCCCTGTCAACTAGTAAGATGATAAGAAATTCAAGATCCAAGAGATAAACCTGAGGAGGGAGAAAGAAGAGACATTTATTTCTTTGCCACAGGAGGGAAATGGAGTCACAGAGGTAGTGAATTGCATTCCATAGCAGAGAAAAAAGGTTGAGCTCCTATATTCTCGTGATTCAATCATGTTGCCATCTTCTTTCTCTGCCTCTTGGGTTCTCCAGGTATGATGATGATGATGATGATGATAATGATAATTATGATGATGATGGTAAGTGAGGACTTCCATAGGTCATGTCTGATTGCCAAAAGATGCTTTCAGCGCACTGCTCTATAAAGCTATGCTGTCCTGCACAGGGCTCACTGGTGTATCCAGGATCAGGATAACAATGTCATTAGGGCACCTTCTTTTCCATATTGCTCTACCCTGCTCTACATGCTCTTCTAGGCTGCATCAGTGTCCCTCAGTGAGACCTGTGCCTTTATCCCTGTATCTCCATAGCTGGACCTGCCTTACTTTCCTGGAGTAAGTCAGGACAACAGCAAACCCTCAGCATCAGAGATGTCAGGGGAGAAGAGTGGCTCACACAGGCATTCGAAGGCATGGAGTGGCACTGTGCAACGGAGAGGAGCCACTCAGTCAACATTGGTTTCAGTATCTACAAGTGGTTTAGTCACGGTGGGATCCTTCTCCAGTCAATGGGGAGAAAAAAACTCTCAAGGGTGTGATTCATGTGACCTACTTTAGGCATCTACTTTGGAATGATATGAATTACACCTCTGGCTCCATTGACTGTATATTGATGAGATGTCTGTCTACTGCATGAAAGGAGCTTTGGGTGACTAGCTTAAACTTAGAAGCCTGAATTTAATCAGATTAATTCACCCTATATGTCTACACATGCTCCAGTTCTCTCTCTTGTTGCTGTGTAGACATGAAAGGAAGACCGTTTTTTTTCCTTTGTGAGACTGCAAATAAATCAGATTCAGAAAGCACTCAAAAAAGAGCAGCAATGTGAGATAGGGCTAGCATGTGCAGGAAAGCGGGAAGGGAAATGTTTTAGATTCTCTTCTCTGCCTTTGGAACAAATTCACAGGAATCAAGGGAAATAAAGGTGATTTTGTGCCTAAAAATAAATATATATTGGTGAAGTGCGGTCTCCTGGAGTCTTCTGGCAATTTGCCACAGGAAGGAAAAAGGCTCCCCCCCCCCCCCAAAACCCCCCCCCCCCCCCACCCCGAGACATTCTTTCTTGAAGGTTAGGACAATTACTGCATTTTATGTTTTCCACCACAGCGTGGATGCTTTCTTCTTTTTAACGGTTTGTTAAAACTGTTTTATGAGCATTTTAGCTTCAGCTTAATAAGAGAGAATTGATGTTTGCACTCTGTGGAAAGGTTGACCAGGGTGGTGTTTCTGCTTGTTGCAGTAAGAAGACTATTCAAAAAGATGCCTCAGACAAGTGGGTGGGAGGGATAATAATAAAACGTAGCATGTCTTCTTCCTCCACTACAAAAAAGCCCCCCAGCCCCCTAAAACAATCCCTCTTCTCCCCCTCAAAAAACCCCAAACCCACAACCAGTTGCAAAGAGAGCCTAAAAAATCTTGGTGGTATAAAATGATTGTCATCATGAAAATCAAAGCCCTACCAAAACAGAATGATCAGGCTTTATGTTCAACCCTCCCACTGGGAATAAAAAGGAATTCTCACCTATTTGCCCCATGACTCTGACAAAAGTGACTTGAATGCTTCGATTGAGATCTATAAAAGAGTACCTTGTTCCATTTATTTATTTCAAGTGCCCACCTCCCTGAGCAGATCTGGGCTCCTGGAAGATTTCACATACCACCTTGAGGAGGTACAATAACCGAGAAATAATAAAGTAAATTTCAAAGGATGCTGTCACAAAACCATTTCTTTTATTATCTCAGTGCTGCTTTGCAACTGCACAGCAAAGACCACCGTGGGAGCCTGACATCATGACAGCACTGCCCTACAGGGCCACGTTCAATGGCTCGTGGAAGAAGGGCTGACAGGGACAGAAGTTTTGATCAGCTTCCCATATACTGTAGGTTTCCTTCCCAGCAAAGTAAACATTGTCACTTCTTTAGACAAATACTGCCCCTTCCCACCTCTCAGATTCAACCAGTAATTATCAAGAGACAATTTTCTCTCCTATTGCCCTATGGAAATCCACAATGGTACAAACGAGCTTGTCTCCACCAAAGTGACGGACTTGATTTTGGTCCTGTTCCCTCAGACTTCAGCAGAAATTTTAAGGCTAGGGTTGGACAGAGCACTAGCATTGGGCCATGCCAATCCTCTCTTAAACTCTGAATATCATCCCAGGTCTCTTCAAGTTGAGGACACAGAGAAGCCTCAGAATTTAAGGTCAGTGGTTGTGTCCCTGGAGACAGTGATTCCAGATTGGCTCTCCATTGCATACTATGGGGACATAAAAGGCAGCCAGGCTCCAAGTCAGGGACATGAGTGTCTCTCCTAATCATCCCTCACCCATGCAAAAATCACTCCTGGATGAAATCCACCTGCCATTTCATTTCTCCCTGTCAGTGGATTAAACTGGACCCTCTCTGATTTATCTTGGTGTGCAAGGCCACGAAAGGCAGGGAGTGAAAATGCAGGGGTTTTTTTTAGCAGCACAATTTTATACCCGAACAGTCTATGTTCTGCAAAAGCATGGGGTCTGCTTTTTAATGGCTTGTTTCTTTGTATCTATTTTTATATATTTGATCTCTTTCACTTTGAAAAATATCGGCAGCAAAATACATCAGGTCTGGCTGCATAGTGAAATGGGTGGAGGGCTGCAGAGATGGATTGCTAGTGCCAGAGATCTGCCTGATAAGATGGGTAACTGCCAGATAAGACAGAAGGTTTGAACACAGATCTGTAGATCTCAGATGCAGAAATTTAGCTCTTTCACTTTTAGTCATGCCTGTGTAGGTGAACCTGGTCAAAAAAAGGTTGTGTTTCCAAGGACCTTTGTGAGTGTGACTTCCCGTCTATATGAATTATTTTGCATCAGTCAGCTTTGATCTTCTAAACGACTCCTCAAGGCCATGGACAGCTCCCTTTAAGGCTTTCTGCAGATTATTAAATGTAATGTACCTATAATTTTAATATCATATCCTGCTCAGAACTCATTAGAGCTCAAAAAGGGCATAAGTAGCAGTGAAACTCTTGTTCTCATCTTAAACCACCCAGTAGAATTAAATGATTTAGATGTAAGATTACCTTCTAGCAAACCAAAGCAAAAACTGCAGAGAACTGCCCGTCCCCATCACCTGGAAAGGGAAGGGGACTACAGGGACCCATGAAAGACACTGCCACATCTGCTGAAGGATGAGCCAATGCCCAGGACCAGCCTTCCAGGCTTGCTATTCCATTGTCAATCCTCAGTGGCTCCATCACTGTGATGACGTTGTTCCTGATTGATACCCCTTGTCATGGACATGAGAATCTGCTCCCTCTACACTTTATGAGAAGCCAGGTAAAATAATTCCACCATGCCTTCCTTTTTATGAAAATGGAGCAAAGCGTGGCACACAGACATTCAATCTCCCATCGGAGATAAAGTGCCTTCATTTACTAGCTCAGAAAATCAATACCTGTGATTTGATATGAGCATTTATTTTCACTTAACTCCTTTCTATCACTGAGCCATTGGGGGAAGGCAGGAAAGCTTCATTTAGTGCAGCAGGATTTGCAGCGAATGCTGTCGAGTGAATTGCATTTTTTTGTGAGTACACATTCATCTGTCTTTCTGATATTCATCTTATGTGTCTCTGCCATTCCCAATAGGATCAGAGAAAGGTTGTGTCCAGAGAAGGGGCAAACCATGGACCTGGGGAAAGTGTCTTGTGCTGTGGCACTGCTGCCCAGCAGCTCTTTCAGTATGAGCCTGTGTGACCGTTCCTCTGAGCTGGCAGGGGACAGGAGGGCTCTCAGGTCATTCCTGGAGTCATGGAGTCTGATCTCCAGAGGAGAGACTCACATATTTAATTTAAGAGGAACAGTGTAAGAAATTCTATGTGGGAACTGTGTGGGAGAAGGCAGAAAAGAATGAGAAGAGAATCTGAATCAAGACCTTTCCATGCAAGGACAGCAGAAGCCAGGGATGTCTGTCACTGGTGTGTACTGTCTGTTGTAGCCTCTGGCTGTAGCAGAAGGGCTGCAGTATCTGTGTGCCACATCAGGGACAGTGCATTCCAGTCTCTTAATGGGAACTAGACTGGTTTCCAAAGCCGCCTGGGGCCATTTTCAAACACCAGAGGAGTCCTCCCAGTGGAGTAGTCATGTCCCTACACAGGGGTGATAACTAGCACTGGCTGCTGCTCCTAGTGTTGGTGTGGAGGCATGTAAGTGGGTGAGGAAATAAATAATAAACAAAAAAGTCAGCTTGTCAGTGTGTGAGGATGGAAATGAAGAGCACTGACCAGCGATGACCTTTTGTTTACATTTCCCTCCGAAAGGGAGAAATAATTGCAGTTTCTATGTGATGCTGCCTTCAAATTACACCCTCTCTCCCTGCTCTATTCAAGACCAGCCAGTGATGACATTAGAGTCTTGAATCAAACTAAGTGGTTACTATGGTGTCAGGCTGAAATTATGAATCTCAGAGACCGCCAGCTTGGAGAAGGAGCAGTGGAGGACACAGAATTAAAACTGGGAGAGAGAATTACACCCTCTCTCCCTGCTCTATTCAAGACCAGCCAGTGATGACATTAGAGTCTTGAATCAAAATCAAACTATACTATGGTGTCAGGCTGAAATTATGAATCTCAGAGACCGCCAGCTTGGAGAAGGAGCAGTGGCGGGCACATAATTAAAACTGGGAGAGAAAATAAAAGCCACATTGTATCTGAATAGTAGCGAGATTGCACTTCCGAGGAGCGGTTACGGGAAAAAAAAAAAAAAAAAAGGATGTGCTTAGCAATGCAGTTAAATTCAAAATCAGGGAGCAGGAACAATGCACTCTGCTGGTATTTCATTGCTGGCTGTGCCTCTGCTGCTCTCTCTCCGGTGCCTCCAGTGCCTGCCTAGAGCCACCCCCAGCATCCAGCAGCCGCCTCACGGTGAAAAAAGGCACAATCCCAACAACCTCATCACTCTGCATCCAGAAGAACAGATTTGCATGGCAAAGCGACGTGGATTTGGAGCCTGACACCATCGTTTCCCCTCGAGCAGGGCCACAAGCGGAGCTCTGATTGACGAGGGGTGCGGAGGGAAGGGCAGGGTGTTGGGAAGCAGGACTGATTTGGTAATTTCAGCGGTCATTAGTGGAGCTCATTGTGAGTTTGATAGATCTGCGCTGCTTTGTTACAGTTAAGTGGACTGATTGTGGAACACAGAAACGTTTTTAGTGACATGACAGCTAATTTAGAAAGGGGGGAGTGGTGGGAAAAGAACATGCATTATTATTCCATAATTATATCTCAGTCTGTCCCAGCCCCATGACTGACTCCCCTGAGAACATAACTCTGGTTTCTCTAACACAAGAGTGAGATATCAGCCTTCTTCCTTTGGGCTGCTGTGCACTGGGTCCCAACCTGCTTGTGGCCTTTTACACATTATGCCACTGCCATACTCGTTAAACACTACTGACAGCACAATTCAGCAAAGCCTCCCATTGCCCAGGCATCAGAACCACGAATCCTTGACACAATGCACAGGATTTTGTTCTTGTCTCCCATTTGATGTTGGAGGCTGCCCCTTCGTCCACCTTTGTGGCATCTGATGTGGGTTAGAGGAAGATGTGAGCAGGGAGAGCAGTTCACCCCAAAGCTGGAAATGACCCATTTTATTTAGAATTGGAACATTCCCACCAGAGCTCTGGGAAGGAGCAGGACACTGCACCTTCTGCTCCAGGCACTCCCTGCTATGCTTGCTCTAAGGGAAGGTGTACAAATAACAGGTGATAAAAAGTTAGAGTGGGGTGCATCATTAAACACGGAGTTGAACCAGCAGAAGTTGGTGCTGGGGTTTATCAGCCCTGTCAAGAACATCATTTACCACATACAGATGCTCTAAAGAAGATTTATGAATTCATCTTTTATGCAAGGTGTGACCATTGGGCCAAGCTGGGGCCCTTCATCAATGAAGTGCTTATAGATGTGCCTGGCCATTTAGATCCTGTGGAATTCAGGAGATCAGAGCCTTAATGGTCTTGCAGCAGAGAGGACTGGGAAAAACATGCAAAAGGGGGTTATTTTTTATCACTAGGCTCAAAATACCTGAGCTAAATGCTCTCAGGGACAGATCAGCTGAAAGGATGGATGCTCTTTCCACCCTCTCCCAGTCCTGGCTCCACTTACACAGATAATTAAAGGCTTGCAGAGCTAGATCCCAACACTGCAAAAGAAAAATATCACATTATTTTAACTGACTGCCTGTGTAGGTAATATAAAGAAAACTAGACTATGGCCAGTAGGCAGCACAAGAATTGCCTTCCATCTTTCTTCTTTCAGACCTTTGAGTCTGCATTTAAGGAGAGAGAAGGAAAAAAAATTGAAATGCAAAGCAGAGGGCTGGGGAGTTGGCAGGAAAGCTGTGGGGGGCGGTCCTGAGAGCTCTGCATTGGGAAAAGTCCTCAGATGCAGCTGCTGCTTCATGGGAGCAGCGGGCTATTTTTAATGTGCTGCGGCTGTATTTGCACTTTCAATTGCTGTCATTAAGGAGGCAATACCCACTCTTGTAATTATTACGTCAGTGGGGTTCACTGGAGTCAGCCAACGCCTCCTTTTGAGCACCTGCTGGATGTCTTGCTGTGCTGTAGCGGTCAGGTGAGACTGTTCCAGTTATGCCAGTCTGACAGTGTTACTGGGCTTGCACATTCCTCATGTAACCAGAGACGTGCTATGGATGGAGATCTTTATGGCCCAAGGACGGCAGCAGTTCAGCAAGCCAGACTGAACCTCTCCAGGCAAGAGCTAAGGAAAGTTTCCTGGCCACGTGGAGCATCTCTTTGCAAATCTGCCTTTGGTGTGAGCATGTCCCTGGCATGAATGTTCCCTCCTCAAAAAAGCACTGAAATAAAGGAGGAGTCCTACAAGAGTGTCCTCAATCAGGAAACTAAAAGAATTCCATCTCTGGAATCATTCAGGGTTCCGTGGTGATAGTCCCCACTTTTTGGCACCCTTAGCTAAGGCAACCCGTGGGATGGTATTTGCCCTTCCTGTTGTGATAGATGCAGGTCTTAAGCAAGGGAACAGCAAACGATGATCAGGGATTGCCAACACAAAGGCTCCTGGGCAAACTTAGAAGGAGGTGCAACTTCTTGCAGTTATGGATTTCATGACAATCCTAGATTTTTAAGAAATAGCAGAAATACATCTGTCAGAATAGAACTAAGTTAATCCTGTCTTGAGGCAGAGGGGAATTTTTCCTTGTTCCACCTCATTTTTTTCTTCAGGTTAGAAAGATGTTAATAAATTCACTTCTCCTCAGTGTTAGTCTATCTATTCTTCTTTTAAGTTCTCATGGTCAGACAAAGTGCTTCAGGCCTTAGTTGCTACCAGAATCCCTGCTTTATCAGAATATGAATTATGTGATTAAGAAAAATATTCAGAAAATAGAAATATTTGGCCAACTCTGTTGAGCTTTAATTAAAATTAATATTATACTTTATTGGAGCCGAAATTCTGAAGCATCACATGTAACTGAATATATTTAACCAATTAACTAAGTCAAACAAGGCTGTCTAAACTTAATCACAGACCTCTCCATTCCCCTATTACGTCAAGTGCTACTAATGCTGTTATACTTTTGACAAGTGGCCCCTGGCAAATGAACAAATCAATAATGTATTTGAGCTAGGAACTGAGCACATTTGCATTTCTGCAGTGCCTTTTGCTGAGGATCTCAAAGCACTGTGGGAACTTTCAGTTTGTTAGACTTCCAGCAGTGTGGGGAGGCAGAACCAGGCGGTGGAAGGAGTCACACACGAGGTGGAGGGACAAAGGTCCAGATCTGGGCAGGGCTTGAGATGCCGCCCTAGACCCTTGGATTGGGGCAGACCTTCCTGCCCATGGTCCCACTAGATAGGGACCTCAGTTCACCCCTTATTGGGGAGTCCCATGGGATGCTGAATTCCATCTGCTTCCAGTTAGTAGTTTCCCACCTGAGGTGCTGAATTCTCCCTCCAGGGCTGCACAGACCAAACTTTGGCTTCTTGAAGACTCAGCTCCACGATTACCCTGCTAATGCCTTCACTTCCTTGGGATTCATGGTCCTCTCATACTGGTGACAATCTCCTGAGCTCTCTCCATCATCTGAACTGCACAGCATGTTCTATGGCCCATTCAGGCTGAAACGAAGATGCAACACATCTTGGTTGACTATCCCTGTTCTCTTGGAAATGCCTTCCAAAATTTTGGAATTAGTCAAGTTTTAAATGCTCTGAAAGAACCAACATACACTTTTCATTTGGGACCTTTCTGCAATAACAGTAAATCTCATTGCTGTATCAAGTCTGCTCTTGATATTCATCCTGCATTTTCCTATTATTAAAACAGAAGTCTAGGACCATATTTGAAATATCCCTGGTACAATAAGTAAAATAAGTGTTTATATAGTCACAACACTTGACTGTTTAGCCTGAAATTTGAAAGACCTTTCCAAACACTAAAGCAATAACCCAGGTGTGGAGAGCAAACATTTTTAGACACACTGTACTGGAGGAAATAGAGGCCATGAGAAATCCATGCATGATTTGTGTACTGTGATGTATTGGGTCTGTGGCTGAGCTGAGCAGAGAGTTTGTGGGATTCATTCCCCAAGCCCTAGACACTTTTCCTGCAATTTTTTAAAAATAAGTGCTACACGTATATGGGTTTTGTTCTTTTTTTTTCTCCTGGGAAAAATATATCTACAAAATGGGTTTCCAATAATGGATCATTTATGTTATATCACAGTGTGATTAATGGATCTTTACATCCCCAGAGGGGAACAGGCTAGTGAGACTGCTGCCACACACCACCTCTTCTGGAGTCAGGAGCTCAGTTCCAGCTTTGGCAGCTCTGCGATGAACAAGAGCAGCTTCTTTGACTCCAGTGGAGTCTCTCAGGGCCAGTCCTGGTCTGGAGCCTGTGGTGGTTGATGTCCAGGACAGCTTAAAAGCCCCATCATGCAGCAAGAGGAGGGTAAAGAGCAGTGATTGCACTCAAAGTGAACAGGCGCTTAGAGGAACGAAAGGCAAAGATGACTCGTCCCCCAGAAAGCAGTGACATCAAGGGAAGAAAGTTTCAATAACAGTAGATAAAACTTACCCATGAAAGGAAACTTTTGACTACACTGATGCTGTGAAGTTGTGTTTGGGGCCTCGCAGGAGTGGGAAGGGGGTAGAAATTAATACTAAGAAAAGGTGGGTGAGGTAATTTCTATTATTAAAGAAGGAAAGAGGTCCTGAATGGAGGCAGAAAGGGTGGTGAAGACAAACACTCCATGAGTTCCTGAATTTTCAGGGTGGGGAGTTGGAGCAACTTTGTCAAGCTGCTGAAAATCCCAGAGTCCCTCGGGCAACACCTTTTGTGCTCTGCCTCTGCAGGAAAATGGCTTTATGAGATAATGATGTTATTTCAGCACAAACTCTTTCATTCCTGCAGCAAATTAAAAGAGGAAAAAGAAGGGGGGATAGGTGGGGGAAGAAACCAATGTTATTTACTCCTCTGCAGCTGACATTAAAGGCTTCTTTAAGGGCCAGTGGGTTATTAACTTCCTGTCGCCTGCCACAATGATATGCTGTGACATATTGTCACCACATTCCAGCGAAGCCTTAAACATTAATTGGGAAGTAAGATGAGTGAAGCGGCTTTAATGAGATACCTTGTTGTAACTTCCAACTTTACACATTATTTACAGTGATTCCACTAATGGTTCCATCCATCAGAGGCAGGGAGAGGGATTGGGGATGAGAGCAGGGGAAGGAGGGGTGAAAAGAAGGAGATAGATATCATAAGTTGAGTGAGAGATTCAGGGAATAGGGTAGGAATAAGCTACAAGGTGCAGGACAGAGAGAGAGAAGTTGCATCCCTCTGGTGTTTCTCACCTTGAATTTAATTTCCTACAGTCATTTTCCAACTGCAGCAATTTTGCAGCAAGAAGATGGGAAGAGAGTTTATTCCCTAACATAGTCCCACTGATAGTCCTGGTTTTACCATGCCTGTATTGCTCCTCCCTTCCCTCCTAAATCCTTCTCTCTGCTTTCTTCCCTTGGATGCTAACTGAAGTTGCACAAAATTCACCTTAGTTTTCCAGGGTGGACAGAAAGCCCACCCTGGCTGGATGGCCAGCTGAAAGCACGGTCATGAGGTAGTTGTTAAACACTATGGGATAGGTGTTTAACAACGTTATAGGAAGCTGAGCAAGCCAAGCAAGTCTTGTGAAGGCAGTGCAAGGACCATTGGAGGGAGTTTGTTTAAAATTTTGCTTGAAAACTAACTTAAGAACCAGATTGTCAGCATCACCTTATTGAAGCCACCTCAGATAGGATGGTGTGGTTGTCAAATCTGGTGGCTGTTATTATTAATGCTGTCCAACTTAAACCTGCAGACAGCAGGTAAAATCACCAGGAGACCAAAAGTTGCAGCAGATACAGATTAATAAGGTGAGATGTGGGGAGGCTGCATTCTCCAACCTGGGCTGCCTGGTGTGATATCCAAACTTGCAGTTGTGTGACAGCACAGACACCCCATGTCAGGACAACGGCTCCCATCAGCAGTACAGCTCTGCCCACCTCTGCAGGACCAGCACCAGCCCCAAGACTGAGAGTGGACCACAGCCTGACACCACATATGAACTTCAATTACAGCCCTAAACCAGTGACAGGAAAAATGCTGGACTGGAAGCTTCAGAGGCCTGAAATCCTTGGAAGAAGGGTGTGAGGCCAGGCTAGATCCTATTAACATGATGTTTGTCCTCCATTCAGCATTGGGGTCAAAGCTGAGCAGGTAGCCGATGAATGCAGTTTGCTCTCATTATTCCCTAGAAAAGTCAGCTGGTCTTGTGATTCAGGTGGGTCACTACTGCAAGGAGGAAGATTTGACCCTGTTTTAATTAGAAGGAGCAGAATGAGCTGGGGGAAGACCATGATTATAATAACATGGCCTGGCAGGGAAGTGCCCAGGGCACCAGGCATTCATTCCTAGCTAGAAGGCACGTGGATTACGTGGTTTCAGGATGCTCTCCGCACCAGCAGGTTTATGCTCCCTGTTCTGTTTTCCATTATATCATTTCTATCCTTGTTAACAGCGAAGTCCCACAGAAGCATACACAATCACAGCTAATGGATTCCAGTTTTATTCCTAGATTTAAAGTACGTTTCTGCTCGCAGTACTGGGCTGGATGGCTGTTGAAATGGAGCAGACAAAGAGACAATTAATTGCAAGTATGGGTGTATAAAAAGCACCTGGGGATAGATCAGCCGGGGGAAACACATGGAGTTTAAGAGCACATGCGCATGCCAACAGCTCCTTTTCCCATGAAAAGTTGAAATTTCTACTCACAGCTACCTGTCAAGGTTGGCGTGCCTTTAATTATAACGTCTGTGTGCTTCTTTAGGCACCATTTAATTCTCTCTGACAGCCACCCATTTAAAAATAAAGGCAAACACTCAGAACTTAGTGGCAGATCGGAGCCAGGCAAGGGATGTGCTAATTGCCAGATGTTGTTCATTTGACTCTGATCCATTACCAAAATTAAAGAAGAAAGAAATGGAAGTAGGAAAAGGAAAAAATCTGCCCCGCCTCCCCTCCACTGAGCTGTCTGTCGGTTTGACTCGCTGCTGTTGGTGAACTTCACTGAGCAGAGCACTTTGGGGTGTTTCTGCATGAACAGCATCACAGGCCAAGTCACTTTATGCAACAGACTGTGGAGCATCTCTCCTGGGGTCCAGTGTTCAGCGGCTCCCAGGGCTGGCAGGGAAATATTTCCCCGGCACCATTTAATTCTCTCTGACAGCCACCCATTTAAAAATAAAGGCAAACACTCAGAACTTAGTGGCAGATCGGAGCCAGGCAAGGGATGTGCTAATTGCCAGATGTTGTTCATTTGACTCTGATCCATTACCAAAATTAAAGAAGAAAGAAATGGAAGTAGGAAAAGGAAAAAATCTGCCCCGCCTCCCCTCCACTGAGCTGTCTGTCGGTTTGACTCGCTGCTGTTGGTGAACTTCACTGAGCAGAGCACTTTGGGGTGTTTCTGCATGAACAGCATCACAGGCCAAGTCACTTTATGCAACAGACTGTGGAGCATCTCTCCTGGGGTCCAGTGTTCAGCGGCTCCCAGGGCTAGCAGGGAAATATTTCCCCGCCGTGCAGCCAGCTGTAGCCTCTCTCTGACATTTCCAGCAGCTAATCTGCTTTATCAGAGATGAAAAATTTCCATAGCTGGTGGCTCAGCAGAACGGGAGGAGAAGTCAAAAACTCAGCCTGGGTTTAAAGTAACTCTTCACTTGGATGGTTGCTAACACCTATTCCTGGCACCTCTTGTGCTATTTAGTCTGGGAAAAAGGATTTTTAAGTGTCAAGGGAAAGGAAACAAGGTCAAGGATGAAGACAGACAGCTTAGATTTACTCCTAAGGTAAATCTGAGCTGGATTTGGATTTATCCCAGTAGGTTCCCCAAAGCATTTTGCCTCTGTGAATCCCACAGGGAAATTCATTTATTCATTTTTTCATGGTAGATTCTTGGGGTGAGGCTCAAGTGCCAAAAAGAGGCATTTAAAGCCAGTTAAGACAAAGGGATCTCTCAGAGGGATTCACAGGGAGCTTTCAGGACAGAGAAGCTAAGGGGAACCTAACCTTTCTGGAGCAGTTTATCTCCTTCCAAGAGGTCAGTGCATGAGGTGTGGTCCCTGGAGGGCAGGAATTGGATAGTCACCAAGCAGTAGGGCCATCATTCTTCCTGGAGCTCCTGGGGAAGCCAATCACGGTGGGATGTCTGTCCTGCCTCTCAGGGCTGCAGGGTGATGAGCTGGAGGGCAGTTCTTTGTAACAGAAAATGTTGTGGAAGTCTGGGCTGCACAATAGTGAGTACTTATGGAGACTTTTCCATTTGGGATTTCTTCAGCATTTGCTGTAGCATCCAGGCCACATCACTCTCTTTGGAGTGTCTTTTGCACAGCCTGGCCAGACGGGCAGCTCAGGGAGCAGGGCTGGGTACAAGCACCCAGCATCATCTCGTGGCTGCTTCTAGAGACACAGCCACAGAGGGCTTCAATTTCGCTTTAAGATGAAAGGGCTTGTCTTTCAACTGCAATGTGGATCAGTTCATTAAATAAAACTCAAAAAATTGCCTGTGACTCTTGCTCCTTCCAAACTGCTTGGGGTTAGCCATCAGGTAGGGCATTTATTGTGAGCAGAGGTCAGCTGTGAAATGCTCCATGTGCAGAGCTTCAATATCCACTTTCAAAATAAAATCAAAGAAAGAATGACTGAAAACTGGGATTTCAGCTTGTTACCCTCTGAAAGGTGGCTGACACCCCATGCAGTCCAAATGGCATCCTCTTGGATGATCTCTACCTTTCTTCTTTTCCGTGGTGTATCAGATAATCCACTGAGCCTTCTTTTCCTAGCAGTTCATAAAGCTCCTGTCAACAGGCCAGGCTTAATGCAGGAGTGAACCAGAAAGGGGGTAGATCTCCAGACAAAAATGTCCCTTCAGAATAGGGCATGGCCCAGTACAGGAAAGGGCATATAACTTCATTTTGAGCCATCTTCCCTCCAAGTCAAGGCTTTCCTGATACATTCAAAGAATTACATATGTGCCTAAAATATGTAATTAGGCTCCTGGCTCACATACAGTCAGTGAGCCTAAAAGAACCAGAGCATCCATAAATATTGGAGGGATTTTTTGAATTACTCATTCCTTTAAAAGTAAAAAGTAGGACAGACGAGCTGTGAAGGAGAGAAACAAGGCAAAATTAGTCTTCTGTTATTTGTGGCTGCTCTAATCCACATGAAAAAGGTTCTGAACAGCAGTGTTTGGGTATTCCTCCCTCAGTGGGGTAAATGCAGGGAATTCATTAAACAGACAACCTGGCTGTGCCTAAATCCTTCATCTATCACAGGGATTTGTTTTAGAAAGCTCTGCTCTTGCATGAGATATATTTGGATTTGGAGTACAAAGAGTATCTTCATTTATTAACTCTCCATTCTCACCAGGTTGGCCTTCCTTGGGGCTGTCCTTTTAGTTGTCTGGGAGTTTATTCTCATAACAGGCTCATCTATTCCTTTGTCAGACATTCTTTCAAAATGGCCCCTGTGCAATAAATTGACTGAATTTGGGAAAATTCCTTCTTTTAGCTAGTCCATATGGACAAGAAAAATCCACTATTAACAGCATAACAATAAAGTTTTACAAAGATATTTCTGGCTTTTTTACCTGCTACAAATTCAGTTTAATTTTGACAATATTTTGAACCAGGCTGCAGGATGTCTTGCCCATACTTTGCTAAAGAGGTCAGCTACCTTGTACGTGCCCCCATTTGCAGTCCTCCCATGTTTCTGATCTCCAAATACCATGCACAGACCACCTGGAGCAGGCAACCTCCTGTTGCCAGGCTGCAGCTGGTGGAGAGTATCTTTTCTCTGCTTTTATTTTTTAATATGTGAGCTATCTATATGGGTGGGCTCACTGCTGCAGCACCACTCTGCTTTGGGACCCACCAGACGGAGCACACAGAGCTGGAGGAGTTTGATCATTCGGACCCAGAGCGAAAGGGCAGCGCTGTGTTTCAAACACCTGAAATCCTGAGTGCTGCAGAGGCAGAGCTCAGACATGAGGCAGGTGACAGGCTGCTGCTTGTGCAGTGCAGAAGCGACCCCGACAGGCTTCTTTCTTTAGCACCTGTGCATTGGTAGCAGATCTCAGCTTCATCTTCTTCCATACATATGAAACTCCTTGCTGCACTTTGCACCAGAAGTCGAGAGTTATCCTAAGGGCTTTTAGATGTGATGAGTCCTTTTGCAAGCAGGCTGCAGCAGTCCATTGGAATGGTTCTTACAAGAGCTCTGGATGAAATGCAGGGTGAGTGGGGGGGAGAGAGGGAACTATATTATCTTTTTTCCCTAATAAGAAGTGATACAGAAAGAGAATACAGTATACAGTTCACTTAACTAATTTTCTAACCACAGTCATTGCAATGTTCTCTCTAGGATCAGAAGGGACAAGGAAGAGGCAGAATAATAAATCCAGGCTGCCTTTTTGCAAGCTACAGCCATATCATTATAGGAAGGAGTTTAAGGACATCCACTCTGGGGAGAAAAAATTAAAAACAGAGGCCACTTCAGCCCACCCTTGGCAACACAATTAATTAAAATTAAATTCAATAAAAAATAACTTTCAGATGCCATCTGAATAAAATCTGCCATCTAAATAGTGTTCTCTGCAGACACAAGGCTATCTGTGCTGGTGAGCTGATCTGAATGGGAAGATGCACCAATTTGGGATGCAATATATCCATTTCCCACTGGCCACTGCTGCCTGCCATGTCAGCCCACGTTTGCAGTCAACACACTTCTCCTATCCTGAGAGACATGGGCTCTGAGGAAACATGCTGTGCAGTGCAAGGTGGGAAGCAGGGTGAAGGCTGGGCACAGCTGCACCCAGCCTGGCTCCTGGGACACGCTCCAGCTTTGGCCAATTCTGCTCCTTGCTGGGTTAGTGAAGGGTGTGTGTCAGGCCTGGTTCAGCCTGAAGCCAGTGAATGTCACAGCACTGTCTCATTTCCGTCTGACATTGCACCAGGATCTGTGTGTGCACACAATGGGTTGGGAAGGTCCTTTTAAAGTGCTGTGTTGGCCATCACATGGCTCCAGCATGGAGAGGAACCTGCCTGCTGCAAAGCTGCTCTCAGCCTGCTCCACTCATCCCCACGGCTGCCACCCCTTCCCTGCCATGCCCCTTCCCCAGAGCACGGCCCGCCCTGATGGAAAGGCAGCAGCTTAACCCTCTCACATCTCTGCTGGGCAATCTCCCTCCAAAGTGGCATGAGAGTCCTGATGGAAAGTCAGTTGCCATTCAAAAGAAAGCAGAAATATCAGCTGGTTTTTTCTTTATTATTATTTTTGTTGTTGTTGTTGTTGTTTGCTTTTTCTTTTAGGGGACTTTTAATTCTTTTCTGTAGTGTTCATTTACACACAACTCCCAGAGGATGAGGAGAGCCCAGATGATCCAGGCTGCACTGCATCCTTATTAGATTAGACAGCATCAGCTTCGCCCAGGCCACAACCCCAAGGACAGGGAATTACATGAGTTTTCCATCTCTCCTTTCCTGTTATAATCAATAGTAAAAAAGTGAATTGCCGATAGAGGAGGAGAGTTATGTCCCTGGAGGCACATCCCCACTCCAGAGCACTTGGTCCTTTTGGTTGCTTATAGCAACTCAGACTTTATCTCTCCTGGTTCCAGTCCTGCAGATGTGTGGTGTCATCTCTCAAAAAAAATCCCAAGGGAGTAAATCACTATCTCAGAGGTTTGCCTCCCATAAATCAGTATTACTTTTCTGTCCATACTGGGCCTGCTTTCCCCCTGTTTCAGTTTCCAGTCAATCAGTGAGAGCTGAGGCAGGAGTACTGATTTTTAGCCACCACTTGCATATCTCTCACCACCAGTTTACTGTGTAACTGCATTGTTATTTAGTGATGTCAAATGCGCATCTAAGATTAGGGGAGGCAAAGCTGTGAATGTCTTTGAAGAGCTGCTTAGGAAAGGCTTGCTATGTTGCAGATACACCTGCAGGCATGGAGGAGATGGGGAAGATTTCCTTTCTGACAGGGTCTCCAGAGGCTCTTTAGCCAAGAAAATGCAGTGCCATTATTAAAAATGATAATAGTGTCATGCAAAATTAAATGACAGGTGGCAAGCACAGTTTAGGATGGAGCAGGGGAGATGCGGATTGTTTTACTGCAGTTTGTGGATATTAAAACAAAGCACTTAGAGACTGAGCCAAGAACAGTTAGCTCACTGACTTTGGGGAAAGCTGTATCAGGCCTTAAAAATCAGGAGGATGCTGAGTTCAACCCACTGGAGCTAATCCTGATTTACACTAATATGCATGAGATCAGCTCAGATCTGTTGCCGGAAAATGCCTAGACCTACCTATCTGTATGGTTCTTCAGGAAAGAGGAAATTCAATCCTTGCATTAATGTTCCTCTACCTGTATTTCAAGGGACCAGAAACATCTCTGGATCTTCAGCTTTGCATGTTGCCTCATGACACAATCTTCTGCAGGATCTGCCACCTCTGTCCAAACCAGCCTTGAGGCACAGCTGACACCCTGCACCATTATCCTCCATCTCCCTGCTCTGCCCAGGCTCTCCCACACAATGGACTGGCTGCCTCATCCCCAGTGCTCTTCTGCTTCCCTGTGAGCACCAATGGATTCATTTTATTCCTGTTGTGAGACAGGCTGGGAGGCAGGGCTGTTGAGGTAAGAGCTGTTGCAGTAAGAGCTGTAGAGGCTAAACGGCTTTTAAAAGCCACTTAATAAAGCTCAGCAGAAAATCTAAAATGAGTTAAAGGGAACTAATGTGAATCTCAATTTTTAAAATTCATAACATTTATCAGTGTCCATGTGAGGCAGTGCAACAGAGGTAAACATCGACTCCCATTGACTCCACCGGCTCCCTGCCTACACTGCTGACAGCAGAATCAGTCCCTCTCTCTGTCGCTGGTGTTACTATCTCAGGGCATGTTAGATGGATGTCTGAGCTACCTCAGCCAGGATCTTTTCTCTTGTAAGAGGCAAAGATCCTCCACAATCTAAAGGAGGAGGACAGAGGCACGTTCCAGTGCTCTGGGAAAGAGCATTTGCTGGAGCTCTTTTACATGCTGTACATCTCTGACATTCCCTGCAAGTTGCACGACTCCTGAAGCTGCCAGGAGGGGAGGGATAATCACCTCTGTGCTCCAGTCCTTCCTCCAAAGCAAAACGTTTCTAAAATTGGCAGTGTAGAGGTGCCAATTGTGTTTGAAGCCTGTTCTGAAATGCTGGTGTGGGTCAGAGAAATGACTCTGGAAATGGCCACTTGTTACTGCACGTACTGGGTTTGTAGGCAGATTCCTCCCTGAGACAAACCTGCCGGTCTGGCTGACAAATAAAGCAGCCCCGAGTGGTCAGTGTACTGGTGCCTGCTGAAAGTCCCTGCTTGCAGGACTGCCCTGGTGCTCCAGCCCCGATGCCCAGCCCCGATGCCCCACCCCAGGGCTTCTGCACCTCCCCAAAGGCACAGACCCTTCACAGCTGTGCTGCTTACCCAGGAGAACTGCATGGCTGCTCCTGAGGGCTTTGCAGCTCCATGCATGGTGCCCAGCACATGGGTACCCCATTCTCCGGGGACTGGTGCCTGGTGAGTCCATGTAGCACCCAGCCCAGTGCTGGCTTATTCCTGAGAGTGTAAAAAATTATGACCCCCTTCAGCCTTGGGTAATGACCCTTGTGACTTGCCTCTGATCACCCCCCTAAAAACACGCAGCTGAATTTTTGTTTTCTGAGCCCTTTTCCTCTGTAACATCCATCAGACCACTGTCTTTTTATTCCTTCCTTCTCCTACAAAGTCTCCGCTCCAATTCGCTCCTCCAGATGAGACCCAAAGCTGCTAGCATTTATCACTGTCACCAAAGTATCCCTTTCTTCTGTTTGCTGACACTTCACCCACCGATCCCAATTACTGGCTGTCTTTTCTTCCATTCATACAAATTCCCCATGCAACTTTGGATCATCAATTTTCAGCAAATGGGCTGTTGGCGAGTGCTGGGCCCTGCCTCATCCCCCTTGGCTGAATGGTTGCTTCTGACACATGGTGTCCCTACTACTCCCAGGCCAGATGAATGAAACTTTGTCAGGAGAACAGTGAATGAAGAAGAAAGAGCTTGTTTCCCTTCCCAGATTCCTCCTGTATTCACAGGAATTCAGCTCTTGGTGAAAAGCATCAAATGGGGTATCACAGAAGTCCCACACCCAGCACCTGGTGAAGCCCTGGCACTCAGGTATAGACCACATGTAGGGAAGCCCAAATTACCAAAGGGAATGAGAATGGCCCTGTGATCCCCGAGAAGAGATTCAGGATGTGCATTTATGTGGCCAGGATGGCAAAGTTCCTGGTCACACAGATCTCATCAATGGGTCAAAGGGGGACTTCAGAGCAATCCTTCCTGTGCTGAAAGTCAAACATTTATTTAACCCCTTGGGACACCAGGCTAGTCCTTCTCCTCAGCCTGCTGTTGGATTGCTTTGGGGGTGTCTGGGAGCACTGTGGAGATGGTCCCAGCTAAACATTTCTCTGTTTGCATGTGTCTGCAGTGTGCTCCTCCCTCAGCACAGGCTGCACTGTGGCATTTCCAGTTAAGTGCTGAAGTCAAACGAATAGCTTCTCCACAGCTCTTTGCACCTTCCAGTGCATCCATGTGTCACTCCTGCATGTCCCTGGCTTATGGAATTGGTGAGGAGTGGTCAAAGGTGAGGAGTGAGAAATTTGGATGGGATTCTCTTGTTAAAACCCTGCAAGCAGGCATGTTGGGATGCTAGTAATAATCCTTCTGTTTCTTAGCATATGATAACTGCCTCCTAAAATATTAATCAAATCATGTCATGTGATCCTAAAAATAGGCTTTCCAATTCCACTCTCTTCTCTCCTTAAGGTTTCTTGTCTGTTGTGGTTTAACCTTTTCTGGCATTTCACTGATTGTAGCAACTGCTTTTCCAGAGAATTGCAAAACCTCGTGCCCTTTCCCAGTGTGTACACACCAATGTACATCCCTCACACACCACTCAGCTTTCCCATCGTTTTGGTACAAGAATCTCCTCACCAGTATGTACATACATTAATCCACCCAAGGACATCAGAGAAATTTATTCTAAAACACAGTGCTGCATAATCCCAACATCTTTTTAGCTCAACTACCACCTCAACTATCCTGGCCCCCTCCAGGACAAGTCAGAAGCTCCACCCATGCCTCAAGATTTTGGGGAAGCCAATCAGCATGTGTACCCCTGGCAGGTCTTGGAGCACCCAGACTTCACTGCTTCCTTTCTGCTGCTGCAATGCTAATGGATGAAGTTCTATAAATATTTGATTGACCTGTCACTGCCATGCTGCTCTCATTTATCACTTGCTCAAGTCGGATCCGAATTACTTCGGAATATTTTGTGCTGTCTTTACAGAGTGTTCAATTCTCCTCCTGCCAACCCCACTGCCCCCTTCTCCACACCATCTCCAATGCAGCACAGCACACAATGGTGCAGCTCCTGAAAATAGCCCTTCCTGGGCCAGGAAATTAAACAGAGCCAAGCGCCTGGTGCAGTGGGACAGAGAAAGTCAATCGAAAAAGATGCAGGAATAACAGACAGGGCAGGGTGATGTATGTAGGGTGAACCCACCCAAGCCTCTGTATGAGGGAGTACATACCACAGTGTATGAGATCAACAGCCCCTCTCTGCCATTTCCATAGTGCTGTGTCCCAAAAGAGGATCATGGATTTACAAGAAATTCAGGTAATTTGCTCGTCATGTTACCCATAGGAAGTGAGTAATTCTCTTCGCTCACCACTCTAATCAGAGCCTGGGTATTTTACTAGCAAGGGCTCAGGAATAAATTAGGATGTATAGTCCATACAATCAAATTCTATTCTGTTCATTTTCACTCCTGTCTTCTTTAGATTTTTACATTTGGGATGAAATCAGCAGATTTTAGGGCTTGTGGAGATTGAAATGACTGTGTTTAGTGATGCAGCCCCTGCTCACGCAGAGACCAGTGTTGCTCTGCTCATGGTAATGAGCCCCCCAGGGTACTCATAGCTGCCCTGGGCTGCCACAAAGGCCTTTGCCTTGATCCCCCTGCAAACCCTCACTACATCTGCTCCAGCACTTCCAGGGGCAGTCCAGCCCCACAGTCCTCCCCACTGATGCTTCATAGCTTTTTACTATGGATCTACCTGCAAAATCCCAGGGCTGAGCCAGCTCTGGAAGCTGGCAAGGACTCGTGTTGGAGGTGGTGTATAAATCCCATGGGCTGAGTTGCCTCTGTACAAATAAATCCTTCTCTCAGCCTTCAAAAAACAAAAGCCTGACACATTGAACTACTTCTATCATTAGAATTACCCCTCTCATTAGCTCTCCCCCTCTGCCTCCTCCCTTCCACGTGTCAGCAATATGCCGATCCATCCTGCTTACACCAGCTCTTACCTACACTCCAATTACTTTCTCATCTCCCCCACTGGCTGTTTTCAATACTATTATCTGCTGCATTTGCTGGATCCGGCTTTCAAGCGTTTGACTGATGCCTGATTCCTGTAACCAGAACATGTCTGTTGATTGGACTGTCAATGGATTTCTTGGCAGAAAGGGCACTGGGCCTTGCAAATGTGAAACTGTATTTCAATCTCATTTAGGAGGAAAGAGAGAGGAGAAAGAAAAATACCCAAAAGCTACATTTTCACTTGCTCTCTTTGAACAAGTGCTTTAAGTAAACAAGCATTTTACCTTTTTTTAATAAGGTCATTTGTGACATCACTTTCTTATCAGAAAAAGGAACATTTTTTGTTTTGTATTTTCAGCCCATCTTTATTTTTCAGCAAATGACTTCTTACAGATTCTTCTGTGTGGAGGAAAAGAGTGGGGAGTGGAGGGGGGGACATCCATCCATCCCTGTCTCCTGGCTGCCCACAGTGACACCTGGCTGTAACAAGAGCAAGCAAAGCCATCTCTGGTCAGCCTTCCCCACGCCTGCTCGCAGCCAGAGCCTCTCTGGAAGAATGCACCTTTGACTTTCCTAAGTAACAATGCAATTACGTTCGAAACCTGGCAGCCAAAGTACGTGCTGAGAGATGGCTACCATTAAGAAGAAATTATCTGCTCTCAGGGAATGGCCAATTTGTTAACTTGTGAAGGAGGAGAAAGATCCCAGTTACAGACCACATGGGTGTGAGGACCATGGTGGGAGAATTGCTGCTTCACCAGGGGCAGTCTCCTGGGGATTGAAGGAGTCCTGGGTGCATTTGATCTGGTGCACTTTGCTCCCTGTGCTGTGCAGGTGCAAATAAGCAGGTCCCCACCATGCAGTTCTCCTCCATGGACAGGGCAGGAGTCCCACGGAGTCATTTCATCCACGGAAGCCACTCATGAGGAAACAGCTAAATGGTTCTGCTGCTGGAGACCTGAGCTCAAACACACCTGATCTGTCACCTGCCTGTGGCTGAAGGAGGCTGCCAGGATTGCTGGTATCACTGAAGTTCCCAAAGCCCCAGGGTAAGGAGCTGCATTTGCAAAACAAAGTCAAAAGCAGGAGAAAGACAGTTTTTGAGACAGGAAAGGCGGAGGCATGAATAAATTACTTGAGTTTAAATAAAACACTTGAGGTTGGCTTCCATCAAACTGTGCATTTAAGGCTGAACAGGTGAGCTCTCACACACTGAATGTTCTTTTTCCCGCTGCCTTATCAAGGGCTCTTCGATGGATAAAACCAGGATAACTGATCTGTGCAGAAAGACCCCAATTCTGCTTAATGTTGAGGTAACCTTTGATATTGCACCAAACTGCAGAGAGCACCATGTGGCATTTTCACATCTAAATGCCCCAAGAACCCCAAGAAACCCACCAGTGAGTTAGATGGGAAAACAGCTAAAATCACTGGTGTTGACAGGACTATCTGAAAATATCAGCATGTTCAAACTCAGAGGTTTGCTTGAGACCTTTCTGGAAGACAAAAACAATCCTTGATTGCTCAGAAATGGATCTGGTGGGCTTACAGTGCTAAATAAAGAACAGCAGAATCAGGAAGCTTTGAAGATGACAAGATTTTCTAGGTCACGTTGTCTTTTTTTTCCCCCTTGGCCAATACAGACTGTTTTGTGCATTGTAGCCTTGAGACCTCCTTCCAAACCAACCCTAAATGTTATGAGCAATGCAGTTTGACAACTGCTTAGTGGATACACACAGGCATCAGCTTTGTAGGTGTTGAAGCTGTTAGGGTATAGCTGGTAATCTGAACAAGTATGTTTTGAATATTTATTACCTTTTTAAGAGGAATGAGCTGGGGAAAAAAAATAGTCTGGAAGAGGGTTGTGCAGAAAACCACTCCCTGAAAAGGGATGAATAATCACTTCCTTCCCTCCTACCAGACCTGATCCACTGCGCCTATCTCTCCCCCTTCCCACAGGCTCCTGGATGGGGTGAAGGTGCCCAGGGATGGAGGAGGGGATGGACATGAAACTAGTGCCTTTTCAAACCTGGAAAAACAGGTAAAACTGGACTTTGCTGCCTAAAAGCCAGAGCAGAGGCAGAGCCAGGCCTGCCGTGGGAGATGGAGGAGGGAGAGTGTTGACAATGGAAGGCAGAGTGTGGTGCTGGGATTTCTGGAGAGTTAGGTCCATTTCTTCTTGTAGAGAGAATGAATCTTCTTTTTTATCTCTCTCCTGATGTTTCCAGCAAAGACATTGCACAATGACTGGTGCCTGTATTGAGGAAAATGTAAATATGTCAGGAAAGACAGCCTTAGTGCAGCATCTGTCATCCCCTCTGGGTCAAGCAGTGGTCTCAGAGGATGGTCCTCATGTAGGGAGCTCAAAGAGGGTGAAGCAAGCACATCTGCCAGGAGGCATTCAACTCTTACAGAGCTGGCCAGGAGACCTGGGCTTTCAGCTCAAAAATCCCATTCTGGGGAAGAGAAATAGGCTCAGGAGGAGCTTCTTGGCTTCGCCACTAAGACTTGAAGGAAAGGCATGGCTTCACCAGAAGCGATTTGCAATAGTCCAGACTATTTCAGTCCTGGTACTGGACTTCTGCATTTTATAGATGTTTATGTCCATGCCAGAACCTTGTTTCTCACAACCACATTCAAAACACTCCAGCTTCAGGCAAATGCACACTGAGGCTCCCTCACTGAGCCCTGAGGAAAAGGGGATGGGACAGGATGTGGACTTGCTGCTATGAAGCAGGGATTCTGGGCTCAGTGCTGGGAGCCAGGGAAGCTCGGTGCCCGCTCCATTGGTGACCACCTCGTTGCACTGCTGGCCTGCCTGTTGCATGGTGCTGGAGGGAAGCACACTTAGGGGAATGCTGACAGAAAGGAGGGAGAGCAAAGACCACAGCAGCCTGACAAGCAGCTGCAGCAGCAGGCCAAGAGGAGGCTATTCCCCTGATACATCTCCTCTTCCCACTCCCCATCATGCCAGCAGCCTCTTTAGCATCACGAGGATTCATTAGTTAATGTTTGTGAAGCGCTGTGTAGATGGAGAGAGCTATGTAAGTGCTAAGTATTATTATTATTACAGAGAGTCGCTGTTAAGGCAATGGATATGCTCTTAAGTGTCATTTCATATTTAATTAACGTACAATAATTGTCTTCCTAAACCTGCAGGTAAATCTTTATTCCTGACACTTCCTTTAAAGAGACATTGCAGCAGAACTGCTGCTAATGGGCCTCCTCCCTGCTGGTCTCTGAGGGAGGAGTGGGAATAGCTGGGAGCAGGGGAAGCAGAGCACCGGCAAAGGAAGGCAGCCAAGGCTTTTTGTTCCCTCCACCACACCTCAGTGCACACCCAGCGGCCCCACGGTGAACTGCTCTGACCTGAAAGGTTTGCTTGGCCAGCCCCAAGGGAGGTGGATGCTGTCCCCCGAGTGGAGGGCAGAGCTCCTGGGCTTTCCCTGGGGTGAGGCTCTTGGCAGCATCTGCTGAGCACTGCACGTGTCTTCTGAGTAACTAAAGACAGCTGCAGCTGTGCACCTTGTCATTATCAGCAGAATTAAAGAATTTTTTAAAAAAAGAGGATAGAGAAGCTTAAAACTGGGAAATTCCCTGCTATTTTCCAGGGACATCTTTGCCAAGAAATGGTATTCTCAGAGCTAGGCTATATATCTTTTACTGACAGAGGGAAGCAAGGAGAAATCATCTGTGGGGCCATCTGCTCCTCTAGCAAACGGGAAGGGGGAGCCACCTCTCCCACCTCCCAGTGATGTTTGCATTTTCAAGAGAGACAGGGGAAGTAAAAAAAGAAGCAATCCATCATTAGCTCAGAAGTAACACGCCTACAGGAGACACAGGAAGACACCGGGCCCTTCGTGTCAGTCTTTCTTACCCAAACACCTCTTTTCCCTAAAATTTGTTGAAAAATCAGTGCCCTCTATGGGCATATCCCCAAAAAGCCCAAAAGACAATTTTCCTGTGGTTGCTCCTGGGGTGCTCAGGGGGAGACACAGATGCTGTGGAGGCAGTACCAAGGACTGCACCTTCATCTTTGTGGTCCCCCTCCTGATGACAGGCAGCTACACCGCTCCCCCCCCCCCCCCCCC
>NW_008237878.1:6673107-6698471 GCF_000691975.1 Corvus brachyrhynchos
ACCCGCCCGCCCCCCACCCCCCCCCCCCCCCCATTGCTCTTCCCTTACTCCCAGCACAAACACGCCATTCTGGTTCCCACAACAACCCTAATTTGATCATCTCAATGTTCCTCATCACACTAAGTGCTCTGGAGGTCAGAGCTGATAAAGCTCCTGCCATTGCCAAGGACCAGGCTTTGCTCCAGATCCGGCCCCAGCATCACCCTCCCTTTCTTTCCCCATGGTCCCAAAGGCAGCCGAAGTGACAGAGCCCTGGGAGCTCCCTCCTCATCTCCCCCTCCAACCTCCCTCTGCCTCATTTGCAAGTCTTTCCTCCGTGGTCAGCTGGGGAGGGGAAGAGGAGAGCAAGGAGGGGAGGGCAGGGAAGAGAAGAGGGATGCTACCATGGCAGGGAACCTGGGAAACCCCTGAGGGCAAGGGTGTGTGGGCAAGAGGGGCTGCAAAATGCAGGGGAGACTGGCCACTGAACAGCTGTGCAGGAGCTGCAGGGAGAGGGAGGATGTCAGCTGGCAGCTCATGGTGAGATTTAAAAATGTAAACTCAGATGTAAGGTCAGACTGGGGGTCACAGGAAAATCGGTCAATTTTTTAGTCTGATTTCGGGTGTAACCTCTCGTGGTTCAGAACGTAACAGAGGTCAGTGAATTGGCAAAGTGCTGTCAAGACCTCAGGATGCTCTCGTGGCATCGCAGACTGCCACAACTGACTGTTTAATTGCCAGGTCGGGGGAAAGAGGGCAATGTGTGCTCAGGGAGAGATGGAACTGGAAGGGTTGGGGCAAGGGCCAGACTGCTGCCTGAAAGGGATATTGGTGAAATTCATCCTCAATGCAGGCACCACATTCCTGTGATTTGTGGCTAAAGGAAAAGCACCTCTGTACCAACACTTCTCACTTTCTCTGCAACTCATGCAGTTTGCAGTTTTTCCTGGATTCCCAAATGGCTTCACTTGCCGGAAATACCTTTTACCAGCTATCCATCGTAGCAGACACAGGATCTGCACTCATCACCTCCTGCTGCCCTTCCTTTGACTGTGTCAGCAGTCCTTGCCAAGCAGAAGCTTTTGTACCAGTCACTGGGGCAGTGCAGACTGCCATAAACCCGGAGCTTTCCGGAGCACACCACCTCTCTGCTCCTTCACAAATGCAACCTTAGGTACCTTTTCAGACCCTGTGATTCGCAGGCTCATGATGTCCATGGCACTTCTTTCCTTCAGGAATCAGACTGATGTCTTTTTACTATCCAAAAGCCTATTTCCATGACTTCTTGCCCTGTATGTGTCCTCAGCAGATCTTTGGGGAGATGGTTTGCAGGGTCTGTCCACTTTTATTTCCTTCACAGTGGCTATAAGGAACCCCACAGTTAAACCAACTTCTTCTGGGTTGGTTTTATGCTTTGTACTCAGCTGCAGTCTAGAAAGGAGAAGCTGTGGAGATGTACTTGAGGAAGGAGAGACCTAAAGAGACACGTCAAGTTAGCATATAAAATCAAAACCTAAAACCACTAAAAGTCTCAAGAAATGGGTGACAAATAATGTATAAACTTACTGCTGACATGGTCTCCTATCTGACATACTGAATAATAGCTCAAATTTTTAATCATCTTTGGGGCAGAGATTGAACTCTCTCTAGAAATACATCTCATACATTTTGGATATTGCTGTTCATTAGTATTATCAATGCTCTCTTTCCACCAAGAGCTTTCTTCAATAGTCATCACCCTGCATTGCAGGTTACCCAATAGAAAATTGGAACAATGATAAAATGTAAGAGAAAACAGAAAAGAAATGAAGAAAGAAAGAAAGAAAGAAAGAAAGAAAGAAAGAAAGAAAGAAAGAAAGAAAGAAAGAAAGAAAGAAAGAGAAAGAAAAAAAAAGAAAGGGAAAGAAAGAAAGAAAGAAGGAAAGAAAGAGAAAACTTTATGCTCACATCACAGCAGATCTTAAGAGCAGATAGAAGATGATGTCACCACCAGTTCTAAAGGAGAATACAAAAAAATATCATTAGTGAGCCTGTATTTCAACATATTGTCCAGAAAGTGTTCTAGTGTACGAAAATACAGTAATACTCAGAACAATCTAGCATTTTCAGGATTCACGTGTGTTTCTACCTGTTAAAGGCAAAGGCAAGAGAAAGAATCCAGTTGCTATGGAAATCAGGCCATCTCCATGGGAATGTAGAGTATCCTCTTGGCCAGTAATTCAGTCACTGAGCAACCATTACTTGGCCATGGCATTGAACACATCTGAGCTGCTCCCAGGATATATCATTTCCCTGCCACTACTGCCCTGTCTCAATGTCAACTAATCTCCTGAAGAATTGAGTTCTTCCTGGAGTAAAGAACTTGTTTTGTGGGTTTCTTCTATGAAAGTGTGCCTTCCACTCCTGTTATTGGGATACAGGTTTATGTGGGTGCAAAACCCAGAAATTCTTGGATTTGCAGCTCAGTAAATGGTTTTGCTTTCACATTTGTTGCTGTGATATAAAAAAGAGTCAGGTAGTTAAGCAGGGAATAAAAGAAAATAAGGCCATATTAAAGAACAACAATAGGAAGAGCTGACAATGTTGTGCAAATCCAAGCCATGTTCAGGGCTCCTCCCTTTGACTAAGGAATATTGATGGTTTAGCTGGGGGATCCCATCCCTTTGCCCTAGGGAGGTGTCACTGGCTCTGCTGCTCCTGGGCACAGGTGATTGCTCAGAAGCTCTGACCCCACAGGGAACCCCGTGCACAGATCTCCCTGAAGACCACTGGTCCCCATCTCTGGTTTTGCTCTGGTGTCACAGTGTGGAGGAGGTCAAGACAAAGAGTGTCACAGGATGCTTTGCTGCAGAGCTCTTCTCTTTTGTCACTATATTTAATCAGTGCCATTTGGTCATTTAGTGGGGGCATTTGGTCCCTAGAGCCCAGGAGACTGGATATTGCCTGCCGAAGTCGAAGGAAGCTCTGACATGGCTGATGGGAAGCAGGTGATGGATTCACAGTGCTGAAAGCCCTGCTTTGACTGCTATGCAAACACCATATATTATATCTCTAAGTCCTGTATAAGCCAAGAAGATTAAAAAACACCTTGTCGGAAAGATCCTTGGTTGGATATGCCTTTGTTCAGAGGGACGGCTGCATTATGGAACAGATGCATGGATGTCATTCAGCACTGGGGAAGTTAATGGGGCTTTATTTGAATACAGCTCAGTGGGTAAGTGAGGCTCAGAGACAGAAATGTCTATCTGGTGTACGTGTGTCGGAGAACACTGCCTGACAGTGATGGAAAGCTGTTTGATGTAGTTTCGTCTTTCAATACAGTTAGATTTTTAGAGCTCAGGCTAAGTTGCCCAACTTAATCTGCAATCATTTAAAGTAAGGGTTAAGTGAAGGTCACAGGCTACTCTCATCTAGAGTGAAACCTCTGCAATACTTGCATGCTTTGACCTTTTCAGTGTTTTCTGCTTCCACTGACCAGCTGCAGTCTTTATAGCACGGTTAACCTGTGAGCAGTGTGAGGATTGGTCATCTCCCACAGTAATGCAGAAAATTTTAAAAGGTTAAAATAGTCGAAAATATTCCTGGCAAGAGCGGGTACTGAATCCCTAGGAACAGATTTTGTGTATGTGTAGCAGGAACATCCTGCTCTGCAAGGTTTGCATTAGAAGTAAATGGAAAAGAATGCAAAACAGGGCTGTACACAGATGGAACCAGGTCACATAAGTTCAGACAAACCCGGTTGCAGGTTGTCTCAGCAATCAGCTCAGTGGAGAGAGAGGTTTAATACAAATAGGGATCCATGCTGTCACAGGGCTCTAAAAAATAATACCAAAATAAATTCCAGCAGTAATGCAAAGCTAAGGACTCCTGTCTTTTCCAAACATCACACGTGTAACCCCAGGAAATGTGAGACTTCAACATAACTGGAGTTAATGGCAAGGAGCACTGGGTGTTTAGGGGATGGGATGTGCTGTCTCACTTCAGCAATGCTCAAAAAGTCAACTCCTTGTGATCCCTCATCTTTTTTTATGCTCTACTTTTTTTGCCCCAAGTTTATGATCCGGTTCCTAGTTTTACAACTCTCCCCTCTACCTTTCATTAAGAGAAATGGAAAAATTTTAAACCCAGACTGCCATAGTAAGTCAAGTCTCTTGTCTTCCCAGTATTGTGTTTTCCATGGCAGGGGCAGGTCCCAGATGCCTCCTAATCACAAGCTATCTCTCATACACACAGCTTTTCAGTTTTGCCCAATGTCACAAATACCTGGAGAAGGGAAAAGCAGATAGTTTATTCTGAACACTGAGAGGGGCTTTATTTCATTGTGATACACTCCAAATATACAGAAAGGGTCAAAAGTCTCAGCTTTTGCCCTAGGAGTTCTGACTGCCGCAGGCTAAGCCTCCAACTCTGAGATCTGTGTAAGAGAGCAGTGGGAAATCACTCCTCATTAAAAATTCAAGTTGTCCAATACATTGGTCAAGGTCTGACAGAGTTTTCAGTCTGCAGCTCTGAGAAAAAAAAGAACAGAGTGGGAGGTAGAGACCCCCCCTCTCCTCCTCCTCCTCCTCCTCCTTCTCCTCCTGATCATGCCCATGAAGGGACGTGGGCTTCTCCAGCTTTCTCCATCCTGCCACAGCCAAGAAGAGCAGGAAAGTGCCATTTCCCTTCCCAGACGCCCTCTCAGCGTGGCAGGGAAAGGGCTGGCGTGGCAGGCACCGATAGTGATGGTACGTGATCCGCAGTCAGCAGTTTGTTGCAATCAGAGCTTCTGCTGAGCACGTCTAGAGCCTGCCCCTTTCCTGTTAATTGAATGTAAGCCCTTTGGTACTTGTGTGTCTTTGATCTCGCTTCCAATGAGACGTAAGGCTATTAAGGCAGAGGAATGGGGCGAGCACAATGCTGGCAGAAATCCGTGTCAGGATGAAGGCACGTTACGCAAGAGACGAGGAATGAGATGGAGCATAATTTTTCCCCCCCTTTTTCAGATCCAATCCCAATGGGTGCTTTTTAATATTCACTGGATAGCAACTACAAAGTGGCACAAGTGATGGACTTAAGGGGGAAAAAATCATGCAACAAACGCACGTAAAAAATCCCGTTTGCACCAAAACACCCCTGCATCTCTAAAGCGAAGCCTACCTGCTCACCAGGGGATATAAATGACTCCTTGAAATAAATGCACATTACTGCATTCATCAGGCAGCATTACTGAAGGATTTGAACACTACAAAACACAGTGCTACAGAGAATTGCTGATCATATTGAAAGCAAAACAATAAAAACATGAGAAATAAAAATATTCGGAGTTAATTTCCTCAATTTGTTTTGTGCCTAGAGCAGTTACTGTTTGGACTAGGGATGACTTGTAGATCTAATAGTTAGGTCTGTGATAGCAAAACCAGACACAATTTTAATAGTTAAAATGTCTCTGTGAAGCATCATTAAAATAAAAACTCACCTCCCTATCCTGGTTCTGCATTTTATCCCAGGATTACCAAAGTGGGTGCTTGTATAACATGCTACATATTTCAAAGCAAATTAAAAAATTAGCCAGTAAATGCACATAATGCCTATTTGAAGGGCTGGAGGTGAATGGACTGCACCTCTGCAACAGTGTTAGGCTCATTGTAACATCACATTTTTCAGATTTAGGGATCTAAAATTATGAAGCCAAAGTATCTGTTTTTGGGACCTATGAAAATGCTTAGTTTAAAACTGAAAGGACATCAAAGTTGGTTATTATTTCATTATTAAAGTTCATTGGGATTTTTCTGAAATATATTCCTAAAAAATGGAAATAAAAATTGAAGAAAGTAGAAGATGACCTGAAACACTTTGATCTGATTTTGTCTGGTTAAAAACTTAAGCAAGAAAAATTTATGCTGAACAGTTAAAAAAAAAAAAAGCAAATCTTGTAATAACAGAAGGGCATTTTTAGCCAGAGCGAAGGACACACAGACAACAGTGACAATTCCTATGTGCTACAGATCCTGAGATTCAATAAAAATCTGACAATGAATTTTAGCATATGCAATCACTGTTCCAATGGCCCTTCTCATGCTTGTCCACTCTGTCCACTCAGAGAGGCTGGATGGTCTGTGGTTATGTTACAGCTTATTCCACATTCCCTCTGCAGGGACCCAGGTCTCTGGTGGCACTTTTAAAGCAGGAAAACATGTTCCTGAAGGTGCTTGGAGAGGAATGAGCTCTGCCACAAGGCAGCAAACCCTTGTTCATCTGCAACCCCCCCTCCTTTTGCAGCTCTTTGGTGCAGTGTCTCTCCCTGGCTGTCTGTGGAGAGTCTGGATCCCGGGCCAGTGCCCCCGAGAGCTCTGTCCTACAGCAAAACTTCCTCATCTGAGGCAGGACCATCCACCAAGCTCACACCATCACTGTATTTGGATCATGGACTCTCCTGCAAGCCCAGTCATCCCCTCCTTGCTGATAATGGCAAAAACCACCTACAGCAGCAAGTCCTGAGCCTTCCTTTAGGAGACAGAGGCTCCTGATGGATGGTTTGATTGTCTGTTTTCAAAATACAGTCACGTGCATGTGAAAAATAGGATCAAACTGACTTGCTTCCTATGAAAACAAATTCCGGTGCTTGGAAAGTAAACACAATTTTAAATGTTATCATCCAACTAATCATGTTTTACCTCTGTTGGTATTCCATTTTTCTGGTACGAACCTGGGTCAGTTTTGCATATGTCCAATCTATTTTATATATACATGTTCACTCTATTTGCACACTCAGATGGGAGACATATGCCTCTTCTCATTTGGGCAGGCCATAGTGTTATTAAAATGGAAATGTGCAGGCTTTGGGATCCATCTGCAACATATGTTTAAAAATGAAAGATAATTCTTTACTTGTAACTACCAGAAGAACTCAGAGCTTTTGACTCCATGTATAATTACCATGAGACCTTAACAGTTTAATTTGTTAGGTAATTACATGGTTATTTTTTGTTCTATAAAAGGTAAAGAGGTAACATTTAATTTACAGGGTGCTGCATAATCCTGTAATTACTCAGTAATTTCCGTGTCGTCATACAATAAAAGCAGGGGCCTTTCCGTGGCCCAGATACAACATGAAGGAAAGTCAAACTGAACTCAGCATTGTCAGGAAAATCAGGGGAATTCTTGGCCTCCTTCAGATATGAAATTGAGAGAATGAGGAGCTGAGAAAGTGAAAGACATGGTCCTTAAGTGCAATGGCAGCGGTTGGCAAATAAGGAATTTCCCTCCTGGGGTGGTGCCATCTCTTGCCCTGTAGGACGTTGGAGAACCGGCACTGCCACGGGTTCAGGCTTTCCATGCCCCTCTTTTCTTGCTCTGTGCCTTTGCAGCCCATCTATTAGAGCTAATGCCTAGAAGAAGGGCCTGTGACATGGGTTTTGTTTCTATAACTGGCTGATTATTGTTTCTATTACCCAATAACTAGTTTGGCTGTGAGGATAAGCTCTCCAATTCTCCACAGAATGAAGCAGCAGTGATTACAAGAAAGATGGCAATTTCTGCCAGAAATAAACTCGGAGCTCTTGTTAAGAGCCCTTCCCTCAGTCCTCTGAGTTGCTTGACCTGGAAGTGACTGCATTGCTTAAATGATAGGTAGGATATTTCCAACCCTACAATGTCACGCATGTTCTCCTTGCTCCTTCCACACTGCTCTCAGGATCCCCCTTCTTCCCCTGCTCCACCAGCACAGCAGTCAGGCCTCCATTCAGGGTGTTTGAACATATTATACTGCCCTTTTCACTTTTCTGCAGATTTAACCACGATATCCTGTCAAACAGGGCTTTGGCAAACACAAATATCCTATTTACCCAGCAAAGACCAGCCAAAGTCTTGTTACATCTGCATCACTTTCCTCTGCAAATTGTGATGTGTCCAAAAAGGCCCTTGCAAATGACAGGATCTATCCCTTGATCAGCACTGGGCACCTGCAGCTTCCATCACCTTCAAACGCTCTGGGGACACCCCCCAGGCTCATGTTCCAGCCTGTGGTGTGACATTTGCTCTCAGGCAGAGCGGCAGTGTGAGAAAGTCTCCCTCTCCAAAGTCCCGTGGGAGGATTTGTCCTGGGCTGAGTCCACAGTGAGGAGAGCAGTGCACATTTATATAAATAAAAGCAGCACCTGCAGTTACTAACAATAAAATAAAGAGCCTATTAATCTTCATGTTTCAGGGTATCAGTGGCTAGTGACGGGAAATCATCTCCCCTCAGCCTGGGATAGCAATGTACAATTGCCTGGCTACAGGCACCACAATCTCTTCCCTTCCCTGGACTGTCCCTTTTCCTCTCTGGCAGTGTCATTTTTTCCATGCTGTCCTCTGAGCTGCAGTGAGATCCCACGTGCTGAGAGAAGGTATGAGAGGGCAGTAAACATGATTTCTAAGGTGCAACACTCACAGTGCACACCACAGCCCTGGTTAAAAAACATCCTTGTTCTGCCAATGTGCTTTATGCTTCCACTCCCCTCTGCTCTTGACACAATAACCCATGAAAACTGTGGTCTAATGCATTAATAATGCATGAGTAAAGGTCCCAAAGTGGCCATTGACATTATAGCCATTAAGGTGCAGTGTGTCAATAACAATGCATAGCATGAGAGCAGACACTCAGCCTGTGTGTGTGAGCACACATCCCCTCTGCTGTTTAATCCTACGCAGTGATTTCCAAGTCGCATCAGCTTCTCTCAGATCTTGGGGGACTAACATGACAAGAATCCCCTACGACTGCTACCCTGTGCATTTAACAAGAGCTGCTTCAGCCTGGGAAGGATGGAGAGATTCTGAGCCTGCCTCCTCTCACACGTACTGTAATTTATTGGGCTGACAGAGCCTGACCACAACAGTGTTCTTGCACTGTTAATTTCCATGGCATTTGCTGTTAACATGAACAGAGCAGTGCCCTCCTCTGGGATGCCAACGCTCCATAGATCTAGGCGTCTTCCTCAGAGATGGAGATATTCCATGTAGGCCTATAAAAAGGAAAATTAATTGTGTCTACACACCCACACACTTTCTTAAAATACCACTAATATTTTACATTTCTCCAGTGGCTTTTATCCTAGAAGTTTAGGAAGCACTTTGAAACCTTAAGTCTACAGATATCACCCCCCACTCCCTGAGAAAAGAGCCCTCTCTGCTGTTCAAGGCAGCAGCTGCTTGGCAGCATCTCAGAGCCATCAGCAGGTCAGGACAGGACGTGAAGATGTCTGTTCATCTCTTAAAGAACAGCTGATGAGCAGAAGGCACTTTAAAAGAAGCAATATAAAGGATCAACACCTACCATATTATAAGGCCATTTAAAAAGAAGTCATTTTGGAAAGGAGCAGTTTTCTGTAATATCTCTAGACTGCCCCAGTGTGCAGAAGAACTGCAGGGTGGCTGGGTTAGCTGTGCCATGTGCCAGGAACTCAGCAGAACACACCAGGCCCCTGGGTCATTAGGGGATCAGGTTGCACAAATTCATAATTTGGAGTGTTGTTGTACTACTCCTCTTACTTTTTCTACCCTTCCACAAACCCTTGGCTTTAAGCCCTGGGCTCACCCATTCTCCAAGCGGACTTACAGATATTAACCTAAATACAGTTATAAGTTACAGGATTTCTTCTTCTCCTCCCTCCTTGGAGGTGGGGAAGCAGCCCTGTGAGCACTCCTATGAGCTTCTTGGCTAGGGCATCTAGAGTTCAGTGCTGCTTGCCCACACCAGAACCCCACACCTCAGGACACTCCTGAACTCCCCCTCACCTGGCACACTGTGCACCTCCTGAAGGTGCAGGGAAGGGCCTATGAGCCTGGAGCTCGGACACCCAGCGTGGCTGCTCCCCCCGTGATGCCAGGGGCTGCAGAGTGCAGAGCAGTGTGAGCAGAAACCAGAGGCTGCCAGTGACGTGCAGGCACGAGCTAATTTATCTGAGCACTGTGCACGCTCCCATCAAGGCTCCCTTGCTGTACACAGGCTTCAAGCAAAATGTAGACGCTGGCTGTGAAAGGCAACAGGCAGTGCTGCCCTCCTGAACGTGACATGAGCTGGCTTGGGGAATATATAACAACTACAAAAGTCATTCCTAGAACTTGTAGAAAGATTTACAGGCTGCCCGTCCAAGCATGAATGAGCACTGCTCCTTACTGAGGATGGGAGCAGACTGTTGGAAGGAATGAGAAGGAGCAGGAATCAGATTGGGGCAGGAGAAATCAGAGCAGCCCAGCAAAGGGGAAAACTGGGCAGCTGTACTTGAACTCCAGAGACAGAAGGGGACAGGCCTGTCAAACATAGTCTAAAACTATCTTTTACAGGGTAATCAATCTCCCCAGAGGGACTAACACTCAGGAAAAGAGATAAGCATCTCAGGCTAGAGGCATCAATGGCCCATCTTGTGTATGGCCCATCTCAAGCCCCAGTGACTCCCTCTGGGACACAGGAGCCCAGTGAAGGCACCATTTGCTCCTTACTGGGCCAGAAACTGCCAGGAGAGCTCTGGCTGCAGAGAGCCGGGCTTTTGTCACCACTGAAATGAGGACAGTGCAGAAAGAAACTCTTTTGCCCCTCTGAGAAGGCATGTGCATCTGGGCTGATGAGCCACAGCAGTGCCTTGGATCTTGCTGGTTGACTTCCCCTCACCTGGTGTTGGAGCAAAGGGAAAACCGAGCTGACTTCCTGAAAGGGCCAGAGCAAATTACAGCTTTCTGCTCTGCCCTGAAGTGGCAAGGAAGGAGAAGCACATCATGTTGCTGACCTGCAGCAGAAGAGACTGACAGTGAAAGAGGGATCTGTCTGGCTGCCCCGTGATACTGAATTTAAAAAAGAAAGATTGCTCAGTCCAACCAAGCGAGAAACCTTCTGCATCTTCCCAGAATATATTTTCATGACTTGGTTAACCCTGTGATTAACCCTAGGCCAGACATCAGAAACTCTGCTCACCAGAGAAGGAGGAATGTGGAATATTGCTGATTTCATTCTGAGACAGAGAAAAGGCCAAGCTACAGGCATACTGACATGATCAGCCCACTCTTAAATTTTAGGGGAATAATGGTGCACTGTAGAAAGCGTGAATCAGACTTCCAGAAGCTGCAGAAAGGTTAGCAGAAAGCAAGCAAAATGCTTAGCATAGAACTTCCCAGTTTCATCCACACAGGCTGCCAAAAGAGAAGAGGAGAAAGCGGGAGAGCAGGGGTTTGAATCAGAGGTTATTCACTGTGAAAGAAGCAGGAACTGTCAGGTGCCATGCACAGCATCTGGCCCACATCCTGGACTGTCAATACAGCCAATGGTATTTTAAGCAGATTGACAGAGATGTAATCGGGATCAGGAGTGGGCAATGTGCGTATTTGCTATAGGGAAGGCAGTCAAACACTTGTTCTGCACATCAGGGGAATCACTGACTCCCACGAGTGGAACATCCTCCACAAAGTACTGCTATTTTGAACTTTGTGGGTTGCTGCCCATCACTTCTGAACTTAGTGAGGTTTTATAAAAAACCACAAGGATATTGAAAGTATTCTGCTCCGAAGAAAATCAGTAAAAAGCTGAAGGCTTGTGATTCACTCTGAGGAACTGGAAACAGAGATTTCAGCCGGGTCAGCCCCTGGCGTGAGATATGTAAAAGGGAGCCAAGCCGAGGATGGGAAACTGTAAAAGTTGCTGTGTGGAAGCAAATGCAAGTGCTGGAAGCGACAGGCAGTGTATTTTTAAGTGTATTTCCAGGCAAGTAGGACACAAGTAGTAATGCAGCTCAAAAAATGCTAAACAGGTGTTTCATGGCCTTGGTGCTCTCTTCGACACCAAGTGATTCACTGCGCCACTTGCTGGGGCTCACTGAAGGGAGTTGGTTTGCCTTTGCAAGGCTTCTTGTTTTGGTTCTTGCACAGATGCCAATGTCAGCATGATGTTTGCTTTGAGATCACACCAGAGGGTAAAATCACTCTGTGTTACATGCAGGGGACTTCCAAGGGGATTTTGGTAAAAATTCTACAGAGCTGCAATTTTTTTCAAATTGTGGTGACAACCACATTTGACTCACACCTCCTACCTCAATTCTGTGAACAAACTTCATGTGAACTTTGAGTTAATTGCCCAGACACAGCTGGTCTGGCTTGCAGTGCCACTCTGCATACTTCAAATGGCAGTAATTTCTAAAGGAGAAAAGGGATGCTGGATTTTGCTGAACGTGAGGATTTTTGCCAGCTCACTTGATCCCAATGCCACCATCTATGAGAAGCTCTTGCTAAAAGAGTTTGGCACACTGACACTCATCTGGACACAATGCCAAAGGACCTTGGACAACCTGTGACTGCTGAAATACTGCCCAAGGACACATCCTCTCTGCTCCCAAGGCTGTGGCTGTCTGGAAAGCATTCACCCACAGAGAGGATGCAACTGGCTTCAGCTACACTCAGTCTCTGCATACAAGGGTCACTGTTGTGGTTTACTCCACACACTTCAAGGCCTGCTAAATATTTCTCTTTCACCTGTTTTCATGGATCCTGGGAAGACCAAAGAGACCTCTGTGTAGGTTCATCCCTGCTCTCTCAGGAAGCACAGCAGGTGTGCTTTGGTTTGAGCTCTGAGTGTCTGTTCACGTAGAGTTTGAGCTACATGCTCTGTTTGGTGCCAAATGGCAAAGGTTGCAATCCTAGCATCAGAAATGTACACAGAAACATTAGAGGCAGGGAAGGACCTTCAGGTGCTTTAATCACCTTTATATTCCATCTCCTGATATGTGCACGAGGCATGGTGAGATTCTTTGATACGAGACCTCAGCTCTTTGCCCACAGTCTTTCAGTTTTGGAAGAAATTTGCAGGCCAAACCCCAAATACTAGTCCAGCAGCTATCCTTACTGAGGCAAAGATAAGACAAGACAGAAGAAAGAATGTGGGATATCACCACCTTCAACTATCTTGCTTAGAGCTATCTAGTTACAGAGGGACAAAGGAGAAGAAAGGCAGCAGCATGGTCAGCCCTGAGTAACTTGGCTTCCCCCATCTCTTTTTTTGAACCCTTCCCATTATTTATTTTCATGGCAATTCTATTGATTAATTATAAATGATGCAATCAAGGCCCCTTCCATTTATGTCTGTTCCAGCAACAGAGTTCACTGGCCCCTGCCCAGAGCACCCTGACTTCTGCCAGCCCACGTGTAGCTCGGGCAGCTTTCTCCCTTCACCCCAAATGATGGGTTGCAGCCACGCAACCCTGCAGAGCTGGCCAAGAGAAGTGCCTTTCCCACCTCTCACCAGCACAACACTTCAGGGAAGGGGGAAAGCACAGTAAGAGGTTGCTGAGAAATGACCATGCGAAATGGGATTTCCCCAAGTGAAGTTCCACTGGCAGAGAGCCTTTCATTTGAGAAGTGTCCCCCATCGCTAGGGATTGTATCCACGAGGATGGAGAGAGCAGCTCAGATGGCTGACTCCCTCGCTACAGAGAGCTGGCAGGCTGCTTAGTTCAACTGTTTGCTGTTATTTCTGCATGGCACACGACTGGGCACATGGAAATCTTTCTCCTCTGTGGCTGCCTGACAGACCTTTAAAATAACAGCTCGAACCAAACAATCACACGACCAACAAAGCAGGAAAGAAAATGCTTTCCAGAATGAATAGAAGAGACTGCTTTTTTTTTTTTTCCCCCTTTTGTGAATACCAAAGGACCATTGAAGTTCAGCAAATCAGATTGGAGCAGTTTAATGGTATTTGTGCCACTGTGGTGACCCGGGGCTCCAGGCAAGAGAAAGCCTAAGTGGTGTGTAAAGCACTACTCCCTCCCTGCCCAGCTCCTGGCTCAACATGCAGGATGAGGCCATGGCATGTGCAGTGGGATGCTCCCTCTACCTGCACTCTGTCCTGAATTCTTTCCTGAATTCTTTCCTCCAGGCCTCATTCCCTGTCCCACTGCACTGGTGGGGAGGAGATAGATTAAGCCCAGGAAGAAGGGAGGGGTGAAGGGTGTTTTAAGATTTGGGTTTATTTCTCATTATCCTACTTTGATTTGATTGGCAATAAGTTAAATTAATTTCCCCAAGCTGGGTCTGTTGTGCCCATGATGGCAGCTGGAGAGTGATCTCTTCCTGTCCTTATCTCAGCCCATGAGCCTTTCATTATATTTTCTCTCCCCTGTTCTGAGGAAGGGAGTGACAGAACAACTTTGCTGGGCAGTTGATGTCCAGCCAGGGTCAGTCCACTACAGTCTCCAATTAGCACCAGTGAATCATTTTCATGAGCTGTTGGTGCATTGTACGAGCAGATGTGCTCCTACAGATTCTCACAGGTCAGGCTGTGAAAACCAGGCACATCTTACCACCAAAAATTTTTATTTGGATGAGGTGGAATGAAGACACTGGACTACCTGGGTTCATGATAAGGCAGACCAGGAGTTGCTTGCAAACTGGGTGCCTTCAGGAAAAGATACCAAAGTGTTTAGAAGGACAGGGAAAAGCCAAGGAAGGAAGCCAGGACACTGGGGCTGAGAGGGTCGATGACACAAAATCACAAACCACAGCTGATAATTGGGGCTTGTGGCGCTATGGAGATTAGAGACTCAGGAAAATAGGACCAAAAGCAGGGAATTTAAAGGCAACAATGTGATTGGACCTGAGCAGGGATTTATAAATGAAGATCTGGAAATCACAACAAAGCTGAACGGTTTTTTCATTACCCATCTAGCTCCCAGCGGTGACTCATGGCTCTGCAGAAAGCAAGTGTGAACCACTTTTGCCAGCCTATGTGAATTAGTGGGGACTGACAGAGGTCAGTGGCCCAAAAACCAGATGGCTTCACCCAGACTGGGAAAGGAGGTGACCTTAAACCTGAGCAGGACTTAATCCTCTGTCCGACAGTGGAAGCAATGCAGTCGTCGTAACAGTGTTCAGGATCTGTGTGGCTTCACATCTCTGATGTGAAGGATGATCAGATCGAGAGACAAGGTTTGGCCAGCTCTGGTAAACCGGGATTTGGCCCTGCACTTCTCTGGGATTTTTTTGGGTTTACAGACCAGGCTTTTGGTGTGCTCATAGCGTGCAAAGGGGATGGTAAATAGATAAAACTACATGGCAACCCAAGCTCTTAGCATACACACCTCAAATTTGTTAACACTCACTTAAAAATTGCCAGCCCTCGAGAAAAAAACTTGATACTGTGCAGAATTTTCAGAGTCTCCAGCGCAGCAAAGTCAGAGCTCTGCTCTTAGACCAGATTATAACAAGTGTTGAGCTCAACAGGCAGAGAGTGGCTTCATTTTTTCAGGCAGCCTCTGGCAGAGCTCTCTGTAAGAGCTGTCTCCCTGCCCCTCTTCCTGGGATAAGCACTTACTGCCTCTGTGTTAACTTCTGCTGTCAGTGTGGAGTCTGATGATAAATCACTGTCTGGGGAATGGAGAGCATCGCAGCGCAGACAGAGACACCTTACCCAAATCTCAGCCTCAGGGGTCACATCCTCTGGCAGGGGAGCTGTGGGCACCTTTGATTGCTGCAGCAGGCTGGAGCAGTAAACATAAGGGCCAGAGCTCAGATCATGCCCTTATATTTTCCAGCACAAACCTCCCCCTCTTTGTGCAACATATACCATCAAAGTGAACCAACTGATCTAGGTACTTTGTTTTATTGAGAAGAGAAAACAGAAGGCTGTGACTTTCTTAGAGGAGGAAGGAAAGGGCTGACTACCCACCCTTCCTTCTGAACAAAATTGCAAAGCAAAAGCACTCACATCCCCCTTGCTATGAGACCACCCAGCCTTTACTTGCACAGGTATTTTGCAGCCTGGGAACTCCAGCCCAGCTGCTGTGCCAGGTCCCTTTGCAGGCAGGCTGGGATGTCACAGCTCACCTCCCTCCTCCAGATGTCTCTAAGCAGTGGGAACCAAAGCCCACAGGTCTAGACAATTAAATCAAGGTACAAACTGAGGAGGTGAGTGTGCTCCCACGTTCCTTTTAAAATGTATTAGCATCACCCGAGGGGGCTGGAAAACAATAGGCTTTGAGGAGGAATCCTGATGGGAAAGGAAGATTGTGTCTTATTTGAGAAGGATGGAACTGAACAGATGTGGTCAATGCAAAGGGTTTAATTTCAAACAATCATCATCATCATCATCACTATCAACCCCAAACTTCAGGGCTTCCTTAGTTGAAAAAAAATACAGCTCATTTGGTGTGAATAAATCTAGTCTGTGAGTGGGGAAAAAACCCTTAAATATTTCAGCACTTTGGGGCTGACTCATGCTGAGCTTGAAATTCGGAGGTTTGCAGCAAGAATTCCAGCTATGCTTGAGCTTAATGAAAAAGTACACAGGCAGTATCCTTAGGAGCTAAACTGGCTTCTGCAGCCAGCAGGTTGGATTTTCACCATTGCTGCAAACTTCATTTTCCAGAAAGCACTCCCCACCACATCCCATGAAGACATGAACTTCTGAGGCTTCAAGGCTTCAGTGTTTTCGTTCAGGGGCTCACTGATCCAGGGCATGAAAGCAGGAGCCTGTAGACACTTAAACAGCACCAAAACAACATCCCCTGCCACGGACAGTCCCTTCTGTCTGGGAGGATTGCATTGCATGTGCTCAACTTCTGCACTGGACTGTGCTGGGCAGTGTGGAAGGTGATCAGGGACTGTGAAGGTGAGGTAAAAGATCCTGCAGAGGAATGATCAGAAGAGTAAAAGATTCTCAAATGGTCCATAGGAGGGAGGGACCTGGGGGGAACCCATCATGAAACCCATCATGATGGGAGATAAATGGGGAGCAAATCGGGCAGGATGCTGTGGCAGGATCTAAGGACAGTGTTCAAAGGAGGGATCCCAAACTGGACAATGGGACTTTGCTTAGTAGTGACAGGACATCGTGTGGGCCAGAGGCTGCCTGCGAGGTCAGCAACAAGGCAGCCAGCAGTTCCCTCAGGACCAAGCACACACCACGGGGAAGGGAACTGCAGGAAGTGTCTTTTTCCCATGAAACATGGGAGCTTTCTCCACCATGGAACTGACACTCTCAAGAGGATGCTCAGCCCTACCTTAATGGTATCTGTTGTTCTGCCGGTTAGATGAGAGAGAATCGGGGGATAAGTTTCTTTGGTTTCTATTTGCCCATGATTTTGCAAGCTGACTTCTCAGACGTAACAGGGGAAAGCAATAGGGATAAGGGTCCATCAGGTGAATTCAAAGCAGACACAGATCAGCTCAAACATATCAAGGTCCCAGGCAGTATTTGGAGCTGTTGTCACTGACCAGGCTTGTGGTAATGAATTTTTTACTCTAGGGATCAGATGTTCCCCTCAGTTATATTAAATTGATTTCTTCTCTTGATAAAGCTGAACTTTCTTTCCCTGAGTCAGAACTTTGGCTGGGGGAGAGACAGAGGCAGAGAGAGGGTCTGGTACCTTGGGCCAGACCAGAAAGGAGGCAGTAGGAATCTGGATGGGGCTGATTCCTCAGATGGTACTGAGACTAAATGGGACAAAGAAACAGTGGCATCAACAACAATAGGATTTGTAAAACTGCATTTTTCTACATTTCTTCTCATTTATCCTTTCCTCCTTGAAAGCTGGGGACAGAATAAAAAATACAAAAGAGAAAAAAAAAAGTTAGGCCCTTGCAGCAAGAATACAAAAAAAAAAAAGCGAGGGAAGGAGAGAAAGGGAGGGTCTGTTGGAGAGCATCTCTTTCCTTTGGGCACTGAAGTGTTCTGACATCAAACCTTGTGTCCTCATTAAGAAGCCCTGTGTCTACCGTTGTGACATCTTTATTCACACTCCCCAAGACTTCAAAGACTTCAGGATATTTCCTTGGTGGATTTAACAAAAAAAAAATCAGGAGATGAAACACAGGAAAAGGCAGCCTGGTGCATTCTTGTTTTAATTAGACCTTGGGTGGAGGAAGGGGGGTGAGGGAGGAACAGAATCACTGAGATGCACATTAAGGTGTGCATGCAAACACACACACACTCTCACACTCACAGTCTTGATCACTGGGACTCACCTTCTCTTCTTTCACAAGCTTTTGGAATAGCAAACAGACCCTGAATCTCAGAGTAATGATTTTTTTCCAGCCTCTAAAACAGATCCACATTCATCTCAGGAATAGGGAAGTGCTGCAGGTGAAATACATGTTTCTGTTGCCTAAACAAAAAGCTTCAAGCGTAACTAATGCAAAATTAAGAATGGGGACAATAAAAAAAGGCATTGAGGGCAGAGGAGAGACGATCTAAGCATTCATTAACAATGAAGTGTGAGTCTAGGGAGAACCGTTCCTGTTTTGCTAGTGAGTTGTCTTTTTCTTTCCCTTTTATTAAATGTACTATATTCCTGTGAATTTCCAAGCCACTTGTTTGACCTATGAGTCATTGGTGCTACTTGAAATCTGCGGCGTTCCCCGTTTGGCTTGAATATGTAGGTGTTACCACGTTTCTTGGCCCCAGCAGGATGGCAGTAACTCTTCATGCTCGGCTCTGATCACCAGTGGAACTCCCTGTAATTTCAAAGTGATAAGTTTGGGCGGGGGTTAGGGGGTGGCTTGGCAAATATTCTCCACACTTCTCTGAAATTTTGTCTTTTTTGGTTACTGCCTCACCTAGCAAAACTTCTTCCCTTGAATGTTCGTGGGAAGAAAAACCACAACGAATTGCACTGGAATTAATTCAGGGCAGTTTTAAATGCATATTTATGAGTCTTTCTTCTCAGTATATAACCAGTTCTAGGACCAAGACAGCTTCTTCTGGCAATGACAAAATATCAAATAATAATTAAATATGTAACTAAAGAAAATTAAAGTTCTCCTCTTTACAGCTGAGATGCTCTTGGGCCATTTCTTGTAAGAGACAGGGAAACTCCCAGCTTCTGATTCCTGCTTTCTATGTGTTAGAGCCCAAATTTCTCAGGGTGTCTTTAACTGACACCAGCATTGTTTCCAGCCCTCAGGACAAAATCTGCCCCCGGGGGCAGGTGGATAGGAATGGGAACACTGCTCTCTTCCGAGATGTATCAGGCATTTTCCCTAGGGATTCCCTTATGGAAGCACCCCCAGAAGCCACGACTGCACTGGGGGGTGTCCCCACAGAGGGCACGCACACAATTCTGGCACGTGAACAAGATGACTGCCATCTGCAAAATCTAAGCAGCATTTTTGAGACAGCTAAACACAGCTAAAAACAAAAAGAGAAGAAAATCTCTCCACAGCCCTGCTCCTGTGTCAGGGCCCGACAATCTACTCTCAATTACAGCATTATTAACTGAGCCCTACACCTGGCCCTACTCGTTTGCAGCTATTCCTGTTGACAATGGCACTGATTAGCTGGTACAGCCATGAACTGGGGTTATCCCTCCAGTATCTACCACCCTCCTACAATTCACATTTCACAGGCAGTGGTGGTTTGGAGGGAGGGAGCAAGGTTTGCGCAGAAGCAACATGAGATTCAGAAGACACCAGCAGCTCGAGCAAGCTGCCCCCCTTGTGCAGACCAAATCCACCCAAGGACAGGGTAATAACTCCCCCAGCAGGCCTGAATTCCAGTTAATTACAGAACTAACTGATGCCTGATAGAAACAAGGCAGATCCACACCTCTGCTCTCCCTTGGTAGCCTGTGGCTGCCAGCCAGGGAGAAAAGTGTGGGTATTGATTTGATTATCTTGTTTGTCCACCTAGACTTGCTAGTTGCATCTGCTCTTCCCAGTTCAAATGAAGTGTTTTCTGCTGATTAATTAATTTTAATTTGTTTTTGCTTCAAGTGCAAGATTTGGTTTTTATTGACAAGTGAGTGCCCATATTCTGAAGCTGCCACAGTTAACAGGTGCCCCTGAGCTGCTCAGAGCTGAAGTTCTCCCACTTTGCTAAAAAGTACTTTATGTATCGACTGAAACCTCTCCTTTTTGCCTGCGTGGTTTCCAGAAAAAACAAAACTGCATCATTCAACAGCTCATCTCATGGATGGAGGCAGCTTGGAGTGCTGTGGGAGTCCTTTTGTGCCAGGCCCTGGGGTTCCCTCACCCCTTTTCCCCAGGTTCTCTCTGGTGCACGTCCAGCCACGCTGCTTTTGTAGCCAAGTAGGGGGAGATCCCCCAGCTGATCCCCCAGCATGTGAGCCCATGGCTCCTGCAAAAGCAGGACACCATTCCCAGTTACACACCCATGGCCACAGCCCAGGGGTGAAAGGGGGCAGGCCAGTGAGGTGTCACTCCTTTCCCTTCAGTTAGTGCCACTGACACGTTTGCTTCAGCCCAGTTCATTAGCAAGTAGCACTACGTTCTGTTGCTAAGGCCAGAGAAATATGAATAATGAAATGCCTGGCTATCGGTATTTTGCCTAATGCTACTAAAACACACGAACAAGCTCTAAATGCCAGCAGTGCAAGGAGACTGGTAGTGAGAGGGAATTTATGGGATAGCAACACCCATGTCTGGCTCGCTCCTGCTGAGGGGAACAGGCTTTGTCAGTGCCAGGAGGCAGCTGTAAAAACCTGAGCCCTCCCTGCACATTAGCAGTGTTTTACAGGGGATTTGCAAAGGAAGGAAATAATATTTACCTTTCTGGCAATAGAGGGAAACTGGTGGGGGAGGAGATTTTGGGAATATCCCAGCACAGATCAGGATCAAAGGCAGGACAGGAATGCAGCCCAGCAACCTGCAGCTCTTCTGGGAACCCTGGCACAATGAGAACCATCGGTGAATAATGAACACTCCCTCAATTTTCTTCTTTACCCAGAAACGTGCAAAGATGGACAACAGTCTGTTTTGACCTGCCACCTTTTCCCCAGTGTCTTCCCTGGGGAAAGGGAGCTGTGGTTTGTATCCTGCCTTCTCCAACAGCAAAGACAGATGTTGCTGTGATGTTGCCTGAAAACACTGTGCTACCCGAAACTTTTCATCCCACTGATGAATTAGCTGCTCAGTGGAAAACAACTGGGCCAGAAAGAGATCTCAGCCAGCCACGGATATCATCAGCTCAAGATATCATCAAAGTCAAGCGGGGATTGCTGGCCAGGTGTATCTCAGGATTATCTCTTTACCAGGGATTTCTAAATTGCCCCAGGACATCTGTGCAAATAAGGCAATCTGGGCTAGATGCCTCTTTAGAGGGATGGTGGCTCTGCTGGTGGGCCAGGATGCTGCTGGGGTCTTGGGTGATGCTGTGCTGGGACATCCCCCCCAGCCTTGGTCTGATCCATCCAAGGTTCCCACCAGCAGCAAAGCTTATGGATGCGTTTGTGGGTGCGAGGGATGGGCCAAGGGAATTAGAAAGTTAGAAGATGAGGTGAACAGCAGGGCACAGAAAAAGACAGGAAGATTAATGGCAGGGACACAACCAAAAACAAAAGTTAAAATGGAAATGTTAATCATTTAAAAGAGGGTCTCAGTGGAATTACTTGCTTTATGGCTCAGAATAAAAAATAGAAAGGGGAAAAGAAGGAGGAGAAGTCCCACTAAGAATAATTTAGTGCTTTGTGTAATGAGCTGCCTTTCTTTTCGGTAGTTCCCTCTGGTGTCTTATCACTTACCCTGTGATTGACTGAGTCCTCTCTTTGCCTGCTCCTGCTAAATGGTGATTTGCCATCTGGTAGTCATAATTTCTTTTCTTTCATTTTTTTTCCTATCCTATATTCTTTTGTAATTAGAAAATAAATTACTTTTTTTTTTAACTGAAAAAGAAACATGTCTAGCATATTACTTACAGATGACAGTTGGTGTGAGCTCAGCAGCAAGGCAGAGGGAAGGGACTTGACTCCTGTCTCATTTGGACAGATCCCAGCTGACATGCCAATGGATGTGTCAGCTTTTCTGCTGAGGGAAGGGCTGGACGAAGCAAGCAGTGGCCAATGACTTTGGTGAGATGAGAAAGCTCATATCTGAGGAAGAATGGGAAAGATGAAGGCTCTGATGGGCTGGTGCAGCATGATAGCCTGAACCTGCTCCTCCATGCAGCTCTGCACAGGACCTGTGTCAGACTTGAGCTTTGCAATCCATCTCTGCTGCCACCAGCTGTGGAGGGAGCCTTGAGTTTTCCAGATGCTGAGCAGCCTGTCTGAAATCAGGGTGCAGGATCTTCCCCGCAGGGCCAGGAGACGAACACTGCAAAAGCCTTATTGCATCCCCATTTCTCTTCAGCTTGTTGCCAGCCTCTTCTCAGCAGCCTGTGTGCTCACCCTGACTGCCACACTCCCATTATATCTTTGTACAGCAGCAGCTCTCTCCGCTCTCATTTCAGTTGCCTCCTCAAGGTGCTCCAGTAATTCAAGTGATAAATAATAACAATAATAACGCAGAAGTCGGTTGAATTGAGCTTGATTACTCCATGACTGAGTTTGGGCTTGATTGACTGAAAGCAGCACACATCCCCCCAGTTGTTATCCTGAGAGCCTCATTTTCTCAGTGAGATGTTGCTGCTTGTAGCCTCAAACCCATCGGGCCTTGAGGCCTCTGCCAACATGCAGCCCCATCATTTCCAGAAAGACCCCACTCCAAGGGAATATTTGAGTTTACATTTTTGGCACATCATAAAATGAGGCAAGAAAATTACAGGCAAAATACCCATTTCTGTACAGTGCCAACAGAGAGGTGTTTTCCTTTGTTTTCTAGGCAAGCTCAATGTTTTCTGGGATGGAAGGCTTTGGTTTGATGTGGCTTCAAAAGGTAGTTTTTTGCTGGTTAAACTGGATGCATCCACACATTCCTGAGTATTTGAACCAGGCTCTGCCTGGTATTACACCACTTTCCTGATGGGTTATGTATTTGTGTGCATTTAGCTGGGAGTAAGAAACCACAGCCTCTAAAGCAGGAAGAGATGTAGTGGACACGTGTTCAACTGTTGGATATCAATCTTTGCCCCAGAACTGCTGGGGATCTCTGAGTGTCAGTTGTTGAGCTGCCTGGTCTCCCTCCATCCAAGACTGGAGGCAAAGGGCAGTTCTCCAGGGACAGCCTTGTTTTTTTCTTCCCTTTTCACATTAACTATGGTCTGCTCTGGTGTGGGTCTGTGCTGTGTTTTCAAGGAAGATGCTGGTATCAGAAGTGAGTGGGGCATTTGTTAACATCTTTGGTTGAGCCCGAGAAAGACAACGGAGAAATTATCTGTGTGAGATGGAGGGTGTGTTTTTCTTGGCTTAATATGAATGAATGAAGAAAAAGGAGGGAAAGAAAACAACTCATTTTTACTCATTCTCTAAGCAGCAGCCACTGTAGTGCTATAGCCAGGAGCGTCTGAGAGACAGAAGGAATTTGAGTAACAAGAAAATGCCGTTGTACAGACCTAATTATAGTGATTGCACCTGTTAGAGAAAACAATAAGCAGTAAAATGAATAAACCTTCCTGGGACTCATTTTATCAATGAAGCGTGACCATGTGAAAACTCCACAGAGAAAATCTACAAGGAAGGTGTAGTGTACTCAGACCTCCTCCTCCTCTCTGATCTCCCATCCTGTAATCAGATGAACAAGGGAACCAGAGTAAGTCTTGTGTTCATCTACTGGCTGCATGTGGCTGTGTGCAGATGCAGATGTCCTGTTAATAGGATACCTTCTGTGTTTTAGTAATATCTTCCCACTCAGGGCATTTACAGACATGTGGCTGCAAACATCTGATGCTTAGGACAGAACTGTGCACAGGCCCTCAAAACCCTGCAAAATTTGACAGTTGTCCTAAGGGTGGTGGGGAAGTCTGTTGATTCTCCTCAGAGTCCGTAGATCGGTCAGGGATGTTGTTAAAAAACAGTTCCATCTGTGGTGATAACAAGCTCTTGGGTACAATCCCAGAGTCACTAGGAGTGGTGTGGAAAGGACTGTGTTTTACATGTTTTAAATCTGTTAACAAGTCCGTCTTATTTTACTCAACCTGGTGAAAAATTGCTCCTGCTCCACTGCTTCCCACCTCTCATGGTCCCACAGACCTCATCACATGCTCCCTCAGGATCCACAGGATCCTCCTTGGTGTCTCCTCCTACTCAAGCAGTTCCCTGCTCCTGGCTGTCTTTGCCCCTTCTCCCCTGTACCTTTCCGAGCTCCCAATTATAGCTCTTCTGCACTGCAGAGGCACATCTGACACTGAGCTTTGCATGCTTCTGTGGTTAAAGCAGACAAAGGGGATTAGCCTTTTTAAAGAGTTAATGCTGGGTTTTTGCATCCAAAGATCTTAGAGCAGGGGGAAGTATCATTAGCAGTGTCTTGTGGATGGCAAAATTGAAGCATGAGGAGATGAAATGAATTTGCTTATTGGATGATTATTCCCTTGCCCCATTTGCCTCACATCTCACAGCCCACGTCCTGGGCCAAAGCCCTATTATATGACATACAGCCCAGACAGAGGCAAAGCCAAAGAAACAAGGAATCCTGTGATACTAAATCTCATTTCTTCTTTTCTTTTTCCAAGAACACTGGCATGTACAAAAGGACAAAGAAACATCCCAGTCTTTGTAAAATGTCTGAGTGACAGCCCTGGTGTCTGCAGTCCTCCGGGCACTTTCTGAATGTGCTGAACAATGACGCCTCCAAAATATTGACTCAACAGCTTGCCTCAGCTCTGACTCGGGGGGAAAGAGATGAATATTCCCTTTGATAACTGTCCCCATTGAAAATTGGCCTCTGTTATTGTCAGCTGGAACAAGAGAGCTTGTAAGAGTCACTTGGTGACGCAAGCTTTGAGTTACCAGCTTTACCTTCAAATCACCACTAAGGATAATGGTTTTTTCCACTTCTCAACAAAGTCTGGCTTGGTAGGTAAAGGTATCCATAACTAATTAGTAATAACTTAGGCCACATCTAAAGGAAACTGGACAAATAATTCATGATGAATAATTTATTGGATGAATTTTGCCTCTTTTTCTATTTGTGAATTTTCTATGCTTGCAGTGTTGATTTCTCCAGCTAATTGGTTGTTTGAAATTGTTTGCTGATGCAAATACTTCTTGGTCTGCTCTTTTCTCCAGGAGAAGTTCATTAAGAGTATCCCCAAACCAAAAGGAATTTACTAATTTTAATTGGTCACAGAGGCCACATGGCATAAATGCATTTTGTGGCATTAATATATATATATTTTTCAATTCACTGACTTAAAGTATTTCTTCAGACTGCTCTTTCCATTCAAATAGGATGTTTTTGTGAGCATCCTTTCTAGTCAATATGCCCACTGGCTATTCCTGCTAAAGAAACTCAAACAGATTCCAGAAGATGGTCCAAAGATACTCAAAAGAACCAGGAAAAGATGTTTGAATGGAACTGGATGTGAAGTTACTTATCTGTGTGTAGGAATGCTTGTATTTGTGTACCTGCATAAGCACAGGTATTGCTCTTTTATTCAAATTAGTTTAAAAGAAACTTGCATTTGGTTATAGTAAAAAGATAAACAGACACCCAGAATTAAAAACATTTAACTAAACTCTGCCTCTCTTCTAGGTGATGCTGTATTACCATTCCTG
>NW_008237878.1:6698577-6706955 GCF_000691975.1 Corvus brachyrhynchos
TTTGGGCCAGGCAGCATCAGTGTATGCTCCAAGACATGTACCAGCCAACACAACATTGGTTTGTTGTCCTAAGGACTTCAGAAGGGCTGCCTTAAAGAAAAGATGAACCTATGGCCTCTTCCACTAGCATGAAACTCTAAGCTCATATCGTGTATCACAACATCTATAACATACAGCAAGCAGCGAAGAGGTTCAGACATGGAGCAGGGAGGGTGAAAACAAGCCACCCAACCCGATAATGAAAAGCAAGCACTTGGCCTTGGTGTGGAGCATCTCAGATAAGTAGTTTAATTGGCAAGCTCTGGTGCTGGAGGGAGGGAAATCTACGCTAAATTAAAAGATTAAAAAGATATTTTTTCATCAAGTGGCAAAATGGAAGAAGTGGACAAGTCTGCTCAGGAGAAAATGAGCAGAAAGGAACTGTGAATGTTGTGAAAATATATCCATTAGACCTGCCTTATCGAAACGTGCTTTTGCCAAGCATCCAGCCCTGCATCTCCATGGCAACATGGCCTCGTCAACACAGAAGAAAGTGTTTTTGTCAGGATGGGCCCAAACACGTAAAAGCCATTTCGATTTGGGGGCAACACGATCTTCTTCAATCAATACTGCGCACATAATAATGACTCCTGCCACTTTTTTCATAAATCTCCACTTTCTGCTTTCATTTCCTGTGGTTTGACATCACTGTGAACTGGAACCAGCTTTAAATTTCCTACAGTTTTAAGCCTACTCTGCCCTCATCTGCAACACACAGAGCCTCATGCAGCAGCTTCCTCCTTTGTGACACACTCCATACACAGTGTACTCACAGGTGGGATTAGCCTGGTCTGAAATATGAGGGCATTGAGGAATGCCCCAGTGGCACCATCCATGGATGTAACAGCTGGAATTCTGGTCATGGCTGAGATGAGGGGCCCAGCAGAGGACGGGGACTATTTCTCTCTAGCACTTAGAATAAGATACAAAATTAAATGCCCTGAGCATCTTGACTCTCCAAGAAATTGTCGTGTCCCTTCTATCAGGCATGACTGATAGGTCTTCTCTCCACAGCCTGTGAATAAAAATGGGTTTTCTTCTCCATTTTCCTCCTTTATTTGCAGTTTGAGATCTCATTCTTCTTGACTGCCAGTTGAATGAGTTGGTCTTTTCCAAAAAACCAGCTCAGCAGTACAACCCCAGAAACCACCACGTGGCCAAAGGGATTTCCATGTGCATGCAAGGGTGTGTGCTGGGAAGGGAGACACAGAATATGTAGGAGTAGTAAATGCCTGTCTCTATTTTTCATTTAAATTAGTGGGTCGTAGGCATATGATCCAACATATTGCTTTTAAAATTTTAGCAGTAGGCTGCTAAATGCTTTACTGTGGAATTTACTAAAGAAATGTAAAATATCTTTTTTCATAATAACTGCAATCTAGCTAGACTTAAAGCAATGCCCTTTTTGTTGTTTTATATTCTATTTTGCCATTTGTAGAGGGATTTTTGAACGTATCTCCAATTGAGAGACCATATTGAAACCCCGTTGAGAACTGTGATTTGGTGAAAACAGAGGCAAAGAGAATTCCATGTTTGTGTATTTTAGCCAATGCAGACAGAAGGAAGCTCTCTCTCCAGACAGGGTATTCTTGCTTCTGAATGTTACCTGAGGGTCAGTGATTTGGATCCTGCCTGTTTCCTGGAGGCCTTCGGGTTTTGAAGAGGGGGAATTTGGTCATTGACGTGTTTGATTCCCAGATGAGTTTCCCAGCCTTGTAAGCACGCTCTGTATGTTGGCTGTGGCCAGAGCCTCGAGGAAAGGAACACAGGGAGGTGTGTTTAAGCTACATTAATGCTTTTAAATTAATGACTTAAGAAAGAGGCTGTCATTGCTAAACCACATGCTATTTACAAACAGGTTTATAAACTCTGGGTTTGAGTCATCCCCAAGTGAGGCAGGAAATTTCTCTAGAAAGGGTCTGTCATCAGTGCAGCTGTACACAATGTGTGTCAGTGTCTGCCACAGCAAGGCCTCAAATGAACTGCACTTGCTTCATCTACCTGGCACAGGGAGTAGAAACCCCTCTGAAATGAGTGATGATTCCTCACTGCAGGCAGTGATACCCTGGATGGGGTGCAAATAAGGATCTTTGTATTCTCTGTCTGTCTGGCCATCTGTCTGTCTAACCACTCATCATGGGCTGAGTGGTGGTGTCACCTGGAAGATGTCAGTGCCTGGCAGGTTGTGTCCTGAGCAAGGAGACACTCAGTAAATGCAAACCAGAATTGCTATTTCGGTTCCTTCATTCCCAAGTAGAAATTTTCACGGTCATTTGATAATCTGGATGACTTTCCTCATTGGTGACTGCAGTAATTGGTAAGAGAATTGAGAAGGATTTGGGCAAAGATAGCTTTTATGAGCATCTGGTGTTGACATGGACTCATCCTTTCCAGCCACTGACAGAAGAGTCCAGAAAATGGTTCATGGACTGGAAATCAAGAGCTGATCATATTTTGACAGATGTTTTTCAGAATTTCTCGAGACTGATTTTTTTCTTACCACCCTTTAAAAATGAGATTCATCTATTGGAAATGAGTTTGAAATACCACCTGATGGTAACACCAGGGAAAAGACCATTTTCCTCTTGGCTTTTCTTGGAACAGGAAAGATTAGGGTGGTGGCAGTCTTCAGCAAGAGAGCATTTCTTTTCTCACACCTTATTTTCTGCTCTTTCTTCTTCCAGAGCAACACCTTTCATGTACTTGGTGTCCTGGAGGTTGAAGAGGGACTTTCTCTTACAAAAGCCAGATTAGGACTAGCAAAATGAAGAAAAAACTTCATTTAGCTCCTCTCCCCAGTTTAGTGGCTTCTCCCATTCAGCCCTGCTTTTGAATTCTTCTGGAATTGGAGAGTTCAAGTAAGACCAGGAGCTGTCACTTTATGACATTTCAATTTCAGTCCATCAACTAAATAAATCTCTTAAGGCCTGATTTATGCTGTGTCCCCTCCCAGTTCTTCACCTGCTCTGGGCAGGGGTGGCCCTTTTCCACCAAGGTTTGGGAAAGGCTTTGGACTATCAGAATCGGAATCTGCTGAATCCCGTGATCAGAAATGTCACTGCAGCACGGTATGGGGAGGAGGAATTAGGGTTAATGTTTGGGTAAACATTGGCTCAAGAGCAGCACACCACGGGGTTTACTCCATTCAGGGGAAATCCAGGACTTGTGCAGGATGCAGCAGATTGAGTTCCATCTTTTTGTCTTTGAACTGATCCCTGCCAGTTCCTCAACACAGATGGGCTTCACAGGGCTGGTGGAAAATACATCCTAAAATCACTGGAATCTGGAGGAAGGTTTTTTTCCTGCCTGCAATCAAGTCCAGAGATATTAATTAGATGCTGTACATATGCTTGGTTCATTGAGATGAAAGTTAAGGCAGTCTTCCCTCAGCAGTGAAAGCCATCCCACTGGAATACTGATTAAAAAGAAGCAGGGTTGATAGGAGTAGAGAAAAGGAGGTGAGTATATGAGGTGGACCAGTGAGCTGGGAATCAAGATGGCAGGGTTCATTTCTGCCACTAATTCTTCCTGCAGCCTGCAGAAAATTTGCAAACCCCTTAGCCTCTATCTCTAAAAACCGCTCCAAAGTTGTGGTGGTGTCTTTTTTTTTTCTTTAGTGAGAATTAATTAATGTCTAAAAAGCACTTTGGGATCCCAGAATGAAAGGAGCAAAACAAATGCAAAGCATTCTATTGTTTTAATATCTCTTCTATAGACCAGGATGGAGGCACCTTGCCACTCACACAATTACCTTCCTGCAGCTGCAGCCTCTTAAGCAGTTAATAAATGCTACATCTCTACATCTAAGTATGGAGAAAGACCCAGACCCTCCCACCCATCATTTACTCCCTCTCTCCTCATCCTTCCCCTCCCTTGCTCTCCGTTGCATTAATAGCAGAGATGGCATTAAAGTAACTTTATCTCTTTGGTGCACACATATACAAACTCAATGGCTGGCAGTGTTATGAAGCTTATTGCTGAGTGCGTAATGACTGCTGCTTTTTTGGATGAATGAATTCAGTGGGTGACAGGTATGTAATTCATGGCTTTGTAAAAAGCTTTGAGAGGAAGTGTATGAAATGTACTATATAAATGTCAATACACTGCACACTTTAAAGCCTGTGGGTTGAGTCATAGGGAGGGTAGATTTAAGGGGGAGATCGTAAATAGCAGAAGAACAGCTGGTTTACCTGGGTAATGATGACTGAAGATCTGAGTGGTGACTGCCTAAACATGCCAGCTCAGTGGAGGTTCGTACATAGACCTCTTTTCCACAGTCTCCAAGCACCTCACACTCTGCAGTGCATTTATTCTCCAAACAGGGAAGGGTGTTATCTCAACATGCAGAGTTTGGGTGTCTCTGTGGGGAGGAAAACAGGACTGGCAGAGAGGGACCCCAACCCACCCCAGCCCCCCAGATCCTGAGCATTGTCCCTCCAGACATGGCTCCTGTGCTGCTGCTGCCTGAGCTGAGCACACATGGGAGCTTTGGTGTGATCCTGTGCCCACACCAAACCCTCTCTGCACTCCCAGCCCTGGCAGTGTCCTGTGCCTCCCCTTACACAGAGAGTAAGAGCCTGGTCCTCAAGGGATGGGGACACTGGCCTGTCTGCTTCAGGAACAGCAAATATTGACCAGCCTCTGTGCAAGGGAGCTCTACTTATTTATCCTAAACCATAACACCCACCTTGGAAAATAAGGGCCGACAAGGAAGCCTTCACTGAACTCGACAGAATGCCTGTGGGTGCCAAGGCCTGGTAAGAGGTTCATATTTTTGTGCCCATGAACTTCCTGCAGCAGCCAGCTCTGCCATTAATTGTTTCCCTGTAGTATTTTTGTTACATATATGGAGTAATGCCTGAAGGAGCTACCTAAAAGAGCCTTTGGGGCTCTTGATTTTTTTGTCTAACCTGGGAAACTTCAGCTCCGGTATTTACCCCCAATTAATATCTTTGCGTGGCTGACACCTGTAAAGTGCTTTCTTGGCTGAACAAGCACTGTTTGGTCCAGAAATAGGATGGAGATATATAAGAAAGCTACCAGCATAGGCAACAAGTTACCATGCATCAGCAGATAATGCAAAAATATGAAGTATTTCCAGTTAGCTTGCTGCTTTTCTTACCTCCCTCCCTGCAGATTACACTGCCTAATTACACTGCCACATGAGAGAGAGATTGCATGTTCCTTTCTTCAAACATTGTGTGAGAAAAGACACTGAAAAGCTCCAGTTTTTCTCATTAAGGTGTGTAAATCCACTTGGGTCTAATCTGGAGAGAGGATTCCTTGTCACGCTGGTTTAACTTCTCTCCACCCTTTGGTTGTACCTTTGTAGAGAGCTCAGCACAGCGAGTGCCAGCACAGCCCAGGATGCCTGTGGGCTCCTGCAAGGCACCCAGCTGTAGGCTTAACCCTGCCCATGGCTCCCTGCTCTGTGATCATGCTCTGCTGTAACCTCAGTGAGTGCCTGCAATTAAACCTGGAGAAATAGTGCACTGCCTTTCATGAACAGCTCCATAAGTAGCAAAAGGAACTGATGAAGAGGATTTATTTAGCTTCTTGAGGAGCTGGATATGTTAACTGTTATGACTTTTTAAGGCTCGCTGCAACAGAGGCCATAAACAATGTGTAGTCGTAGAAAGGAACAAAACAAAAGTCTCTAAATCCCAGCAATATGAGTGAGAGCTCAGGACTGCTTCTTGGCAAGTGCATGTGTTCTTTCCAGGGCAAAAAGTGTGAAATACAACTTGTTCTGCCAAAACCTCTGCTCCAGGTACCACTGTGTGCTGTGGATATGGACTCCCTGCTACAGGTGAGCACCAGGAGAGCCTGCATGGAAGAGTTGTCTGCACCAGAGGGGACTGAGGCACAGAAACTCTGTCACTGACTTTTATGGGAGCATTTAGACCTCTGAGTCTTGCATCTTGGGCATTGGGATTGGGAAACCAAACCAAAACCACATATGATTTTTACTTTCTTTGCACTGCACCCACCTCTGATGTGGAGGTGCCCACCTTCACCTTTCCTGACACCTCCAGTTTGCAGGTGAGAATTCATTCCCTTGGGGAGAACCCAGCCCAAAGTTTTTTTTCCTGCCACGTTCACTTTGTGGCCCAGTGACTTATTTACTGCTCTCTGCATCCTGCACTTAATACCAGTTATAAATTTCCTCATGGACTTTTTTCCTACTGTGATCCTCACCTTAGTGCCTTTCAAAGATTAAATTCTCTTCCTACGTTTGCTCAGGTTCGTGGCAGAGCTGCAGGAAGAGGTCCCAGCATGGGATCCATCCATGGAAGGCTGAGCATCACTTTCTTCTCCCTTACTTAGAGATGCTGAGTAATGCAGGGAATCAGATTTTAAGAGGCATTGCATTTTCTGCTTTCTCTGTACTCAGCATCCTTCTTGGCTATGAATGAATATATAATTTTGGGGGTAAAAGAGTGCAATCTTGTTTCATGAATCTTTATTCTCTGCTATTCTTTATAAATCTTTATTCTGCCCTACCTTCACGTCCTTTTTCTTGCTTTTTTTTAAAAATAATGATTTCTTTCTTTTCTTCCTGTCTTCTTTTTTTTCCCCCCCACCTTTTTTTGTCTTTATCTTTCTTTTCTTCTGCTGCCCTCCCAGCTTTTCATTACTGTCATCTTTTTTCCCAACCACTGAACCCTTGATGTTGTTCTAATTGACAGACGGGGTTTAAAAGCACATTCGAAAGCGCCTGTCTTTTTAAATAGACTCCTGTCTCATCAAAAGATGTACAGCAACATTCCATTAGAGCACATCATTTGAAAATAGATTGGGCTTTTAGCAACTGCACTCATATTTTTATAGTTAGGCTGTTCTGCTGGGATCGTCCCTCCCCGTTGCCAGCCCCCACCATCTCCTCTTATGGGGAGGGAAAGGGGAAAAGATACATTAAAGAGAGATTAATGAATGTTTTGTTTTGTTCGGGTTTTCTCCTCTCTGCAGCTCTTGGGTGCTTGTTCTGCATGTTTATTTCTCATGGCCACGGCACTGAAAGTTTTGGAATGAAAAGGGGGATGCAAAATGCACAGATGGTGACGTAAATGGAGGCATGGCTAAAGAGCAGCAAAGAATTGGCTCTTGTTGCCTTGCACTGTCTGGTATTTCATGAATGGGGATTCAGCCATGGCTTTCTCAACCATTTTGTGCACAGGGAGTTCAGATCCTGCTCTGCAGTAAGGCAAACAAGGAAGTGGTCACTGAGAGACAGCTCTGCCCCACAGCCATGTCCATGCAAACTTTTAAACAAGGTCTCTTGGATATCAATAACATGGTAACTGCCAGAGCTGAAGAGTCTGTGTGGGGACAGCAGACTTCTGGAAAAAATCTGGTGGTGAAAAAGCCCTGGAGCCGTGTTGATGTTTGTCAGTTGAAAGCCAAGTTGGCCACAACTGCTGTGGCCTTTGAGTTGTGTGGGGATGGAAGGGGAAGATCAGAACCACCAGTGAGCCCAGGCTTTGGGCCTTGTCATATGCGTGGTGTTGCTCAGTGTCCCTGTCCCTGTGCTGCCACTTCAGCAGCTGTGATCCTGAGTTGGGTGTGGCAGCAAGCAGGAAGAATTTAGGTGTCCTAACAGAAGAGAGTGAAATGTCTGAAGGAATTGGGAGCAGGGGAAGGTAAAGAAACCCTGGGTATCTCCTGGTGGGATAGAGAACTGAGCCAAGTCTACACTTTCCTCCCATCTTCTTCTGGGCAGCTCTGAACATCTGCTACAATGTGCATTTTTCCTTATTGCTTGGAGTGATGGTTCTGCTCAGTTTTTACATTCAGAACATCAAAGAAGATGAAGATGGAAAAGGTCTTGCAAAGGTCTATTAGATTATATAGTTCCTTCCGTTACCTCTACAACCCCTCCAAATATTGTGTAATGAAAATTACTGTGTTCCTGAAATTGCTGAAGTTTAATTACCATCTACTTGGTAATCGTATTGAGATGCACCAATATACTTTATGAGGTCATCATTTATGAACTACAGTTCCTTGCTGTTCAACATCAGGGCTACTTCTGTCACCACCAACACCACACAGCAATTGCTCTTGCCTGAGCCTGAAGGCCCTCATTGTTTCACATTCAGAAGAAAACTGGTCCAGACTCGGAAGTTGGATCCAATTTTAACTTTAAATCTGCTAGAAGCACTTAGACCTGGGCATCTAGTGTGTGCCAAGAAACAAAGACAAGATCCCCTTTCTGGAGTCAGAGGTGGCTTTTGTCCACAGGCAGGAGAATTCAGAGGGCATGGCACCCACCTCTGCACCATGTGCAGCAACTGTTTGCTCCCAATTATTGGCATTTTCCATAACATACTCCATCCTCA
>NW_008237878.1:6707169-6713436 GCF_000691975.1 Corvus brachyrhynchos
AAAGAGGAATGGCCAGTTCTCGCTTGCAAAGGAGATGGGTGGGCAGAATATTTTTTTACTGATTTTTCCATACCCTGAAGATCTGCCTTCATGTACACTATCCCTTCACGAGCCAGTCTGTTCACAGCTCCTCAATGTTTCACCCAGATGTGTCAGTGGAAAACATCATTTACCTTGGGGGCTAAGCTATCCTTCCCAAGCATAGGTAGTCAAAAGCTATTCCTGTTCTAAGCTCAGCATTGATCAATACCTGGGACTTAATGATCCCCTCTCTCCACACCCCTGCCAGAGTTATTCACTCTTGCTATGCCACTATTAAGCCTGACAGGTACAGAAGCAATAGGTTCAATTTTCAGTCCCCACAAAGTAGGAGCTCAATGCTTCCCTTTTGCTTTCCATGTCCCTTTTTCATGTGTAGTAATGATAATCTCTGTGGCTTTGTTGGATCCTCACAATAAACGGCTTCTTGGATTGATTAAAACCCCTACACTTGGCTCTGGCTGTGCATTGATTTTAGCTGCTGCTTGTTGTTTTGTGTACAGCACATCATAGAAATCAGAGGTGGAAAAGACCTATTAGGTATCAACTTGAATGTCTGAGTCTCCCCACCCCGCCTCAGTCATCTGTGATCTAGCAGGGGATTATTCACTGCCAGGTATGTGTGGCAACTTTTCCCAATCCCTTCACAGATAGCCCAGGAACCCTCCTTCCCACACAAGACCCAGCCTCCCCTAACTACAGCGCTGGCATGAGCAGGAAGCTGGTTCCTGGCCTGTTGCTCCTCTGTACTCAGTACAGAATGTCTCTCTGGAGCCTTCTAAATAAAGATGCTTCCTTGGGGCTCTCTTCTCTCAAAGGAAGACACAAGCAACCCAGGCTTTGAAGCTAATGGGTGTTTCTGTTACCCTCAAGCAGGATGCTTAGGTTCATACAAAGAGCATCCCCACCCTCCCTTTCCTTTTACAGGAGCCTTTTGAGAACCAGTTTTCCTGCAGAGGTGAATAAGCGGGTTCAGAGGATTTATCCATGTTGAAGATGGGGACCGTTGCCACTGATCCACCCTCCAAGTTTTGATTTCTCCAGAGCAATTCCTCTCTGATGCTGTCTGATTGCCAGTATTTCTATTATCCTAACACTGGGTAAGAAGTTGGACTCGATGTTCTTGGAGGCCTTTTCCGACCTTAATGATTCTGTACTTGGGAGCCTAAAAACTTTTAAGCCACTGGCTTAAAGGCTGTTCTATTTTCTGCCTTCCACCATGACTCTCAGCCACTTCAGTAGGACAGACCTCTCAGAGGGGAGGAGGATGGGCAGTGCTTCTGTGCTGACCACATCTTATCACACACACCCAGATCAGAGCCCTCCTGCAGCCTATTGATTTATGGGGGAGAATCTTTCCAGCACAGTGCAATAGAAGCTACCCTGCAGAAGGGAATAACTCCCTGCTTGTTTAACTCCCCAAGGCAGCTCATGGGAGAGTCAGCACTGTGCAGAGGAGAGGACTGCACTGCATGGCTGAGAGCAGGAGATGCAGGTGAGGTATCCAGCTGCTGGCTGCACAATAAATCCCATCCTTTGACTAAAAAGCAGGAAGAAGGGATAAGACAGCTGGCAGACAACTTTTACACCTCCCTATTCCCAAAAGTGTTGAACAGCTCTTGGCTTGGACGAGAATATTTTCCATTTCTATTGCCAGTAACATGCAGAACAATGGAGAATCATCCCTTTTTTTCTGCATCTCTTCTGAAAAAATAAAAGAGTTTCTGCAGACACATTAAATGGGCTGCATGCAGCCATCACTAATTCCACCCAAGCTCCCATTATCTCATGTTTCCCAGTGTTTGGCTCTAAGCCTGCAGAGGCACCCAGCCAAGAGGAAACATGCCCTGGATGTGTCCAGATCAGGAGGGACAGGTATGTCCTGTAGGGAGACCTACATCCCTGACTGCCCCCCCTGGAGACCTGCAGAAGAAACTGTGGCTCCTGCACGGCCTGTGACCCAGGTTTCCTTCCTAAGAACACTGCGGTGCAGGGATGAGGGAAGCACCAGTTTGGCTCTGGATGTGGATTGAGGAGGTGTCTGGGGTCTGCCCTGGACATCAGGCCCCTGAAGAGCACTGCAGAACCACAGAGACTGGGATGGACATGAGACAGAGAGGGAAAGCAAGTTCAGTGGTGTAACCAATTTGTAGGAGGAGCACCAATTCCCTAGAGAAGCAAGGGGCTGTGGTTGGAGAGATAGCAGCCAAGCAGTTTCCCAAGGCTATTTGTTCATCTTATTTCCAGGCTAATTCCCAGACGTTCATGCTTGCAGTGATTGCTGCCTTTCTGAAGTCAGCTCTATTAACATCAGTGCTTGTGTGTATTGAAATAGAAAAGGCAGAGAGTAGGGGGAGGGGAATGGTCACATTTATTTGTGGACACGCCGTGTTTCACCATCACTCACTGTCCTTCCTATTGCAACTCTTCCCTCTCAAACCCTGCCACTAAGCTGCTCAAAGCCCGAGGCACCAGCACCAATCCATCCACATGAAAATTATTCTGGTCCCCACAAAGGTGGGAGACCTGAATTAACGTGGAAACAAATGGGCATCATTCTCCCCTTCACCAGGGCCAACTGCAAGACCCACTTCAGCCACTTTTAAAGCCTCTTTGGAGGCTCTGAGAAGGGAGTTTTCAGTGCATTGGAGGAGGGGCCAGCAGTGCTCTGCTCCTTCAGCTCCACTGTGCTGATGAGCTGCACGCAAAACCAGTGTGAACCCAGGAAAATTGTGGGTTCAGCAAGAGACTTCAGAAGAATTCCCAGCTGTTTGCTGTGGTATGGCAACGTGAGAGCAAAACTTTTATCTCACTGTGCATGGGTTTACATGCGTGCTGTAAAACCACTGTGTTATCACTTAAAAAGTTTGAAGAAGCTTGGTAAAATTTCCTCAAGCCCTTCTTTCAGGCCATGTTGACATGGCTTAACTAGAAATTGGAAACTCTTGGCTGGTAACTTGTTTACTGATGATAGTTTCCACAAATAACTATGTATTTTACAAGTTTTCTTATCATTTCAGAAACACCCTGTTCCCCAATAAATATTTCAACCTCTAGCTACAGAAAGGGCTGATATGATCCTCAGCACAGCGTAGTCCAGTGAAATCACTGGTGAGGAGAGAAGATTGAGCCAACTAGGGTATGCAAGGTGGAAATGAGAGAGACTTTGGGGAAAATCTGCCGTTGACAAAATTGGTTGGATATTTCTGGTAGGTGGTAGGAGCTGGGAATCATTTTTTTTTCCACCGTTCTTTCTTCTCATTAGCAACAGTCTACACCCACATGAGGAAAATCAATAAATTAGACTGCTTCTGGGAGGCAGCACACTTGGTATCTCTGCCAGTCACTGGCTGGCTGTGTGACCCGAGGCACTCAGCCATAACAAATTTCTCTTCTGCTTTCCTATAAGAAAGGAGGCAGAGGGAGGCTATAAAGCATGCTGGAAACTGCAGATGAAAAACACTAGCAGATCAGAGCTGGACTTGGTCTCTCTGATAATACATCAAGAATGATTATAGGTACTTCAAAAGGTTTTCCACTGGTTCACAGACAATCTTAATTTTTGTTTGCCTCTCTTTTTGGTATTTGTCCAAAGTAACTTTCTTTTAGATAGTGATGTTTCCACTAAGTAATTTTCTAGCTTTGTGTTTTCTTAAGAAGCCTTAAAAAAAAAAAAAAAAAAAAAAAGAAAAGAAAAAGAAAGCATAGTCTACCTGGCTAATTGGGAGAGCTGTAAAGCTTAGACTGCCTCCACACAGATGTGTGTCATATCCTAGTTATTGACACCAGTAGGGTTATCATCTTTACTGGGAGCCTCTGCTGTTACTTCTCTCCTCTTTCAATCAAAGTTTCCTTGGACAGTTTTAGGCTCCTTTTCTGCCACCCAGATCCTCAAGGGTTCTGCTAACTTTTTACCCCCTTCCTTGTCCTCTCTTTTACAGGCTCAGGGTCAAGGCACTAAGCCACGCTTAAACCCAAATTTTAGCTATTTTAGCAGCTGAGCTACAAGGTATTCCCACTGGGGAAAGGTTTGCACACTGAGGCTTCTCTGAGATTTTTCCCCATGTGTGTGAACTTGCATCAGACTGTAACCTCCTGTCAAAATTTGAGATCTGTCCCCACATAGAGTGAGGGATGGGAGCCTGGGTTTAGGTTTGCACCAAAATCCACACACAGGGCCCAGTTTTCTCTGTGCCAACAATGGTTATCATCCTGTGGTGGACAGCACACGTGGGCTGGTGAGGTGAGGCCCCTTTCTAGGACTGAAGAGCATTGATAAACCTTTATATCTCTGAGGTCTTCAGGTGGGCCATGTATAAAGTGAGAAGCCTTGTCCCAACAGATAGTGCAGACACTTCACATAAGAGAAGATGAAGGTCTGTGTTTGATCTTCAGTAATAAGTACAGAAAAGGACTTTGCCCCTTGCTGGACCTTGTGCTACTTTAAGGAAATTCATTTCATTACAGTTTAAATATGAAGACCTACTGGAAGATCAAATTTTGCATATAATGCCCTAGACTGACAGTAATGTGTTTGCCATATAGTTAAACCAAAAGATTAAGGAAAGCTCCAATTTTCAGGTAACTATACAAGCATAAAAATAAAAATTTAGTGGGTTTGGACAGGGTATTTTTTCCTTTTCATTCACTTGGCTCTAAAGCAACCTCATCTTAAGAAATTAAATTTGACAGGCGATTAGTCCATAATGTGGTGCAATCACTTCTGGTATTTGAAGGAGAAATTGAAAACAGACTAGATGTTGAACTTTGAAATGTCTGCATCAGATGTGATGGGCAGGAACTTTAGGTTTTTTGCATCAAGTGCAGGTGACTTGCAGAACAAACTGATCTCATGCCCCGAGGCAAGATAAGCCAGGTGAGGCTAGCTGTGATACACAGTGGTAACCAGCATGGGCTTGCTTTTACCTACTGGGACGTTTATTGCTGCTTCACTGTGTGGTAAGTGAACTCACGTTCTTCAGAACAGATTGTAAAGTCCAAGTCTCCTGCTTTTATTATTCTGCAGTAAGTTGTTTTCTGCCCCAAATGCTTCTTTCACAGCAACAGAGTCTGAAATGGGCACTTGGGGAACTAGGTCCTGAATTGCAGCTTATATAGGTGTTCCCAAACTGCTCCATTACCAGTCTGCAGTTTGCATCTGCACTCTTGTGCCTATGAACTAAAATGGGAAGAGATGGAGGCAGCTATAGAATTATTTCAGACTCACTTTCTAAGCAAGGGCCCTGCTGCTTCGGAGTGTTGCTCCTCTGGCTGCAAAATGCCCTCACTGCAATGCAGAATTGTCACCACAGGCTGCACAGAGCCATCTCTAGCACAGACCAGTCTCTTTTCCCACTGTGTCTTCCCTTCATGAGCAAATGATGTTTGCACCCTGTTTCTTGATGACTGTAATTCACAGAGAAATTCCTCAGCACTGTGTGTGTTTGTGAACTGGGAAACGAGGCGTGCTGTGTGTGATGGGGAAGGCAGGATGATGAAGTAAACAGGATGTTTTCTGGCACAGGGACTGAACAACATTCACCCACAGCAAGGACTCTTCACAGGGTAGGGGCAACAAAGAGACCCCAGAGCACTCAGCTCTCCTGCCACACTCCTGGGCTGTTTTTGAAGGCCTCAACTATGGATATTGACCCTCAGACTAGGAATTCATAGTTCAGATGTCAGATAAATCTTCCCAGCCAAATCAGACAAAGGTATAGTCATGGATAGGGCTCAGTTATCTTCATGAAGCATCAGTTGGCCTGTTGGGAAGAGTGGTCAGTGCTTTCCCCTGCAAAGATTTTCCATGAAGAATTCTGAAGCTGCTTTCAGTGTAAATTCGTCCCTCAGCAGCATCTCCAGGACAGTTTGGGATAGGGAAGCATTAAATATCATCCAGCACATGTGACACTCTTCATGAAAAGGATGAAGAGAACTCAATAGCATCAACACCCCTTATCTTTTAAAGGAGTAGAGGCTCTTCTGTCTTTGGACATTCAGGCCAAGTAGAAGCTGGACTGAGTCTTCACTTCTTGGAGTTTCTGGAGTTTCTTCTCTTTTGGCAGGAAAACACTCAGGAAAGGAGATAAGAGTTTTTCAGTGTACTGACACCAAGTCCAGCTACCAGTAACAGGGACTATGCAATTACTTTCAGTCAAAAATCCTCCCTCCCTGCTCTGCTGTCCATGCAACAGGCTAAAAACAGCCTGCAGCCTCCAGTGCCTTCCT
>NW_008237878.1:6713491-6741438 GCF_000691975.1 Corvus brachyrhynchos
GAGTATTTAATGTCTGGTATAAATTATTAACTAAATGCCAATCTGGATGTAGTTAACACCCTGGGATAGTGTCAGGGGTTTTTCCCTCCCATGCCAGCCTTCCCTAGTAAACACAGATAACACAAAGGGCTTTTGTTATCATTCATGTTTTGACAAAACCATTTTGTGTGCTCCTCAAATGTCACTGCTGAGTTGTTAGCTCATCTCTGGCAGTTGATGCAACAACAGGAGAGAAAGATAAATATACTGATAGTCACTGCAGAGATAAATCCCTTCTTGTCCCCTCATGTTCAGTCCTCTCCAGACACCAGTTCTTACCTCCAGCCACCTTTTCTCTGATGGCTGCAGAGGAAACCCAGCTGCAGAGCATGCAAGAATACATGCAGGATGTGAACGTAGAGGTCTTCCGAGAACCAGCTCCAAGAGAGATGAAACCTTTGCTCTCATCAGTCCTAGTGGGATGAGAGAGTCAAAGCCTTATTCCTACTTAGGAAAAGAAAAGCAAGTGCGAGCTGGGCTTTTCTTGGTCATAGTTACAAAGCTTGTATGCATGGCTCTAAATTCTCTATGCACCTCACCTGTAAGGGAGGAGGCTCCAGACAGAGGCAGGAGCTGATAAGAGTTCACCTGTGGATCCCAAGGTACCCACCCAACACCTGAGTCCCAACCACCTCAACCAGAAAGCATAAACTAACCTCAGAGGGCTGCTGGGCCTGTCCTAAGGTGCTCTTGAAGGGGATATTCCACCTTGAGCAGATTGATGCTCCTATTAGACAGATGGGAAGGGAGAGGGCAGCCTGCTGAGCTCTTTACCTTTTACTGACTCCCCTCTGCTATCCCTCTTAGGTATCTTAATTCCCCTTTGAAGGCAATAGGGGGAGGGCTTTTGGCTCACCAGGCTCATCTGAAATCTCGGTGAAGTGACCAAAACTCTATCTCAATATCCTCTGTGGCTGCTGGTTCTGGTGTCTACTTTCTGACTTTCATGGTTTTTGGGTTTCTTTCTTTTTAGTAAGTGTGTGTGCTTGTTTCTCCTCCAGCACAAGAGACAGACAGATGGCTGTGATGATTTTTCTAGGCCAGAGCACTCGTGGCTGAGCTCCCCAAATGAGTAATGTGGTGGTAACTTTGTGGTGTTTCCTCTCTACTGCAGTGCAAAGCAGGGAGGAAAAATAAGAGGGATTTATCAAGGGGTAGAGGAAGGCAAAAGTCAGATAATGACAAAGTTGGGGAAATAATAACAGCAAGGAAGATTTTTGACAGGGTTTTTCCTTGAGTAACTTCAGCTGGGCTCATCTCAACTTCTGGAAAATTGTAAAACAATGTGGGGAGATGGGGGGAAACAACAGCTTGGCAGATAAACGTGTCCAAAATATTTCATTCTTTTTACAAATGCCATTAAAAATTGGGACTGAAAAAGCAGCTTAGAGATGACATTTCAAAGGGGGCTGGGGGTGGAGAGAAATTGCAAGGTAAACAGGACATTTTCTATCTTTCTCCTACCTCCAGCCTGTGTGCAAGGAAAGATAACAGCAGCAGGAGGAAGCAAAGTCTGCCATGGAATTTAGCTCTTCTTTCTTCTCTTGTAACAGGGAGAGAGGGAGAGACCACATGTGCTTCTGAGGCATCTCTGTCTGCTTTGAACCTTATCAACAGGGACTGTGCAATGCAGTCTCTCTTTCTCCCTCTCTTCTAACTTTTGAAGCAAAACACTTACGTGCAGGGAATGTCAGAGCATCTGACAGCCAGGAAGATAGGGGAGAAAGCCAAGGAGTGGGGAGGAGGGGGTTACTGGTTCCCCTCCTCCTCCTTGCTTTTTTTTTTTTTTCTTTTTCCCCCCGTTTTCTTTCTTTGATTAAAGAAAGGAGGAAAGAAGAGAACAGTGTAGAGATGTCTTCCCCACCCCTCCCTTAACAAGTCTCAAGAGCATGGCCTGTGTTGAGTCAAGCAGATTGTTAAGGGAGGATGGCTGTCAATGGGATCTCAAAGATGCAATTCTTTTTTCAGGAATAAAGGAAAGAGAAAAGGTCTCTTGTCACAGCTGCTCACTGTTTATGAAATGTTTTGCCTCTGTGAGACCTACAGGGAATCTGGGAGTGTGCTGAATCTGTTGATCTCCCACATTTGGTTTGGAAGGTATCCCTTGCCACATACCTTTGCAAATAGAGACAGTTCGTACGTACATCACTACTCCCCGTTTTTCAGGTTTATATACTCTATTAATAGGCATTCAGAGAGGGTCCTCAGTGTGGCAGAAAGGTGTAAAATAGGCAAGGAGGGAGAGGCTGTGGTTTGCAGGGGAGCCATAGGATGGTGGGCACACCTGAAAGTCAGTTTAGAGTTAGGGATTTAGAGTAGGAGCTGAGCTCAGCTTGGATACGGAAAGGATTCTTGGTATTGTGCACCATGCTTTCATTGTGCCCTGGCAGAGTTTGAATGAGTTAGGAGGAGGTTCAAACCAAAATCCCAAACCTGGACTTGGAAGAAGCTTGGAGCCAGATCTGAGCTTTTGCAGATGGTCCCTTTATATATAATGAGGTCAATCAAAACATCTGATCTCAACGCCCTTGAACTTCTGGAGCAGGGCATGAGTTTGAGCCCAGGCATATGGGTTCATCTCTACTGTGCAGTGATGTCTGCCAATTGCTTTTCTTTCCTGGCAGGCTGGACAGGTCCCAGTAGTGTTGAGTTTCTTTAGATGCTTCAGGTAAAAACCTAAAGAAAAGGAGCCTTCCTGGACAGCCTTTTCCCCTGGGCACTTTGTAATTCATGCCTCCCTCCAGGAGAGGAACTAAAGGTGAAAGGAGTGGATGACTCGTTAGGCACCTCTTGTTTTAAGAGAAGCCTTGAAAGGATTGCCCTTTCTTGAAGCCCAGTTTCCACATGTATGAAACTGGGCAGTGGAAAAGGCGACTCTTCTGAGTTCAGCCAGGCTCAGGGTAACCAAAAATGCCAAACATCTGGTTTGGTTGCCCTTTTAACAGGACAGCTTACTCTGCTCAGGCATTGCTACACAGTAATAATGAGGAAGGGGTAAAAAGTCTCAGGGTTAAATGAGGACTGTGCCTGTGTGCCCAGGGTGAAGTCGCAGGCACCAGAGGTTCTGCAGGTCTGCTGCTCCGTGATGGGACTGAACATCCAATCTAATTTATCAGCCACTTCCTGAAAGATGACAAAATCTGCTACTGGGCTTGCACTACTGTTATTAGAGAGCAGCATGTGTATAGAATAGATAAACCAAGCTAGGAGGAGTTTGGAGGATGGAGAGTATTACTTCCAGTAAAACAAAGCAACCCTGGAAGATTACAGCCCCTTCCAGTGACACAGCAGAGAAGGGAAGTGAATGTACATCCGAGATGCTGAGGGCAGTGCTGTCCATCACCAGGTTAGCAGAGAAGACACAGACATGGTACGAGTCTCAGGGGCTTGACAGTGGGTAGAAGGGAAGCTTTGGAGCAAGGGAATGGGGAGGATGTTGCAGAGAACCCTATCAGGCAGTGATTGCTGCAGGCATGTGAGAGCAGGTGGCTTTTTTTCTGTGTGTAGTGAGAAAAGTGGTTTTGATCTTTCAGGGGTACCAGGCTCCTGTTGGGTCATTTGAAGTCTATTTATGGTATTGTTTATACTGCCTCACAGCTTTCAGTCAATCTGTGTCCCCAACTGCTGCTCATGGAAAAAAGGAATTCAAGAGAAGGGGGTGTTTGGAATTATGGAGGAGGACTGTGTGCTGTGTTCAGCTGTGAGACAGCTAAAAATGCACAGAGGTGGGAATTGGGGAGGGGAAGGACCAAGTCCAGTGAAGGTATGTGTGGAGACCAGCTGTTAGATGCAAGTGCAGGGGGGACAAGGCTCTAACCCAAGTGCCATCCAGAAGTTCATCTCAGGCCATGTTTCAAGAGGACCCCATTTCTCCTTCCTGCTTTCTCCCTGGGCTTTGCTGCCCTGCTCAGGTCTGTGATTGCTGCTGTTTCCTGCAGCTGTTTGGACTCATGCATCTGGACTTGGCCTTTGCTGACAGTGATTTCCAGTAGCACTGGTGGCTTCCACTTAAACTGGGACCACTTGAGCTGCTGCCTCTCTCAGCTGCTGTCCCAGCATTCCCTGGCACTGCCTTGAGGTGCACAACTCTTCCCTGCATCCAAAACATCCTCCTTAGAGCAGGAGCCATTGCAGAGCCAGGGTGATCTGACATCCCTGCTTGCTCTGGGAAGGCTCTCTCCAGCCAGCTCCTCCCTCTCCAGGGCCTGTCTCTCTCCAGCTGTGAAAGAAAGAAGGGTAAAATCTCTTCCTGTTAGTCCCAGATTTCCCATTACACTTTGTTTACCAGGCTGCTCTTTTCTTGTGGGAGGGGTAAAAGAGATCTGAGATACGAACCCCAGAATGGGGAGCAACAGACTTGAGTAAAGGAATATGCAGGTGGTAGAAATGTCTTTCAAATAGGAAAAAGGGTACCAAGTCCCCTACAGGTAAATTTAGGATGGCAATTAAGATGTCATAATTAGATCCACCATGGTATGTCACCACGTCCTCTTTGGAAGGGACAGTGAGGCCAAAGTCGTGCTGAATGACCTGGTGCTGGCAGTAACAGAGGTCTGGGGCTCAATAGTTCAGGGAGCCCCTTCCGATTGAAATGCTCTGAAAATTAACAGTGTGCTAGAGAGGTCTGAGGAAGTCTTAATGGGAATATCTTGAGATCACATGAATTCCAGGTGGGCTTAGGATGCAACACACCTTGCAGGGCTTTCCACAGGGAGCCTCCCTGGAAGCAGCCGCTGGCTAAATGCTGCAGTTGAACATCATTGGAGGAGATCTGGCTGTGAGCCAAGCTGGCTTTTACCTGGACACAGGTTGGGTGCATAGCAGACCATGCCCATTAAGATACACTTGGTGTGTTTGCTAGCACAGCAGCTGTGTCCTGCAGTCACTGTACCTAAAATAGAAGACTTTTTAAGGCAGACATTCTGTGTATTGTAAATTCAGCAGCACTCCAGGTGCATCTAGGCAGGGTGCATCTGTTAAGCCTAGTGCAGTGATTTTAAAAGATCACTGGATTTTGCTTGTGCTAAACCCCATGTGTTCTTTTGCATTTTCTTTTCCCAGTAAGCCAAGCATAAACAGAAATAATACTCAGGATCTTCTAATTGCTGAAATGTGTAATCTGTGTGCAGAAGTACCATTTGCGACAGACTTTCACGGGAAGTGAAAGGTAAAGTACAAAGTCACCCCTGAAATGATTCGGTTCTAGGTGAGAAATTGAAACACTAAATTAACATGACATCAGGCACTTCAGAATGCCTATGGATCTAGTAAAGAAAATAAACAGGGTATAATTCCTGTAGGACCAATAGAGACCAAACATACCAGATCCAAGTGTTATCCAGGACTGTGCGTAACCTAGATAATATTTACTTTGCTAGCAGCCATGTGTGAAATCAGATATTTTCACAAGTATTTCAGAATTTGATCCTGGCTGATACCTTGGCATTTGCGGTGAAAATCGCTGTTTACTAAGAAAAATGTCCCCAGGACTGCAACAGGGATACAAGATTTCTGTCTGCAGAAAGCGTTGAAACAAGATACAGAAGCAAACACCAGGGACACTACTCACTACAGAAACAGGCTCTCCTTCCAACACCTTTGATAGATGTGGGAGAAGGAACACATGGCAACCTGACTCATAATAATACTGCTTACTATGGTGCTTTTCATTGGGAAAATAAAATGAACGTGTTATATACATTTATTTTGCACTTTATATCAAATTACCTGTTGTTACTTGACTGTTCTTAGATGCACCAAAGACAAAAACCTCCTTTATACAGTGCAAACAGGGAAGTAACTGCCATAATAAAATGGTCTCTTACCTGCCCATGGAGTTTGGGGTCAGAGTCAGGTGAGGAAACAAGAAGGGGCTGCCAGAGGAGGGGACCAGGGACGGTTACAGCAATGGAGACATGGAAAAGCTGTAGAGGCCTGAGTGATGCTGTGAACTGCCCTACCTCTCTCTGCTCCTCTGCTCTCTCCAAAATTGATAACAAGAAATAGAGCAGTCCTACTGAATGGGTCAAACGAGCTTTTGAGTTCTCACTTCTCCCTAAATCAGTGAATGTGCTGTGTGGGTAATTAGTCTGCCAGTCTCATCCTGGTAGCACTGCCTTTGGAGTGTGACATATTCAAAGAGGTCGTGAGCTCATTGTTTTCCCCCACCCTCTCTTTACTCTTTTTTTATGTTACAAGTCTTCTGTTTTTTTAATGATGCCCTCCTCCAGCACAAATTGACTTGGGCAGTAATTTGTCATGTCATCTTCAGTAAAATTTTGAACAAAATCGTGGAAGATTCATGGAGGAGCAAAAGCGCCACATCTTTTATGCATTTCAGATGGTAAAGTATAAATCAAAAAGCCCAGGGACCTGTTTGCAGGAAAACAAGAAAAAAAAAGTAAACCATAGTGAGTAAAGTTAGACTGTGTTTGTGTCTGATCCTGCACTGACCAGTCTGGGATTTAATATTTAACTGTTCAGGGATATACTGTCTTTGTATCAGGGTGGATGCAGTGGATAAAACAGATCTGAGAGAGATCCAGCCCACACTCTTCCTCTCTTATAAAGTCAGGGTAGAAGTTAAACCCTAAGGGACACAGGTAAAAGTCTTCACGCTGAGGGAAAGGAACACAGAGTTAGGACCTGATGTTATAACTGCTTAAAGGGGTTGGCCATTCTTAACCCTGGGGAAAAATTACCTCTCTCAGATGATTTTGGCCTTGGATAAATTTAGCTTCAAAAATTTTCTGTATATCTCTTTAGTGGGAATGACTCCCCTGCTCTGACTTGAAAGTCTGCACCCATTTTAAAACTGAGCAGTTAAATCCTATCAGAAGTGAATGGGAACAGGCTGAGCAGTTTCTTACAAACCACCTTTGCAGTCTGAGGCTGAAGCCTCTCCCTCCAAACGAGTGCTGATTCCCACCTTCCCAGTGTCATTTGCCCCATTGGTTTTGAGAGCAAAAGCTTTGGGAAGGGGGATTTCCTCATCCCGCGTTCCCGAGCAGCCTCCAGTCCCTGTGGCCTCGATGAGTGATTACAGCAAGCACAACATTAATGAGATGTGAAGGGATGGGGTGGGCTGGCTGCATGCAGCTGGTGGGATGCTCAGCAGTGGATCTTCATGTACTGCCTGCCTGGATATCCGTACCCGCATTGCCTGTACCACACAGCTCGAGGAATTGATAGGCCAGCTGTGTCTCCCTCTGATCAATCCCCTGCTCCACTCCAGCTGATGTTGCAGGCACCAACCTCCTCACATAGCCTCCTTTTTTTTTTTTTTTTTTTAAATGCATGATCGATCTATTTTAAAGGTACACACAGCTATATGGTAGGAGAGATTAAACAGCAGCATAGAAAAATATCTCCTTTGGGGAAATCTGATTATACCCTTTTAGGAGGATTTTCTTGTTGAGAGTCAGCCTGCATATTTCCACACTGTATTTGAAGGTCACTCATTGTCTTATGCTGCTTCCTACAGCAAAATTGAGAGGAGTATGATGAGATTTCATAATCACCAGAGAACTAATTTGTTCAGCAAATCCAGCCATGACCCTTTCTAATGTTTTCTTTCCCTTCTTTACCTCACTTCTGCTGGCTTGTTTTTAGCTGGATGCTTCCACTGAAACCTTCCTATCAATATTCAGAGATCATCTCTGAAGTTTGGATAAAGTCTATCAAATCCAGCAGAGACCAAATTGGCAGGCATATTTGTAGAGTCTAAACAGCTATCAGAACCACAGGATCAAAGTCTTCAGGTCATTTCTGCTTCTGCTTTGGTGGGAGAGGTACCATTATGAATTCTTTATTTTACCAAGTACATATGAATGTGGCAGTAGCTCACGTGTGAAGCTCAGACTGGGTCCAGCTCTGTAAATGCTGGCACTGCAATTTGTTTCCAGGAGCTGGGAGCAGCCCACAGGGAAAATGAGCATACTGTGCCATTGCCTGGGTTTGGTCCTGTTGTTGGTTCAGATGTTCATGGAGATCATGAATTAAAAGTGCTCTGTTTCTGTATGAGTCTCTTCCCCATGTGAGAGACAGAGCTAAAGCTTTTCAGTGTATGAAAGATTGAATCTATGGAGACAGAATCTGTCTGCCTATGCACAGCCTACGAACACTGAAAAATTGTTAGAGGTTTGGAAAGGAAAGGCTTTAAACTCAGGGATTTGTAATCTTCCGTGGTTGTTCTCCAAGCAATATTTCCATCTGCCTTCTGCTTAATGAATTAGCAAAGCTAAGAGAGTAGCATGAACTTTCAGAAGATATCCTTCAGTGCCCCTTATGGCTGATCTGGAAATGATACTCATTATAGCACTGTGTGAGCAGGATAGGTAACCCGAAGATGGCAGGAAGGGCTGCAGGCTAAAAAGCTAACCAAAGATTCCTTTGAGACGTTTTATTCCTCCCAGGGATGGCATTAGTAGCACCATTAATTTTGTAGTTTTATTTAATTTCCAGGGATTGTGCCAAATCAGAGTTTTCTGTGAAAACAGTATCAGCCTGCTCCAAGATCCATCAAGATGCCCAAGAATGTCAAATGGGAACAAAGGCTGGGTCAGGAGTTTTCCCCTTTCCACTCTGGGAGGAGCAGAGTTCCGGGCCCTGGCAGTGCCTGAGCTGTAGCAGAGCTCACTCCTGCCCACAGCACCAGGAGAGGGAGGGGAAGCCTCAGCTGGGACAGGAGTTTTCCAGGGAGGGAAGTGAACCTTTTCCATTCCTTGAGGTCACCCACAGTGACACAGTGACCAGTGTGCACTTGCCCATGCAGTACGTGAAAGGTGGGCACAGACAGCCAAACCAGAGGGTGCTGCGCTAATGGGGAGTTGTTATCACCAGGTTATATGCAGTGGGTCTAATTATCTAAATATATTTATTGGAGATGAGGGGAATGAGGGTGCCAGGAAGAGGGGGATGGGTGGGAAAAATTCTTTCAGTAATTGCAATGAAGTGATCAAAAAAACTCAGGAAACCGGAACCCTGCTTCGCACTGTCTCCCTCCCTCTCCCCCCCAGGTTTCATTAGTTTTTACAAAGGAACACTGGGGAGATTATTTGTCTTTGATCATTCTGGGATCAATCTGCAGATGTACAAGCTCACTTTTTGCCAACTGTTAAGCTCCACGTTACACCCTGGTTTTTAAAGGCCTCAGGAAGAGGCAAACTGGAGACAAAGAAGAGATGGATGACTTCAGAGAGGCATTTCAGGAATTGTTTAAAGAGAGCAGCTGCCCCCCACCCTGATTAGCTGCACAGCATTCTGCCAGCTTGATTTCAAAAGCAGGTAAGGGTGCAGGAAAGGGGTAGAGAGAATGACTGGAGAAGGGAGCCAGCCAGCAGCAGCAGCACCAATGCTGATTTTTCTCATCCTGTTTATTCAGATGGCTTGTTAGGGATTTTTTATTCCTGATGCTGTTTCACACCTTATTTATTACTTTTCCATATTTTTGCACCCTTCCTAACTCCAAGGGTTCAAGATGGCTGTTTTCCACAGCCAGCTAATACCTTCAGAGCGGATAATCTGGGGATTCTCTATGTTTGATATACTTACCACACTGCTGCTCAACTCCCATGCTGTGCCTCAAATATTTATTTAAAAAAAAAAAGTAAAAAAACCCCCGAATCTTCTGCAGGCTGTTTCCTCCACAGCCTTTGCTGCTGAAGCTTCCCAAGTCACCTTCCACAGGGAGCTGGTGGGATGTTGATCTTTTTGTTTATTCATTTATTTTTGGCAGCATCACTAGCTGCCTCCAAAGAAGGGGGTGAAGGCATTTGAGGAGATAATTTGTAAACATTTATCATGGCTCTGCCCAGGTGGGCAGGCACAGTCCTCACTCTGGAGCCACGTGTGCTGGGTGGGTGATGAAGTGCCATGTCCCAGCCCCAGACCTGGCTGCACGCTGGCCATCCAGCTACAATCTGCATTTTACTTGCCTGGGGCTGCTCATGTTTTTGCAGCGGACAGGGCAAAGATCCACCTTCAACACAGGCTTTTTAAAGTGAGACTCATAAAAGTGTGCCAGGAACTCAGTTTCCTTAAATTCAACCAAGGAAGAGAAAAGTGAGGAAGATGGCTCTGTGTTTGAATTGCTGCTTTTTTGTGATTTTTTTCCTTTTTTTTTTCCCCCCCATGAATTACTAAATATTGAGCACCAAAAGTTTATAATTTGAGCAATTTTCTCTTCTGAGATCTGGACTTTTCCTTATTGACTGGATGTAAGGTGTGCTTAAAAATTAGACATAATACCATGTGCCTTCAGTGGCCAGGACAATTCTGGAAACACAGAGCTTTCTCCAGAATTGGAAGGAAGTCTCCAGGACATAATGCCATCCCAGATTTTAGGAATGGCATGTGAGACAAGGAACTGTGTGCCTCTTGCCCAGGACACTGTATTTTCCCTGTCCCATCCCTTCTAAGACACAGCCCCTGGTAGAATGCTGGCTCTCAGAATACGGGCAGGAAACAGGCTGCTGGCCCCAAACAGTGTGGACATTGATGTGTGACCCAGTATAAAATCATGATCCTTGTTCCCTGGAGGGGATGAGGCTGCTTTTAGATTTATTAGCCTGGATATTTTTTCCTGGCTAGGTTTGCTTGCTCTCCCTCCTGCATGAGCTGTTGGAAAGCATTGACTCCTAGACCTGCAGAGCTTCTCATGGCTGGCATGGGCAGCACACAACCTCTGCTCAGAGAGGCTGCTCTGTGGTGGTTTAAACCCTCCTTGCACTGTTCTGCCAACCCTCATTGCTTTTTCTTGATGGTCTGCAAGATAAAAAAGCCTCTACAGAACCACTGCTGCGGGCAACAGGGACCCTGTGGTTTCCATCAGCTGGTGGTGATGTTGATGATATATATAGAAAAGGAAATTATATTTAACAAAAGAGCAATATTTGTCCTCTGCATGAGACTTTCTCCCTCTCTTCACTCCCTTTCTGTTTACTGCTGCAGGGAGGCAGTGGCTGGCTGGGCAGTGCTGAGCTTCCCTCTGCTGTCCGGCTCCTGCTTGGGACCGGAGTGGCTGAAGCTTCTATGGGGCCGGAGCTGCCCTGGGGCTGGAGCTGCCCTGGGGCTGGCGCTGCCCTGGGGCTGGAGCTGCCCTGGGGCTGGCGCTGCCCTGGGGCTGGAGCTGCCCTGGGGCTGGCGCTGCCCTGGGGCTGGAGCTGCCCTGGGGCTGGCGCTGCCCTGGGGCTGGAGCTGCCCTGGGGCTGGCGCTGCCCTGGGGCTGGAGCTGCCCTGGGGCTGGCGCTGCCCTGGGGCTGGAGCTGCCATGGGGCTGGAGCTGCCATGGGACTGGAGCTGCCCTGGGGCCGGAGCTGCCCTGGGGCTGGAGCTGCCATGGGGTTGGAGCTGCCATGGGGTTGGAGCTGCCCTGGGGCTGGCTCTTCTCCCCCTGCAATGAGGTAATGAAAGCTCCTCTGAAGGTGCCTTTGTGTCAAAGCCCTACAAGAAGACAACCTCTGCTCCTGAGTGGACGGGTAAATTTTATCTCTAGACCCTACAAGATCATCAGGGCGTCTGCCAGAGATTTTCAGCTGGTCTCTGTATTCCTGTTATTACTTTTTTTTTCCTTCTTTTTTTTTTTCTTTTCTTTCTTTACCCTAACTCATTTCACTGGCACTTTTACCAGCATTTCCTACATTTTTCAAGATGTGATAGTCTGGCTTTCCGATGACCTATCGCAAGACAAAGTTGGGCTACTTATCAGTGAAAGGTACCTTGTCAACTGACTCGGTAGCAGTGTTATATTTAAACAGAAGCAGATGAAAAGCCGTGGGGAGTAGAAACCACTGCTGCAAGGTATTAAAGAAGATGCTGTTGTGTGAACAGGGATATGGGGGGAGGTGAAGTTGGAGGCTTTGGAGTTTGCTGTGGGCTCAGTGAATAACTTATTCTGTCTAACACTTGCTATGAAATATCCTAACAATACTCAGGCACTAGTGGTAGCAGAGATATTATCACTTGGGGAGACAACAGAAATGGCCTTATCATTTTGACAATGGCTTTTTTCCCTTATTATCACTAAGTAACAATATCTCTATTTCACTGCCACTACTGAGCCATTGTTTTTTTTGATAAATAGAGTCCTTTTTGTGATTTCTTTTTCTCCACTTGTATTTTATCCTCTGTGCGCGTGTGCGTGTGAGCAGATTTTAAAAAAAGATGTTCCGCCCGATGGTGCAATATTAAAGACTACATCTCTTAAAAAGAGAAGAAGCTGTCAGAGGGGATATCTACACAAATGTAGGGCTTGCCTGGTGTCTGAGGGACTTGTGGTGCCCCCAGGCTCAAAGAAACTCCATTCTACCTGGGTCCCCACGCCCCTGAGTGAAAAATGGGAGTGTGTAAGAGCTGGAGTACATGAGATGCCATACCCACTGGTCAGCAGGGATGTCATACTGCATCAAGAGCTGCCTATAACAAAATCTGTGTGCTTTGGTGCCTGGTTTGTTCTCAGATGTTCACATAAAGGCACCATCTCCAGCCCGGACACAACTCATACAAATGCAGTGCTCTGTGTTCTCCTCACTGTGCTCCCAAAATGTTTCAACTGATGCAGCCACATCCCATCCTTCCTCCAGCCCTGTCCCAGAGCTGCAAAACCCGGATGGACCAGGCAGGAGTTAAACTGAGGGTATATGGTTCTTTTAGCTGTGGTATATAGTGACATCTGGGTGTATTCAGGTTTGAGTCAGCTGAACATTCATCCTCATTTCTCCTCTGTTCCCTTTCCATTCCATTCCTTTCCCATGCCCATCCCATGGTGTCTGAGCACTGCTGCCCACCTGATTTACAACAATGTTATGGATTGCCTGGGCTGTGAGTGTGCTCTCCCATTATCCACTCATCATCCACAGTGGTCCTGTCTGGATGCTCCTCTGTGCTGATACCATCAGCTGCCACTGTCTGGTCTCTGCACAACAGAGAACCTTCCATCAGAGCCATTGCTATGGTTACAGGCATCCTGTGGGCAGTGGGACCAACAGGAGCTGTAAATGAAGGTACTGCTGCAGAATTTGCATAAAGACTCCCTACCTGCGGTGGAACAGCCACGTTCTCCAAAATCACTCCCACGAGTTTCTGTCACTGCCTTTGCAAATCTGCATGGATGGGACATTGGGACTCAATTTACACTTTCTTGGCTTGGACTCATAGTGAGATCACTTTCCATGGAGGAGGAGGGAAAATTTATCTTAGAAGATGACAGTACTCAGCTCCCTTAAATGTGAAATAATAAGAAGGAAGATCAGTTTTACCCTCTCCCCACCTTTGCATGCCCTGCTTTGCAGAGAGCCTCAGAGTGCTTGAACCAGCAATGTGGTAAGATACTTGCTAGCCCCCAAAGCCCAAGCAGTGGGGAAGTGAGTCATCTATCAAACCCGTGCTCCATCACTTCCACTGCAGCACTAAATGATGCGCTCAAAACCTGCCACTAAATGGAGGGAAAATGTGACCAGCCTGACTGCTATCAGAAAGTTAAATGCTTAAAATAATGTCACTGGAGGATCGCAGAGAAAGGACAGGAGGTAAAGTAGGCTATTTTCCTTGTGTTATTTTTTCCCCCAAACAGAAGAGGTGCATAGTGAAATTAACCTCTACTCCTTTGATTTCCTCCCCTCTGCTCTTGTGCACACACACACACGCACACACACACACACTCTCTCTCTCTCTCTCTCTCTTTTAAGGCTTATACATTATGATTTGATGCAGGAGGATTTTTCATTAGAAGATATGAATAAGACTTTAATACAAATCAGTCCAGAGAGTCTTTCGACAGGATTTTTAAATAGTGCCCCTTGTCTCTCTGATGCAGCCACATGCTATCTTGTTCCCATGCTGACCTCTGTCTTTCCTCATTAAAGAGCTGGTCCAGGCTGCTGAGCCCTCTCTCTTTTTGGAGATTTTCACTGCTTTTTCTCACGTACAGGCACTCCTGCTGCAGACCGACAGCTCCTCATCCCCAGCAATTTCTGCACTGCATTAATTTCTCATTAATCTGCATCATGATTTATGAGTCTTAAATGATGGAAGACTTCTAGAGGAGTGCTTCTCATTTGGCCTGCTGGCTTTTCTCCCTTGCTCCTTCACCCTCCTTCTTCAAAAGCAAATAGACTTCTTCTCCTACACAAGCTGTCTGCAGAGCATTGTCTCTGTGGATGGTGCAAGTGGGAAGAACCAGGTTAAGCATGCTGCTTTCTGGCTGCTTTCCTTGTAAATGATTTGAGCAAACAAATGCTAGGGAGAAAAGGGACCCACTTTGCTTTTCTGAAGAACTTCAGTAGCTGCTCTCCAAGTCTGTGAGTGTGTGGTGGCTTTTGCAGCCCTGGGGAGCGCTGCCAAAGTCTTTTTGGAGTTTGGAGAGCTTTCAGCAAGGAAATTGTAAACCACCCTGCAGGGATCAACCACATTAGCAAGAAGGATGGTGACTCCTGGATGGGCAGGGAGCTGGACCTTCATGCCAGGGGTGGATGAACCACTGGACCTGGGCATGTTGCTGTAGGGCTGTGTTAGTCTGGCTTGGGGCAGTGGGGAAAGAGAAAATCTGTGCGCTCCTTGTACTGATTTCATGGGACTATGCTATAGCCCTGCATCAAAATTATCTCTCCTTCCACTTTCAGGAGTATATGTAAAAGAGAATGGAAAATTACTCAGCTTTAGTTATCCACCAGCACTTTTTTTGCTTCTCTAGAACTCCTGAATTCATAGAATTTGAGGCTATAAATAGTGATGGGATTTCCTCTTCTCTTCTGGTTATTGCTACATGGCTCTGGTCCTCGGGAGAGTCAGAAAACACAAAGAGGTGGGAAATGTTTTGTTTGGAAGACAAGAGAAGAAAATGCTGAATGCACCAGGCAGGACTGAATAAAAGCAGCACAGAGTTATGGCAGCAGTGGGAAAGTGAATAGCAGAGTCAGGAGAGACGGAAGAAGCAATGGGTGGAGGTTGATTTATGAAATTCTTTGTGCTCTGCCCTGACTCCACTGGTCCACTGCTCAGTGAAGCCAATGGAAATATTATTGTTGACTTCCTGTCAGTGCATTCAAATTTCAGACAATTAATCCATGCTAAATTTCAGGCAGAAATACTCCTCATGGCTCAATAGCTCATGAATCATGAGCATGATTGTCCCACCAAGAAAAAAACAAGGAAAATTACCTCAAGTTTTCCTTTTCAGGAAGAGACTTGATTTCAGGTGAGTTTAGGAAAAGAGGATTTGTCTCGAATCTTTATTTTCCTGGTTTCTTTGCAAATCAGATATTCACAAATCGATTCAGATCTTCTCACATACAGTATGTGAAGCTGGTTCTAGCTCTCAGGCTGCCAAACTGCCAGAGAGATGGTTTAGAAAAGCAGTGGTGACCAGGACTAGCAATAAAGCTTAGTTGCTACTGCATGAATATGTAGATGAATATGTAGTTTACTCCGACACCAACAGGGGAAAGCTGTTTCTTTAGGGGCTGGAAACAGAAGGGGAAAATTGCTCAGCTTTTTAGCCAATGTTTTAAATTGATATTTAGGAGAGCAATTTCTGTGTAGCTTGGGAAAGAGGAGAGTGAGAAAATCTTCATGTAGAAGTCTTTCTGATTCTACTTTGTTAATACTTTAAATCTTTTGAATTTGGGTAGTGTGACTCAAAAGGGAAAATCAGAAACTGTCTCTGTGTTGATAGAGCTTTTACAGAGAGCACAAAATCTTGGGGTGGGAAGAGTGTAAAAATATTTTAATAGGTAACCTTTTATTCGGCAAAATATGTATTACTTCCTATTATGATAAACAGTTTGCATATTTGAGATGAAAATGTTTATACATATACATTACAATTACATATTCATTTGACTTTATATTACATACACAACTCAATTTGAATAAATGTCTGAAGCCAAAGGAATAAATTAGTATTGGTGCTGAGCACTTTCTTTGCCCTTCTCCATTGTGTTTGCAAGATTTGCATTTTATAGTTGCACATTAACAAATATGCATATTTCATTATGGTTTTGGATTAAAAGGTTATCATCTCTGTTACCCATTAGTAATAAACAAACACAGACTTTCCATGTGAATTTATCCCTGGCTCAGCTGTTTGCTGATTAGGTTGTTGTCTCTGGGTTTCCTTGTTTTATCCTTGTGGAGAATCCCTAAAGCGGTTTCTAAAGTGCTTATTGTCCTCTGGGGAGCAGTGAATGAGAAAGGGAGGCAGGCGAAGAAGACCCAGAGGCATCCTAAGCTGGTGAAAAGATAGGAAGGTAGGGCCAGGTCCAATCTGCAGCCAGGTTAGGAGCCTTGTTTGGGCAGGTGGCCCCCAAAGCCCAGGCCTTGTGGCAGAAGATCCTTTGGAAATCCTGGTTGAAGACTGGGCAGGGTCAGAGGGGCAGAAACCTGGTGATGGGGGCAGGAAGCAGTGTCATCACCCCAGTGTCCAAAACATGCTGGTTTCAAATCAGAATGTTCCTCCTATGCCAGGGTGATCCAAACTCCTGAATCTGCACATGGGGAGACCTTGGATCTGGACAAGTCAGAACCTGGCATCAGCTGGAAGAGGGGAAGAAGGCATCACAGTTTTACTGGTACCCCCTGGTGTGGGCCCCAATGGAGCTGTGCATGGGGCGCATTTCTGGAGCAAACTGGACTAAACCCAGCAGCTTGCAGTCACATCAGCTCTTATTCCTTGATATCATCTACGTTTAACCTCTTTTGCCATAAAACCCCTCCTTGATCGGTTCTGTGTCTGCAGGCACTCGTAGGATGGAGGTAGGGAGGGACCAGGGCTGAAGGATCCCTGATTGCCTGAGCTGGGGCACAGGCACTTTCTACCACTCTGGAGTGAGCAGCACGGATTCTGGGAGAGATATTTTAGAGTAACTGAATTTTGAGGGCAGGCAGCATCCAAAAAATAAGAAGGACCTGTTTCTCCAGCTAGCACCTGGAGGAGGCTGCCCTGTGAAGTCAGCATGGGCAGAGGGCTGTCACCTCCCAGAAGGGAGAGTCTCTGTCTTGAAGCCAGGTGTTATTTACCAAGCTGCTGCAGGGCTGCACCAGTGTCCTCTTGTAATAGAGCTGTGCATGCCATAGGATTATAGACTTTGGCTCTAACTGCTCACCTTCTGCAAATAAGCTCCATGTGTAAAAACCAATGGAGTCTTAATGGATTTTTATTTTTACTTTATTGAATTTTCCTTTCCTTGTCTTTTTAATACAACTTTGCTAAAGTCAGTGGGTGTAAATGCCTCAAAGGAAGCCATTTCGATTTATTTTTCCTCTTCTTCAGGGGAAAGGAAAATCAAAAGATCCAGTGCCTTTTCAGCAGAAGAAATAAAAATAGAGAATCCCAGTGGGGGTGTCTACACAGCTCCTAGGATGCTACTTTGGGCTTGTCTGATGTGCCAGAATTGTCAACTTGCTGCTGCTGCCCTCTGTTTACTCCCTAACTCTGCATTCAAGTCCTTTGCTATCCCAGACCATCTTTCCAGATGACATCACAATTTTACTGCCCAAAGCCGTCCCAAGCTTAGGCCAGGACACTCTCTGCTGATGCCCTTGAGGACCCGTTTCCAAGTGCTAAAACAATGTTTTCCAAGTTTTCTGCTCTGTTCCCTGAGAAGAGAGAATGATCTCCCCAGAAACAGGTGAGCACCCTTGTTCATATTTTGCCTGTTCATTCAACCCCAGCTTGGCTGTTTGCCTGAAACACGGACTTTTATTTCCTTAAGGCAAAAACATTAGATCAGTTCTCCTTCCATTCTTCCTGATCCTCCCTGTATCCATCACAGGGATCCATTGCTTCCTGCCAGCTCCCTGCTTACGTGGCAGCTCCAAATAGGAATAACCTATGGGACAGTAAGTGTTTCTCTCCTGATGCAGAACCTGCTGATCTTTCTCAGAGGTGATGCTGTGATGAGCTGCCTGCTCTTTCCATCCATCCCTGCCATCCCACCTGGATGCAGCTCTGGGACAGTAAGCCAATCAAGTGAAAGAGTAGTAAAGGTCAAGGTGATAGTAATGCATGTAAATAAAATTTACATGCTGAAATGGGGCATTCTAATCATTCTGATGCACGGAAGAGAGGCTGCAAGGGAGGTTGGAAATACCACAGTGGGAGACACAATTGCCCCAGCAATTCAAATTGGATAAAGATCTTTTCCCATTCAGCTCCCTAAATAGTTTTCAAATATACAGTAACTGCCATCCACCAACACTGAAGGGTGTTTAAGGTGGCCTGTGGGACCCTATCAGGGTCCCTCACATTAGGCCCCCACCACAGAATTGTCTCCCACATGCCTTTTGCACATGGAGCCTTAGCAGAGAGATCACGCTTGAGCTGCCACTCCTCACAGGATTTTTTCAGCTGCTACACTGCCAAGCCATTTGTGATGGTGATGTGATGTCTGTGATAAGTACACGGCAGTCTCCTACAAAACAGTCTGGAGGTGGCAATTCTGTTCACTTCGGCCACCAAACAACCATCAGATAATTGTAAATTTGGAGTGGAACTAAATAAGTGGTGCATAGCTGCAAGGCTTCATTTCCAGCTACTAATCCTCTTAAATTATTGAGTCACTCTGTAAACTATTAGCTAAGTATTTTGAACAAGAGTCTCTGCTGTGTGTAGCTCCATGTAACTACAGATTTCGGGCAGAATCTAACTCAGTGCAGCAATAAATTGATATACTCGTGTGACATATCTAAACTTTAAGTGCATGCCTGGAATTTGGAGACCCTGTGCAAAGCACTGCTGCAGCACTGCAAAGCCAGGAGCTTTCATGGAGCTGAAAAAGCCCAGTGGTTTGCACAGACAGATTGTGTCTTTGGGCAGGTGTCTTCTACAGATACTGTCTCTACTTTATGAACATCGAAAGCAGCTCTGATCCATAGCCATAAGAAATCTGTAGTTATTTTCTGCAAGCCATTGAGAAAAGATTTTCAGAGCTTTTGCACATGAATACCATCATGTTGGAGTTGGTCAAATTATCCACTGAAAATGATTTCTGCAAATGATTTAGCTCCTTTAGCGGTTTTCTCCTTGCCAGACTATCTGCAAGCAGATTATGAGTTTTATTAAAGCGTTGATTACTTGCAGTTTCACAACTGTTCAAACTATAGTCGGTGCAGCCAAATTCAAATGCTGCTCCATCTATGAATGGCTCTTACTTGCAATGAGTAAGACCTGGTTCTGATTTACTGCTCATACAAGTGGCCATCAATGTTGTACAGAGTTGTTTCTATTGCTGGGATTGATGGGAGGGTCATATTAAAAGGAGAGGAACCCCTGTATTCAAAAATTTTCTGGAAGCATGTGGAAGTGCTCAGCTAATCTATTGTGTGAGTAATAAATAGGAACCGCTGGAAAAATCTTGAAGCACACTTCCAGGAGGAATACTCCCAGCTACTTAACAGCACCAGTATCTCTGAAGCTCATTTATCCCCACTAATATTCTTGAAATAAACACTCGAGTGTTCATGAATAAACGTATCCTTTCTGACTGATGTGAATCCATTTGTGGCTATACACTATTCCGAATGAATACTGTAATTCACTCTAATTTATACAAGAAAGGGGAAATTGATGGAGGAAATAATGAGGTTTGGGGTAATGTAAGCACTGTCAGCAGCCTCCTGAAAGACTATTGTAACATCTTCAGGCTGGAAACTGTTTTCTGAAGCTGAGTTGCCCCTGGCTGACACAAGGCTGAAGACATAGTGGTGTTTGTGTCCATCACACAGGGGGTTGTTAGTGCTTATGGACACAAATGCTGGTGATGAACCAATCTGGTGGCAGCCAAGCCGGGCTACAGGAGGTGGCATCTCATGGACATACACTTCTGGGAACACCTTCACATCCCTCTAGGAGCTGTGGATGCCTACAGGTGGGATAATACAGCTTCTTTTGTGGTGTTCAATAAGCATCCAGTGCCAAGTCTGGCAGTAGCCTGCTGCTGTCCTCTTCCACGTGAGGTGAAGGGAACCCCACTGAGGCAATATGGCGATGTAAAATCACCTGGTTGCTTCTTCTTACGGAGACTGCCACACTAAGAACTCTTTTTTCTGCTTCTCCATCAGATGCTTTGAATAAATCAGGTTTTCAAAAGAGTTCAATGCTTTGATTTAGGAATTGCAAGAGGAGGGAGATATGAAACCATCTCAGAAGTGCCAGCTACTGAACAGCCTAAATCTGACCCTTGGGTTTTACCCTAAAGTGGAGCTCACTTTTTTTTGCTGCCTGAGCTCCATATGTGGCAAGTGACAAAAAAAGACACTTTCTGTCCAACAGAACCAGAAACCTGAAAGTGCAAAATATAATAGCCAGAAAGAATTTCTTCAGACCAACAAACACTTTCCTGCATGATCGGAAATGTAGTCAGGCTAGGTGAGATAAAAAGGAAGGCAAAGAGTGGATAAGCATCAGTCTAATGATAACAATACAATGTTCTCAGATAATAGAAAGATATGACAGCAAACAGTGAAAGGATGAGCAAGATAGTTCGGAGAAAGTGCAGGAATATACAGGGATATATGTCAGGAAAACATCTGTGAAGACAGGAGCTATTTCTGGGCCACATAAAAGTCAACAGGCTGCTCTGTAACCAGGATTGTCTTTGGGCATTTCAAAATGTTTTGCACTTATTTGTAGTAATTCAGAATATTTTTTCTCCCTTGCTCAGTCACAGGAAATCAAGTTGAAAACAGAAGAGACACATAATTGCCTGGCTTCTGTGCCACAGCATCCCTGTCACATCAACCCTCTTGCCACTGGAAGGGTGTCAGCTGTGGCTCTACATTTAGGTTTCAGCAGAGCTCCAATCTTGGCAGTGCAGTGTGAGGGCAGTGCTGGCCAAAAAACCAGCAGAAGCTGTGAGCTCCACTGGGCAGCTCCCAGTAAATTCACAGTCAAGGATTTACTAGAATTGGCTTTTCCTTTTTGCCACATGTGGTTTGCTCATTCAAGGTATTTCTCTTCAGTTTTTGCATATATGTGAAACTCAATGAGGAACTTCAGCTCAGTGATTGTTGTGGTGGTACCATGCAAACCTCTATGGGGTGAGGAAGCAATAGACAGGGGAAGATGTAGGAGTTAAAAGGAGTTACTGAGAGTGAAGTGGGTCCTCAGTTCCAGGACCCACTTTTCCGAATTGATCCATCTTTGGGCTTGTGTTGTTCTCCACCGTGGCTGTTTCTGAGTGGAACTTAATAACAAAAGTACAGAAGCGTTTAGACTGCATGGATTTTTTGCTTCTTCCAGAGCACAAATCTCTGTTGAGAGTAAGGTTTATATGTTTTTAAGGATGTATTTAATTTTTTTCTGCCTTTCAGGTACCCAGGCTGTGGGAATAATATGTGTGCCAGGGAGGAATCAGTACACCAAAAATCATTCTTGTACTGGAAAAACATTTTTCTTCCCTCCCAATCTCCATTTTTTTCTCCATCTTCCAATCTCCAACCAACCATTTAAAAGAACAACATTGAATTGTAACATGAACTTGTACAAGCTGTGATGGGGCAATGCTAATTTCCCAATTTCCAGCACGTAGGGAGAGATGGGGGGGATTGCAATTTCACGCACACGTTAAAATGCTAAGGCATAGGCCTGGCAGCTAGACCTGAAAACCACATGGGGAAGGGGCAGGGGAGAAAAGAAGCAGCTGTCGACAGGCTCATGGCCTGCTTTCTCTGCTTTTTATTTTCGGAGTACATTGGGCTAGCCTTCGATGTTTGCTCTGCTGACACATGTTGGCTGCCCAGGGTAGCTGTAATAGGGCCCTGTGGGAGGTGTATAATTGAGATATACAGGCATTCTGCATATTAACACTAAGCACTTGTCCTGCTTTGAAAAAAGGCCAAAATAATCCCTCTTCCCTTGCTCTTCCTTTCCTGCCTCTTGCCTCTGGGCAGCCGCAGGGACTGATTTGCTGGAAGGCAGCTGGAGGTTGGGGCAGGTGGCACAGAGCTGCTGGGGTGACACTGCCGGGTGCCTAAAGAGGCAGTAGGCTACTGGAGGGAACTAAGAGAATGATAAAAGCATCCAGTGGCTGGAATGATAGCTTAGTATCATATGCCAGTTAATGCCATACAGGAATTTTACAATTTGGTGGAAGAAGATCCTAGACCCTGAAGCTGGTTTTCCTTCCCTCTTTTTCACTAACCTGCTTTTTCTACTGACCAAAGATATGTGTCATTTTTCCCCTTTACCCAGTGGAGCCCCTCCTTTTTTATCCACTCACTCCTAACTTGTTCTTCTCTCCTGTCATCTCATTCCCCACACCCGGGCTTTACTTCTAGGGCGGTGTCATAATTTTCCTGAACTTTGACCCATTTATGCTGCCCAGGTTCCTCACTTCTACAAGTGCTAATCCCTCTGGATGAGAAGACCTCATATTAACAAGACATTATCCCTGTTGCAAGCCCAGCTGGGAGATGGAGAGTTACACAAAATGCAGAACAGCTGCATGGAGACAGGGCAGTGAGGAGGAATTTATGCCATAACCAGATGCCTTGGAATCAGCATTTTGAGTTGAAGCTTGAAGTTTATGTGGAGGTTTGGGAAACTTTAGTCAACATCAGCTTCTCCATGGTTTTTTCAAAAGCTGAATGCTCCCTTGCCAGTGCCTGTCTCACATCCAGTACTATTTTAGTAATCTTTTGATCAAGTAATGTGCTCTAGGGCATCACAGCTTGTCTGTGCACAGGTCTTTGCTGAGGATTGGTGTTCTTACATTGGAATTATTTAAACTACGGGACCCAGGACATAACATAAGAGTTATGGGATCCAGCACTGTGTGCCCTAAACAGTCCCTGTTCTGGATGAGTGGGAAGTCAGAACTGGGGGGACACAGAGCTCAGTGCCCATCCCCATGGCATAAGCACAGACACTGCTTGCTGTTAGAAGACTCAAATATTCAGCTCTTTGTCCTCCAAATTCTCTTTTTGTCTGCTTTCTAGAGAACTGGCTTCCAGTTCCAACTTGCTTTTGACATTTTCTTCACCATTTCCATCTTCTGTCAAAGCCAGACTAGAGTTGTTTTACACACTATTTTCAATGTCTCGGAGTCCAAGAGGAGCTTAAATCTGTAGCTGTATTAAGCTGGTGTCTTTGTGGGGTTTTTTTGACTGTATTTGCCAACCTCCATGCTTCCCTGTGTGTAGGGGCTGGCACCAAACCAAACCTCCTTCCAAACCCACTCTGAGTTCATATCTGAGCAATGAGGTCGAAATCAGGATCTCAAATCTGTAGAGTTTCCAGAAGAGATTGCCCCAAATGCCAGGTTGGCTGAAATCTGTATTCCAGCATTACATCTGAATCCCATCTCAAGGGAGAACAAAACAAAGCAAAGCAACATCTTGTTTCTTGTAAAAATCCCTTGCAAGGATTAAAAACAGTGATGCCTTCCAGGTACCCTAAAACTATTTCTGCTCAGCAATGCTTTTCTGTGCAGCCTTTCATTTAATATCACAGCTCCTGCCTTCCTTCCTTCACCAGCCTGATACAGAACTGTAATCATCTATGAAAGCACAGTGCATGTTTTTGTGCCCACCTCGTGTTTTCTAAGATCTGCCCAGGGTGCTTAAATCCAGCCCTGACTCCTGTGCTCAGCCTCCTGTCCCAGTCCTAATGAGCAGCTGCAGTGATGGTGGGTTCCTCCTGTGGGCTGGATGCTCTTGCCTGGCCTGTTCAGAGAACTGTCTGGCTTGGCAGGGCTTTTGCCAGGAATGAAAATGCACAAAGAAGATGAGCAGCTTGGTGAGGTCATTTCTGATTGGGTTCTGCCTGCTGATACAGCGGCTGCTGCTGCTTTCAACGCAGCCTGACAGAATCCTTTGGCTCCTGTACTCTCCCTCCTCCTCCTGTAATCTGCAAATTAAAACAGGAAAGTGGTGAGCAAGGACCTTCAAAGAAATCAAGGGAGCTTTGGATGTGCTTGGCTATACAGAGTGCTTTGTCCCCATCCAAGGAGCTGAAGGTGTCCCTTTGCTGTTGGCACTTCATGCCTGTCATGGTGTTTGATGTTTTTTAAGAGCTACAGAAGCTTCAAGGCAGTGCTGGCTATTTGTTCTGTGGGGCTGCTGGGTCTCCCTGGGTGTGTGACGGTGACACAGTAGGGCTGTTTAAATGCAGTCTTGTCTCTTCCCACACACCCAGCAGGCTACCTTTGCCCAGCCTTGGACCAAACCATCCTTTATATTCACCCCTCTGGTGTCTGGAGCTGTGTTTTCTCACACTCTTCCCGAGGCCTCTCTCTCTTTTGTTAAACCCCTGCTTCTGCTTTCTAGATTCCTGAGCACAGCAACATCTCCCTGGGGTGCTGCTCCCACGGCCCTTGAGCAGACATCCAGGAGGCTTAGGGCAACACCCAGCTTTCACTCACCTTGTCAGAAGTGCACAGCAAAGGCCCTCGAATCGCTTCTTCCAGAGCAATTCCCCTTGGGAGACAAGCGATTGGTTAGTAGCCTTATCCCTCGGGACTCCACAGCGTGTGGGAGATGGGCTCTATTAGAATTTTGCTTTAGCCACAAGGACCCTACTGTTAGGCTGGGTACTGTGAACCCACATATCACATCACAGTGCTGCAACAGCCTCGCTGAAAAGCTCTGTGTGTTGTGTCTGCAGCCACCTGACTCCCCCTAACCACCTGCACTAGCTCTTGGAGAGCAGCTGGCTTTCCCTGCTCTCTGGGGCAAAAAGCAACTCCTTGACCATAAAGTGGAAAGAACACAAATTTTATTGAGAGACTGAGGCTTCCTTCCAAATGCACTGTCTTTGATGCTTTGCAGTGTTCCTGCTCCTCAAGGGCTCTCGCTGCTCACTGGTAGCTACTTACCAACTTCCTTGGGCTCCAACAGCTCCCAGCTCAGCCTTAGATAAGCAGCTGCTTCTTCTGGCCCCAGTCTGGGGATTGCCAGAGCAGGTATTCCTCCAGGATCTTCCCATCCAAATTAAGCCTAAATGTGCTTAAGTCTTTCCCCTGGTATTCCTGTTCTTCTTTGCTCTCAGTCTTTACCTTCTTAGAATGCCTGCCAACGTCTTCAGGCATCTCTTCATGTTCCGAGGAGCTCTGGCTCTGAGCCATGCTGTAGGCTAGCCTGGCAATCCTTCCAGCAAAGTGGCTTCTTATCCTCCCTTATGGATTCTGATGAGCAGCCCCGTCTTGCCCAGGCCCATCCCCTGCCTGTTCTGCCTCCCTGTCCATCCCATCATTGTTGGGATAGGACAGAACCTGCTTAAAGGTGTGGCTGTAGAGAGCTGTGACCATCTTGTGGTCCCTGTTTCGTGCTGCTTATCTTGCTGTCTGAGCTTGTCTTTGCTTCTCAGCCCTCTCTCCTCCATGTGTTTTGGCTTTTCAGCAACTGATGGGGAGTGACAAGGGGCTACAAAGCTGTCAGTGGCATGAAGAGAGTGGGAGGGATCTGTCCCTCCCTTGAACACTAAATATCCTCAAGACCATCAAATGGAGCTAACAGGAGCTAGGCTCAAAGCCACGAAAAAAAGGGTGTATTCTTCATACAACAGGTTGTTTGACAGCAAAGCTCCTTGTTAAGGGGTGTTGTGGATGCTATCAGCAAGGTGGACTTCAGGAGAATAAGGGCACAACAGAAATACTGCATCCAGCTCAGGATAACCCCAGGGTGAAAATGGCTGGGGCGCTCTTAAGGGGACAGGTCACCTGTACTTATTGGTTTTTAAGCATCCCCTTATTGCCACTGCTAGGGACCAGATGTTGGTCTAGGGGGAACTGAGCCACCACAGCCATTCCTAGGCACACCTCAGCACCCTGAAATGCTGACGATACTGCCACTGTTACAGCACACCTTTATTAAGTGGTAATTCTGAAAGAGCAACCTGCACTGTAGAAACTCAGTATAATCTAAGCATAATAGTCTTTCTACTTGCCCTGGAACAGACTTGTCCAAATTCAACCTGCAGAGAGTTCCAACCTGTCCCATCATCACCCAGTTTCCAACAGCAGCTTGTGATCAGGGAGCTGTGAGCAGCCCGGGGAGCACTGGACTTTGAGCAGTCAAAGAGCAATGAGAAGGCAGTACAGCAATGCAGCATTTCTCCTAGAAAAAGACACATTTGTGCATTAAAAAGAAAAAAAGCCCTGTAAGTCTAAATGTAGCAGTGCCATCTGCTGACCTATGCAACAGCAGGAACACAAGCCTCGACAAGTCAGTACCTAGGGAAGGAGTGTATCCACCCCTTCCTTTGTACCTAGTGTGCAGAGCCTAATCCTTGCAAAATACCCATGGATTTGGGGTTGTGGCTCCAGGAGCTCTCTCATCAGGGCATAAGAAGGGTCAAAACCTCAGCTGGTGGAGAATCCAGGGCTCTCTTTGGAGGAGCACATAATTTATGGCAGACTATGCTGTGCTCCCCTGAACATGTAGCTGTAGCCGTACATGCTGCAAAAAAATCCGTCAGCTCTGTGATCTTAAAAAGTGGAGGGACTTACACCCTGAGACCTGTCCTGGGAGTCTTGTGCTGTTTAATTTAGAGATTGCATTTTCTTTGTGTTTTTCTTTGGATAGACCAAGGTTTTCTTTCTTTATTGTTGCTGCAGGTCAGTGTTTTAAGACTGATGCTGAGAGGAGGTGCCAGCAAGATCTGGCTTGCGAGCACAGAGCAGCTTCTGACACCGGCCATCACACATTAAGCAGTGTGGGGTAGAAATACAACCTGCAGCATCCCTCTGCCCATCTTCAAAGGAGGCAAAAAAGCCTCCCTCGGGCTGGAGATGGATGAGACATTTGTCAGCTGGCAGTGAGAGATGATATCTGTCACCTCTCCAATGGCCAGCGGTGATCCCCAGTTTCTCAGGACCTTGCAAATCCTTTAACTGGTGCAAAAACTGAGCAAGACCTTTGCTCTCTCTTCAGTTCCATCAGATAAGCAGATCTTTCCGTGCTACCAGATCTTTCCATGATAATTTTCTCCCTGCTTGAACGATTGTTTTGCCTTGTTTTTTGGAAGAGGTTTCCTTTTGTGGGAAGAAGTTGAGATGATAACTCTGAGTCAGGGAGAAGGATCTGCGCTCCTGCTCCCGAACTCTGAGTGTTTTATTGCTTTGAATCACCGTTGTGGATAACAGGAGTAGAAGGCAGCTGGCTTACTTCCATTTCTGTGGCATGCTCATCATTTTAGGTCCATCAGGAAAGGAGAGGCAGGTGCAGACTAAACTGACACCTGTCAGTCACTTGCTCTTACTTTAATGAAACATGCACAGGCTGTCACCGAGTGTATTCTTGCTGTTTTATGGGTCCTTTGCTCCAAGAATCTCTGGCTGTGCAGGAGAACTGCAGGAGAGAGTAGCATGGCTAGGTGTCTTGCTGGAACAATGAAACACCAAACAACTCTGAAAGAAGCACTTTTTAGGGTTCCCCAGGCCAAACCTCTTGTTCTGGGTAAACGCATCATCTCCTACCTAAAACAGAGGCCAAGACTTCTGTGCAGATGTCCTTGTTCTGTCTCCTACTGCCATGTTAAAGATGGGCAAATTCAGACTATCGTGCGTTCACAGAATCAAAGAATTAACTAGGTTGGACTAGGTAGGTCCAGCCTGTGATGTTGATGGGTTCCTGACCTTGGACTCCTTCTCTTAGCCTCCTATCACCAACCTCTGCCTTTCCTCAGCCCCAGCACTGGTAGACTGTTGTGTTCAATGGGGAACACAACCAGTGTAAAGCCCTACAGCCTCTGTTCCGCATTTGCATCCCTGGGTTTATGTGGACACCCCCTCCTTTCCCCTGCCCATGGGCACAGCACCATTTGTCTGTGAAGGGACACTTCCCTAAGATGGTAGCTTTGTCCCGCTGCCCTTTCCATTAAAAAAGACATTTGGACACCTCTTCATGAAAAGTCCTTTATAAATTATCACAGAGGTGCCCACAACACACTGTTCACATAAATGTTCTTCCCTACA
>NW_008237878.1:6741472-6770051 GCF_000691975.1 Corvus brachyrhynchos
GTCCCCTACACTAACCTAGCCTGAAGGGTATTCTCTAATCCACTCCAACCAGAGACTCCGCTAGAGGTGACAATGCTTTGCTCACTTGCTCTCACAAAAGATGCCCACAACCTTTTTGTTAGCCATAACTTTTGCTCCTGGGTCTGAGGAGTGCAGTTGAGGCAGGAGAGAACCTCCCCCACACGCCTCCCCACATCCGCAAGCTCTGTTCATGCTGCCTGCCTGCTTTGATGGAGGATGCTGATGCTTCCTCTGCTGGAATGGTGGCCCTTCTTCCCGGGAACTGGGAACAGCACTGCTGGAGCGTCAGCTTTGATTTTCATTGCCTGTCTGGTTCATTACTGATTGGGTAATGACTGACAATAGGCCAATCAGATCTCCAATATCACTATGTCAGCTTCATAATTAATAGTACTGCAAACTAAGCTTATTGTGATTTAATTAGTAATGCTGTAATAATGCTACCGCCTGGGCTTAAGGTTACTAATTTATATAAATAGCTATGTTAATGTTTTGAAGCACCAAGTATTAATTGCATCAGTCTCGGTGTTAGACTTCGCTTGCCTAATGGCATCTGCAAAACTCAACAACTCTTAGTGTTGTGGGGGGAAAAAAAATGCTTTTGGTCTTTTGCCTGTTGTTTTTAACTAGGTAAGAGGCAACCATGGACAAGGCTGGAGGGATTTGGGTAACATGGGCCAGGGAGATATTGAGTATTTGAGTTTGGGACTACTTGAGATTCAAATCCCATTTTGCTTGGATCTGTTATTTTTCTTTTTCCTTTCCACCACGAGCATCTCCCCCTCCCTTTCCCTCTCCTCCCTCCTTCCTCTTAAATATATAAATAAATCTGAGCTGCTTGCATCGACAGTTCCAATTTGCCACAATTGGAAGTTGCACACATGAGAGATCTCTGTGCAGCCAGCTCGCATTTTATTTTCAAATCTAGAATTAAAAGGAAAGAAGGGGGGGAAAAAAAGGGCCATGGGAGCACAAGGAGGATTTGCATACATCAGAGCTCTACATGAGCTAGGGACAAAGCTCTTTCTCTGGGCTTGAATAAACTACTAGAGGGAAAAGGGAACAAGAAAAAAGGAAAATTGAGTGACAAAAAATCCTGACCCTTTCTATGGCTTGATGGAGGCTCATCTGTCTGCAGTGGGAATGGTGACAGGTCCCTCAGATGGACTAGCAAGAAATATCTGAGGTGGAGGGAGACGTGGGGTTTTATCCAAACACAGGCTCCCAGGCCAGTATGATCACCTCCAAAGGCGGTGACTCTTTCCTCCCATTTGCAAAACAAGTGACAGAGATGCTGAAAAATCCTGGAACTGGCAGATGAGCAAAATCTACACCAAATACAACTGTTAAGTAGTCTGAGGTAACTGAAATGAACTGCACTTCTAATCGAGCTCCAGCTGTGACTGTACTCTAAGAAGCAGAGCCTGTGATAAATATAACTTGGCTGAATGCAAGAATTTAGATCTTGCATTAGATATTGAATTCATTGCCTCTATATGTGTCTATATCCAGAGGCTGTATATGCCCTTATCTCATCTATATCCAAAACACTCTTAATTTCATTGATGCTGACACTTAACTCTTGAAATACTTCTCTTTATGAAGGAGATCCACAAACAAGCCAAGCCATGCAGGAACATCACAAAGATGTGATGATGTTAGGAGTAGGACCCCCTTTGGGGAAAATCAGTTTGCATAAGCCATGAAATACAGATTTATTCATTTTTAATGCATTTTTCTTGCTTTTTTCTCCTTGCAAAATTCAGGCCAGCTGGTGGGATTGACAGTAATGACTCCCAGTGAGCTGGACTCTAATCAGCTCAGCTGGAATAGACTGAAGGACTTTTGGAAATCTAAACCACTCCAGCAAAATGGATTTATCTTCTCAATTAGTCACAGATGCTAGTGGGATCCACCAGGTGCACTACTGAACAGCCCCATGTGGCATAGCCTGTAGAAATCTTCCATTGCTGCAGCCCAGTCATGACTTTTGTCTTCTTCAGAAAAGCGTATTCAGAAATGAGGAGGAAAATACATATTTCCAGGTTTTCAGTGAAGTGAGTGATTAGATTTCCTTTTGCTAGTTCACATTGGTCAGGGTTTGAAATCCCCACCTGTGTGAGCAGGTCGTCAAACGCCTTGGCCAACACAACCAACTCAGCACTTCATACTGACCTTCATTACCCAGATTAGAAAGGAAGCTAGCACACCATATGCCAGACATAAAAGTCTCCAGCAATTCTCTTTTCAGCACTACACTCCTGTGTTTGGATCCCAGCCAGAGAGTGCTCTTTGAAACTTATAAATTGCTTTCATCTCCCAGACAAGGTAAAATCAAATTGTGTAAGTGATGTCGCATTGTTGATGAAGATGCAGACGCAGAGTTAACTTGAGCACAGACTTAGCACACCAGATGAGAAACATCTTAATAGGCACAGCTGTTTTTTTGGTTTTTTTTTTTTTTGGTTGGCCTAGGGTAAAAAAAAAACCCAAACCAAAAAACCACTGCAGTTTCTGAAAGCTGCAGTAATATTAAAGGAAAAGGGTTTTTCTTCGTGAAGAGTCTGGGCCTGAGTCGTGCAGAGCCTGAGTCGTGCCCATGAATGGTGAAGTATGAATTGGGACACATGGCAGTTTATAAATGGTGGTACTATGCATGTGTCTTAAAGTCCTTTGCTTCTGATGTATTTATGGCCACCAATCTCTGTCTGCAATCCCTGCCCAAGCTCTATTTCAATCCCCTGTTCATACAGGACTCATTTTATCAGGTTTTCCCATCTGTAGCTGAAATGATAACTGACTATTATGAGTCTGTTGGCTCTGGAACGCAGTCCTTGAATGGAGTGTTCCTCACCCAGAGACTGGGATGGGTTAGCTGAAAGCAGTTGGATTTGCTTTCCTCATTACACTTTTAGTAGACTGAATGGCAGTGTTTCCTTCGTTCCTGCTTTTGTGATGCTGTACCTGTAAGGTTTACTTTCCACTGCTTGTTCATCCCTTTCTGAAGAGCCATGGGTGTTTCCTGGAGTTCTTCTTTACTCTGCACACCAGTGTATCTGTCCCAAAGGACACCTGGCAAACCCTCTCCCTCCCATTCCCCCGCCCTACCCTCTCCTGGGTAGACCTCCTGGAGGTCCAGATTTCACCTGGGGTTCAGAAATGTTTCTATGCAGCATCCGTACCCGAGGTGGTCCCAGGTGCTGACATCATACAGGGTGATCCTGCCCTGCACAGAGGACCCCTGTGCAGCCCTCATGGACTGCTGCCTTCACTGAGAGGCTGTGCTCTCTATGGTCAGCATGGCACCAACACTGTAAATCCACCAAGAACTTGGTACCACTCAGAATTCCACTTGTCTGTCAAGTCTGGTTGAAATCAGCCAACTGGTTCAAAAGTTATTAAAGGGGAACTGACAGACAGAATGACTGCTGAGGAAATCAGGCTGAAAACGTTAACTTCCTGAGATAGCAACTTTGTTCTTTCATAATTATCAGCATAAAATACAAGTATACTGCTTAGCACAGTCTTCCTCCTGCCTTTTCACTGCTGCTTTTCCTTCCCTTGTGTTGCTGTCTTTCTAGAGGGCTGGAGATAGGAAACCTTCCCTCTCTTTGCTAAGCTCCAGAAATTCAGCAGGCTTTGCAGACTGGAGGGAGGGATCTGTGTTTTGTATCTCAGAAAGAAGGGTAAATTACCAGGCTATCCTAGCACTTGTACCAAGGGTATTTGTTCATCCATTCCTTGCGGGGAATGGGAATTTGCATCACCCAGTGAAACAGAAGAACAATATCCCTCCCCTCTCCCAGCTTACATTTTCACAATGAGATGGGAAAAGACCCAAAGTGCACCTGGCCTTGCTGCTGTGGGAAATAATCTGAGCTATTGACTAAGGGACACGTGTCTCCCAGCTGGAGGCAGTTTGTAGTGCAGCATGAGTTTCACCAAGGAGGATGAGGAACTGAGAGGCCAGGACTCTGTGCCCTACCACGTGTCCATTGCATTGATCAGTGTAGTTTGGAGCACAAGGGACACCAGGAGCGGAGGGGACAGGCCATGCATTGCCCTCCTTCCCTCCATCAGCACCAACCCCAATTTCCACAGCCCTTTTTCAAACATATTTTTCCACCAGAATCATTCTGTGGTCAGTAGAAATGCCATCTGTGGGAGAGGGCATGTGGAGGGGCTGGTGGGGCAGGAGACCATGGGGACAGCAGGAAGAAGAGGAAAGAGGGAGGGATGGAGAGAGAGCACATGCAGAGAAAGAAACACTGTAAAAAGCAGTAAGTTCCTCTTCATTTTGGCACAGCAATGTTTGCAGCATGGCTTAGCATGCCTCCTCCTGTTAAATAAATATTGTGACAGTTCTAATCCTAGTGAGCAGGGACGTAACCAGAACTTGGATTTTCACTGAGGGCAAACAGTAATGGGTAAACTTTAAGTATTTCAAATAAGGCTCTAATTTAGATCTACGAAGACAGCACTGTTTGTTAAATAAATATCAAGCTCATCTGGTACCAGGCCAGTTGTTGTGCTTAAGCAAGATATATCTAACTAGTGGTTATTTAACTGAATGATGGGTGAATAAGCCCATTCAGTATGCAAAATACTTTCTAATTGGCAGAGAGGAAGAGTGAGAGGGAAAAAAGGAAGGGGAGGGAAGAAAAAGAAAAGGAAAAAAAGAAAAGAAAAAAAGGAGAAAAAGAAAAAGCAGCAAAACAGGAACCTCTTTACCTTTTGTATGTGTTCTCTCTAGAAACTTTGAAAGCTATCAAAGGAGACAGCTCCAGACTGCCAAGGGAATTGGATATAATTTAATTGCTCTAAAAAGAAAATGACAAATGTTGGTTCATAACTAACAAGCTACAACCATCTTATGAAATGTTAATTGGAATACGTTACACTTCCCATATACTTTTAATGAATTAATGGGGATGCCACTCTCTATTTATAGGCGAGTTAAATTCCTCAGCAGCTCCATTTACTTCTTCTATATATTATTAAACTTCAGATGGCAGTTACATAATCAATATGCTGGTCCTTTCATAAATCTAAATGAAGAGAATCCTGGGGGTCCTTTGGAATAGCACAGAATGGCTCACATAGAGTTTTCTCTGTGAAACTTTACCAGTCCTTCCTGAGTGTAATCTCAGTACTTTGGATTTTGAAGTTTGGTGATTTCTTTTTATTTTATTTTATTTTTAATTTTCTTTTTTTAATAACAAAAACATATGAAGGGATGAGATCTGTTCTAGGGAAATGTCTGAAAAAACCAAACAACCAGATGGCTTGACTCCATAAAAACAAGTAATTGTATCACATGGCATATTGTATTAATTCCTTGCTGGGTCTGATTCCATGGGATTTTCTTACTGGTGACAGAGTTGGGCAAGTTTGTTTTTAAGTGGGTTTTATGTTTCTGGAGAGATCGTTGGAGTCACGTTGGGATCCTGCTGGAAGGTAGCACCACCTGTATTAGACATGTCACCTGAAAAATACAGTGGTGCCTTTAGGATCAAGAAAACTATAAGAGACTCTGTTAATATATACTACAGGATTAAAAGTCTGCAGCTTCTTATGTGAAGAAATAAGGGCATTGGGGCACTAGGAATGGTGTGGCTTCACAGGACAAGAATTTGGTGGGACTGTGGGGCTTTTACCCTCTATGTGTCTTATTACATCCACCAGCAGTGGCTGTTGCGTAGAGGCTAAGCAGAACTCCAGCATATGTCCCTTTGCAGATGCTCTTTGGCCTGGGAATGATGAACTGCTGGCCTTTGTCGAGCTTCCAGCATGGAGCTGCCTGTTCCATCAAAGCCAGCATTCACTCTGGCTGGCTGCACAGCTGGAAGCCTGCAGAGGCCAAGGACTGCATGGGATGCAAAAGGTGAACTCTTCTCACAACTGAAATGTGCTATTGAGCAGCAAGGCAGGAACCTCACCTCACCCCTGCACCTTTCTTTCATAGATGGCTCTACTTCTGGACTTCCAGCTGAACACTTGTGTGTTTGGAGGAGACCTGGCTGGAGATTTAAACAATGTTCCCCTTGCTTCTGGTCCCATAGAGTTTGATATCAAGTTACTGCCCTGCAAGCCAACTCCTGCCTCCACTGGATTGTCCAGCAGCTCTAGCATACATTCATGTGCTGCTTGTGCTTCACACCATTTCCTCACCCCACATCCCATCCTTACAAGCAGCAGAATACCCTTCCAGCAGTGAGGGTCCTGAGGAGAATATTCTTCATTCACCTCTGATTTAAAGGCCTCCAGATGACACAGACCTCAAAGATGGTGGTGACTCAGTGTACATAGGGATAACCCAAACATCTCTCTGATTTTTATAGAAAGAGATATGGCACATCCTTCTTTCCAGCTCAGAGAAATTCCAAGCTGCATGTTCCTCCATGGGTCTCTCCAAGACATGGTCTTGACAGCGACTGAACAGTCCCTTGCTCACCCTGGAAAAATGAATATTTCCTAACCATCTCCCACATCTAGGCACTATAAATATCTCTCCCTTCAATACCTTGGGACATTGACAGGAAGTCCACATTTAATTGCACCATTTGCTCTTCTGTTCATCCACTGACCTTCCCATGTGATCTTCTCTACCATGTGCTGCCCCAATACCTGTTTTCTCCAAGGTCTCTCTTTTTGAGGAAGATTGATTTCTAACCTGAGAGCTTCTGCTTCTTCTGCCCATAGCTTATAAATACACTGGCACCACTGCTGGGGATGATCTTCAGCTTTCCTTCAACCTTTTAGAGCCTTCCCATAAACAAGGGCAAAGACTTTCCAATCCCTCTTCTTCTTCCCCTCTTCAACAAAGGATAAACCTGCATCTGCTAAACTGACCAGCAGCACATGTCAAAAATATAAATGTCCTGATCCTTTGCAGGTAATGAAGAAAGAGATAATGATGCAAATAATTCTCCTGTGACTGTTGCCGGGAGTGTGTTTACATCCATCTATCTCCAGCGTGTCATGTTGCCATTAGCGTTGCTCATAATACAGATGTTAACAAGGGCAAAAGGGCAACCCATGGGTCCCTTGGAGTCCCCTGGGAAGCTGTCAGCCTACAAGGAAGCTGTCAGATGGAGTTTACTCCAGGGATAGTGACCAGTCTGGCATGCAGAGGGAGGACACAAGCTCAAGGCAGTGAGATTTTACCATGCCTGGACCAAGGTGTTCTGTGTTTTATTTTGCCTGTCATGTACTTGCTTTAGTGTGGGGCTCATGCTGGATGGTTCAGACTCCAACACGACCAAACGGTGCTGAGCCAAGCTTCACGTGGCAGCTTGGGATGGGAGATAGTGCTGTCTAAACCTCAGGATGATTTTGGCAGTGCAAGGGTCAGCTCTTCCCATCTGCAGACTCCACTTAGCTCCTCTAGAAGTGAGGAGAAGGGGACATGGATGTCAGGGTTGGCCCAGGACCCCCAAAGCAGTGGACAATTGCTGGTATAGAGGCAGTGCGTGTGGTAACCTCAGTGACAACTCCGTAAGTCAGTGGCCCAGCACAGCCTGATGGTACCAGTGTCACCAGTGTGCCCAGGAAGTCTGCAAAGCTCAGTCCATCTTGGACCCCTCTCCACAACAGGGAGCATTATGGATGTGTTTTCATCTGCTAGATATGAACCATGTATCAGACTCTCTTTTCCTTGCCTTTTCAGTGTGCATGGTGTCTGTCTTGCATGCCTGTGCTATCTGGACACTTGGGACATGACACAGAGGGTTGACTCTCTATGTCTTAAAATAACCCATTATGAAATCTCTCATTTGTTGCTGGAACTGAAAAAAGGACATTTGGGACATGGCCTAGAATTTCCCAAAAGTGTTTGTATCCTGGCTTTTTGTTTAACAAGCTAAAAAGGAAGCCCAGGTTTTTGTTTTGAATGAGTTACGCTGTAGTCAATTTTATTTTTGTTTTGCCTCTGTCAACCAAGCCTGGTACAAATGATCCCAATTGCCTGCTGGAAACGACAGGAAGGGAAAGGGGTGTGGAAACACACAGAGATATGAACATAATGGAGCAGAGCATGGTGCTGAGTGAGAAATTTCACCTTTCACTGTGGGGACAGGGGAGGAGGGGAACTCTGCTCCACAAGCAGAGGATGTGCCTGTTTTCACTATGCAAATACACAACTCACTTTTGGCGAGAGGAAAATGAAACATTTCTCCCAAGCTTGGATTGCGCTGGAAGTACAGATCACACTTCCCTAGAAATGAGTGCACTGATGTGTTAGACAGACACACATAGACAGTCCTTTGATAATTATTTAGTGTACTAGACCTTGCATTAAAATCCTGGCAGAGGTCAGAGGCAAAAAAATAAATTTGCTCAACTTGCCATAGTCATTAGTCCATGCAAATTCTGGCTGTGAGTACAAGTGAAAATGAATCTACAGTTGTCCTGCTCATCATTTCTCCATACCAGCAAACTGCTGAGCCATTTGGAGCAATTTATTTTGAATGGTATTCATTGCTTTGAAACTACTCAGGAGAGAAGCAGCAAGGGATATTGTGGATCATGATTCTGAGGGTCTTGGGTGGGCTGAGATACCTACACATGCTCTTGAAGTGGGACAGAGCCACAAGTGACTCAATGAAAAAGGCAAGCTGGTCAAAACAGGGTGGAGGTTTGGTAAAAATGATGCTAGAAGAACAAAATAGTGTTGCAGAAGACGCCAGGTGTATGAGAGAGCTGCACTTTGGCCAGCACCTTGGGAAAAAAGCATTTGCAGCATCTGGCTTTGCTGTGCATGTTCCGGGGTTGCGCATTCTTTGATTTTAATGAGCCTCTTACCTACCTACTGAACAGTCACCCGATGTCACCTGAATCTGTCAGGAGTGGCACTGGATTTGCTACAAGCAGAGCACTGAGGCAGCACATCCACGGTGGGGCAGAGTCCAGAATCATACGGCCTGGCTGCAGGATGCCCTTTTGCAAATGGCAAAGGATATCAGCCCTCGCAAACAACCCCCTTCCAAGCCTGCTGTTCACTTGGCTCCGGCAAAAAAAATTACGGCTCCAGCAGCATCCTAAACAGCCAACATTATGTTTCTGCCAAGGAACAAGGCTCCCGACTACTGAAAACTCCCAGGGGCCCACTGGAGCTGTTGCTAAGCACAAGGGAAACCTGGTTAGCAAAGTCAACTCCATCCTTTTCCGAGTGTGCCTCAAATTTTCTGCTCCACCAGTCCCTCTGCTTTTGGACACCGGCCTTACAGTGCAGAAGGCTCTTTCTAACAGGCACAAGGATGCCAGGCCAAGTCTATCTTAGCAAACAATGGCCTTTATGAAGTGCTGCTGCTTTTGTATGCTGTTGGAGCACGTCTCTGCGAGGATTTTAAGAAACTGGGTCAAAGTTTCTCCTTTTTCCCTGTCAACTAGCTGGAGACCCAGGGAAATACTGGACAATGGAATCTCATCTGATGCATGGTCTGAATCAGCCCCCGCTGACTAAGGAACCCTGGATATGTTGCATGTGAGGTCTCCTCCCCTTCTCCCAGACCACACAACAACATGTTGGGGAAAGACACGTCCTAGACAAAAACGACTGGGATCTGTGTTGACGTTCTTCACGACTTGCAATATCACACAGTGCAGAAGAGGCATCAGAGGCAGCCTCCGAAGGGATAACTGTGCATAAACCTGTCAGGAAAATTAAAGGGTTGTAGACCCCAGCACCAATATATAAGCCATGGTAGTTGTATTATGGAAAGCCCTAAATAATGGCATTCTTTTTAGCTACTTTCTTTTCTGAACTGCATCTGGCCCTGCTTTATTTAAACTATTATATATGGATGTGTTGTTTAAGGAACAGGATTTATGGCAGAAAACTGCTGGTGTTTTGAGCCTTGCTTTCCAGGCAATGTTCTGGTTTCCTTAATCGCTGAGGGCTGGTCTGACTGTCCATAAAAAAGAGGGTTTGGGATTTTTTTCTGGTTCAGCTTTCCTGCTAAAAAGCTAACAAAAAATGTCTTCAGGCTGCAATCCAAGGCCATAGTGAGCTCTCTCTCAGACAGAAATACACAGTGAATTACAATATCTTTTGAGTGTCTTTGGTGTCATCTCCAGAAGATATGAAATCCTTAGAGAGCAGCAGAATCATCATCATCATTAATTAAAGCTCATTGGAACAAAGTCTTGATTTTCTAGAGCAGAGTCTTGAAAATTTTCCAGATAAATGTGACCAGGAACAATTTCAACTTCATTCTCATGCAAACTCAACTGGAAATGATTACAGCTAAATAATAGCATTAAAGTGGAAGGAAATTACTGCATTGATTGCTTGACCTGAAGAACAATAATGGTCCTCGTCTATTACAACTGATTTTCCATAACATTAGTGTTACACAGAAAAGTTCAGATTAAATTCAGGAAGCTGAAAGTAAGACTAAGAATTAGCACACTGCTGTGGTGAGGGCTCCAGTCCCTTTGCACAAGAACAATCCATGTGGGCAAGGGTGGTCATGTCTTTGCAAGAAGCAGAAATGTTATCTACATTCCCCCAAACAAGTGTGTGTGTGTGTGTGTGATCAGCAGGTAAAATCTTAGGCCATTTGCCAGGACAGGAGGGAGGAAAAGGTCCCCTGCAAAGAAACCAACCATCAACTGTGAAAGACGCTGCAGAAAAGAATCAAAACCTTCTGTCCCTCCAGAACAAGAGCAATAATCAGCTCAAATTTTGTTCCTGGAAGACAGGCATTTTTGAGAGAATTGCTCTACATAGGAACTGCTCCGTGCAAGATCCTGGTTTGCATTTTCTTGTGACCTGCATAGATGTAATCCCCTGTGATATGTCCCATGGTGTTTTCCTACCCAGACCCACTTTCAGGGAAATGTGCCCCAACTGGAGTGGGCCTAAAGAAGGTTAGGAGCAAGAGAGGTCAGCTCCCAACTGAAATGGAAATATTGCCACTTTCCCCTCCATATTCTTCAGTGAGTGCTGATAATTCAAACACCCCATGTCCCAACAGCTGGCACAGAGATACACAACTTCAGTCCTTTCCTTCCCTAGTACTGGCATTGCTTTCCCCTCCTGTCTCCTGTCTCCTCAGAGGAAATTGTGTAAAAGGCCAGTTTTAGCCTTATAACTACTTAAAAATCACTACTAAGCAACAGCACTGCTCATTTGTATTAATGAAGGGTAGGGGAGTGTTGGTCATATCCCAAAGTCTAAGCAGAACTGCTTGGTGCCCTGAAGGGAAACAAATTGTTGATTAAAATCCAGTTCCTGTTTGGCAGGCAGGAACTACAAACACGATGATAAGGACAAGTCCTGGGTGACAGTCTCAGCCAAGGAAAGATTATTCCAAAAAAGTCTTTTTTTTATTCCTTGTAGAAATATTGGCATACTGCTGGCTGGATAGCTTTGCCATGTGCCTTGAATGTAAGATTTTTTACCCTCAGAAGACCTGCCCCATAGTGAAGATGATGCTGGGCTTGTTGGGTGGCCAACTCCTCAGTTTAATCTTACAGTAGGCAAGGAGTTAGAGGATAAATACACTGAGGGAGTCCATCAGTGCCAGGTTGTCTGAGCGTATCTGCTGCAGATGCCCCACAGTCCCACTGGAGCATGCCTTGTCAGGGAATTAACCTCCAGCTTGCCCACTGTTGTACCCACAAGCATGGGCTGACCACAGCTACCACCAAACTGCAGTGCAGCAGCAGCAAATGTTCTGTGGGACAGTCCTTTGCTGTGCCCCAGAGCTGCTGTTATCTGAAACTGCTTTTCAACCATGGGCTGTGGCTCTGCGGAAAAAACACACTTTATCCACAGGCTTGTACATCAGCTGGGGGTCTGTGGGGAGATGCTTCACATCAGAAAGTGTTCAAGGAGCAATAAGGCATGCAGGTTTCCAGTCCCCTGCTTGGGAGGGCAGTAGGGGCAGGCAATTTCTGTGGTGCTCAGAAGCTGCTTGTGATGTGCTGCTGCGCTTCATATTCGCTCTTGCCTTGCAGCAAGTAAAGGGTGGGCACTCAGAACTGCGCTGGCATCGAGGCTTGGAGAAATCATTAATAACAAGCTCATGAACTTTGGCTAAATAATTTTTGCTGCTACCGTGGGTTTATTTGCTCCCTTTGCAAAGCCCTTGTCTGCGGCGCTGTGTGCACCAGCAGATTGCAGGGGTGGGTCCCGGCAGCTGGCGAGCTTCAGATCTCCCGTGCCAACTGCACGCCCCAAGTCCCCACGTGCCACCAGCCACTTCCTTCCTGGCATCTCTGCTGCTGACCCACGCTCGAGCTGGTGTTTGTGTCTTCAGCGCACAGCTGGTCGAGTTTGAGCAGAGGGGTGGGAGGGGAGGATGGAAGGGGCAGTGTAGCCGCAGAGCAGGCAGTCCATCACTCCTCCAGAATGCACTGCCTGAGTGAAAACAGCAAAGTTAAATAGACAGACAGTGTGGAGATCTGCTCCTTTTTATGTGGGCATTGTTTGTCACAGGAAGCATCTTCTCCTCAGCCGCTCGTGGGGAGCTCATAGCACAAATCCTGCAGCCCAGAAGTTTTATTCTTCAGCCATGCCAGCATGACAAGGCCACGTGTGTTGGGATGAATGCAACTGGATTTCAGATCCCTAAGGACAAGTTGTGCAACTTCAAGAATTGACTGGAGCTTTTGTCAGGCAAATAACAGCACATGCTGGGCGGGGTGTTTTGGATTTGCAACAGTGGGTTGACTCACCCATGTCCATGCCTCTCTCATCCACCTCCTTGAGAAGGCTTGCATGAAGGGTGCAGCAGAATGGTACTTGCATCCAAATGTGAGTACCCAGAATCCTCTCTCATGCTGGGATGTGTTCAGCTTTTGTAAAATGAAGTTTTGTTTCTACAGATAAAATAAATATCATGAGACTTCATTGACCAGTAACACACCATGAATTACAAGACAGCTGTATCCTCAGGATAGCCCATAAGCTGAAATATGCTTCCATAAAATGCTCATCCTTTACAATTAAAGCACAAAATAGTACAAGCCAAATGACTATCCACAAGCAATTTGTGAACACATATGCACAAATGCTTAATGATTTATTGCTGAAACAAGTGAAAAACAGAAAAAGCAAGCAAGCCCCCCAGAAAAAGCCAAAATCAACATTTTTTGCTCAGTTTCAAGTTTTCCTTTGTTCAGTTTCAGGTTTTCTTGACAGAATGATTTCCCCTTTATAGCACCCTCCCTCTTCCATGCTGAGCTCCCAGGAATGCTGGCTGATCCTTTTGTGCCACCACCTCTATCTCTCAGGGGTTCTGTAAAGCTGTTGTGTTTGTGTGGGGTCCCAAACTACTGCCTGCAAAACTCGGTGAAAAACCTGGGGCTGGAGGAACACATTGCACACCTGAGGGGCTGCTGGGTTCCACACCAGAGCACATAAACAGTGATTTTTGAGTCAAGAACAATGTTCTCCAGGCCCATAAAACCGGAAGTGCTCTCAGTGTCATCTCATGGGTGAGACCTTCAGTGTGGAATGTAACCAAAAGGCAGAAATTTCAGCCCTTATCTGCAGCAGCACTCGGGAAGAAAGAAACCACTGGGAGAGAAAGAGAGAAGCAAGGGAGTATGGACAGGCAAAAGGGGAGAAATGGAAGGGAAGCAACCTAGGACTTGCTTAGTGGGTCTGATCACTGATAATACTGAACACTCTGGCTGTTGAAAGGCTGCCAGCTGACAATCACACAAGTCTATAGTCACTGTCCATGAAGGAACTGACAAATATTCCCACCAGCCCTGGTGCTGAGTCCCCAGATACCAAGGAGCAGCGGTACCACCACGCCTGAACTGCTCTCTCTGTGCAGCTGCTGCACGGGAAAACACCAGCCATCCCTCCAAGTTCCTGCCTCGCTTGGATAATGTGTTGGCACACGCAGGTCTTGTCTACTTTGAGCCATTTTTCCATACAAAGGTCTTGGAGCAGGAGACCTTTGGAAAAAGAAAGCAGAAGTGTGTGAAAATTGTCCATCATCTGCATCCTTATGTAATGGTTGCTTGCAATGATGGGTAACGAAGGTCTCTCCTCCACTTGTCACCCCAGGCAGGCAAGAGATTGATGGCTGTGTTTGAGTTTGCTGTTTCTGCCCTCTCCCCCCCCACACCTCAGTAACTCTCCTTATTTTTATACTAAAATGTTGGCAAATGCAGAAATATCTCCTTGCAGCAGGAAGCCATGTCCATTTGGTTCTGTCTGCAGACTCTGCTCTCCTCTCCTCATCCCCTGCCAAGAGTTGCTTTCTTGGGCCCTGGGGGAGGAGCCGGGAGTCACAACTCATAAATTTCCATCATGTCAAGCAAATGCTTTCACATCATTCAAAAAGAAAATCTCCTTCCCGGGAATATATAGCTGGATGTAAAGAGTGGGTAAGACAACGGGGACAGTGATAAATCATTGTGCATTGGAAATCAGGCTGGGGGATTTGGAAACTCTGGATTGGTTCCTAAAGGAGGCAACACAGAGAAGTTCATGCACAAGGGAACAGCAACACTCTTCTGCCTTTTCCACTCCCAACAGCCAAAATCTTTACTGAAAATGTATGTGTGGCCAGTGAGAAGAGAGATGGCATAAGAGACAGGATTCAGTGGGAGGTGAGGAATGAGAGGTTTGGAAGGGACATGGCTTTGGAGAGACACAGAAAGAGACACATCTCTCTTGATGGAGAACTGGCATGAACATCTGTTTCCATTGTGCTAAGTTTAGCACACGGACTAGTGAGTGTGTAACCATCATTGTCATGAGTCATTGGGGGTTTTACAGTTTTGAAAAAAGCTTTGCCCATCACCATGAGTAGTACATCTCCCAGATTTGGTCATATCTTTCTCATCATCTTTACTACTGCTTTTTACACTCCTGCTCTTATTTCTCCACCTCCAGCCTTTTTTTTCTTAGCTAGATGAGCTGATGGTAGTGTTAGAAATATGACTGTTTTCTCCCAGTGTGGGGAGACACCAACCAGCCATGTAGGTCTGACCTGACACAGTGACATTGTGCTGAAAAGCTATGGAAAACCCAGTCCCTGAGAGGGAGAGAAGGAGTAAGAGATGGTCTGCCAACTTCAGAAGGAAGCAGGATGACCATCTGGGCTTGGTAGCTGGGAGCAAGGAGAACTGGGATCTCTGTAAGCCTCAACCATATCTAGTTATTTTTGACATGAGTGGATAAAAGCCTTATAAGGTGGGCTGGGCATTTCTCTGTGAAGAGGACTTGAATCCACTTCCATTCTTTCTTTCTATCTCTCTCCTCTTCTTTTGCAGCACTTAAAAGAGGACCCTGGATAGAAAACTGTGTGTTACAAAGCAACCTCGTGTATTGCCTAAAGCAATCAGCCAGCAGCTTCCCTTTGTGTGGGGAAAAGTGGGCTTTTTCTTTTTCTCCCACATGTAATCATCCCTTTCAGTGCTTTCTTTTCCGTTTTGAGCTGTCCCCTTTCTTGCCTCCCAAAGCAGCAGAAGACACGAGTAATGGAGAGGGAAGGGTGAAAGTCCTGTGATCCCATTTAGGAGCAGGAGAGTGGGGAGGCAGGGCTGGCATGCTCCACTTCACGGTGCTTTACACTGAAGGAGTTAAGGCCCATCCTTAAGTGTCCTTTTGCTTTAGCAGGAGAAACAATCTTGGGAATAACACACCAGTTTTAACTCCCTATTCTCAGCGGCTCCTCCTTCTCGCAGTCTGACTGGCTTTGCTCCTTGCAGAGCTGCTGCTTCTCTTGACGTTTGTCCTGTGGGTGTACTCTGAGGCTGGAAGCAGGATTTAAGGCCCCCACAGTCTTAAGACAGAACAGGTAGAGCAAAGATAACTGCCTCTGCCCCAGGGATTTTAGCACTTGGAGCTGAATTATGGCTGGCAGTGGGGAACTCCAGCTGCCCTACCAGCATTACCCCATGGGAAACCATTCTCCATCATTCAGGTGCTGGAGAGATGTCTGGGGTGAGTGAAAGGAGAAGACCAGTATTTTTTCCTCCCAAGGAACCCTTGTATATGTCAACCCTTCAGCAAAACTGGATGGCAGACATGCTTCCCTTCCTCAGGAATTACACTGCAGCTATCACCTCTCTCCTTGGGATCTCCAGACCTCGCTCAGCCCACTTCCCAAGGCCACAAGCAGTCCCAGGGGGCTTCTTTTGTCATGTGCAGGGGTCATGCATTCCCAGAGACAGGCAGGCTGTAACTTTTGTTGCATGTGTGATCTTGCACATGTGCAATAACAAAGTGAATGTGAGCACGAGTTTTTTGAGACTTCAGAAAAACGAACCCAGATGGCATTAGATAAACTGTGGAGGGAGGTTAAGCATGACTTATCTGCACTCCCTACAGTGAGCAGTGGGAGGACCCGAAACAAAGCCCAGGAATCCTGCTCCCTCCTCATGTCTCTCATTTTATTAGTAGCATTTCTGCCTTGTTTGTGGATCTTTCCTCAGTCCCACCATGGGGAAGTCAGGAAGAAATATATTTGCTATATTAAGAGTCCCTTTGTCTTGAGCAGCAGATTAGAGACAGGAGCATCCCTGAGCAGTGTGTATGCTATTTCTCTGTCTGCTTTTGTGGGGGGACTTGGGGGTGGGGAACTGGGAGGAGGAGATGAGAGTATTGTTCTATTTTTCAAGCAAGCTTGGGGGGTGTAGTGAGAAAAGGACTATTTCCTCCTTCACTGAGAAGTTTGGTCATGGAGGGCTAACTGCCCTTGTTTCCTAAATGTATATGGTGCCCTCAGGGAGTGTCTGGTTTTGATTAGATAGTGTCTTGTGGAGGTTCTTGATTTGGGACTACATGACTGTGAAAGGAAAGTGTGTGACTCCTTCCCTCCCCTGTGAACCGTGAATGAATAGCACCTCTGCCCAGGCAGGAAAGAAGGGCCCTCAGGCCAGCTGGGGATGTGCATTTATTATAAAGCAATGAAGTAGCAAAGATGCCAGGAGACAGAAAGGATTTCTCTGTTTTGTTTTGCTTTTTTGATTCTGCCACTCACCCCTTAAAATGGAAGAATATTGCATGTCCATGAAGCCTCCCAGAGCAGCAGCTTCTCTAGAAAGAGTTCCTTTCGGGAGAGAGTATTGTGCATTAGGATTCAGTCTGGCACTGCTGGGTCCTAAGGAAGGAACCCAGCATTTCCCACTGCCATTCATGGCCCCAGCTCAGGTGCAGGGGGAGACCTGCTGCTCTGAGACTGGGGGTCCTGCAAACAACACCAAGGAAAACCCCCCAGCAGGGATTCCATCCTCAGCCTCATTCCAGCCACTTGCAGAACTAAAGGAGTCAAGCCCTGGGCTGGCAGAGCATCTCCCAAGAGCAGTCATTGGAAACTCTGCTTGGGACTGGAGAAAATCAAGCTCTGCTTTTTCCATGCCTTGCACCATCAGTAGAGGTTGTGCAGCTGGGAGGGTAGCAGGATCCCTCGCCTTTGCATTCTGTGCAGCTTAGGTGATGAGTAAACACTTGTTTTTACTGGCAATAGAAAGCAAATACAACTGAGAAAAAGCAGGAATTTGCATGTGCAGTTGGATGCCATATTTAACAAGGTCATGTTATTAATTAAGATGGTGTTTCAGTAGTGGCTTAGCTACGTGTTGATAAACAAGCCTCCATTTGTTGACCTAGAGACACTGTTCCAACACTGCCCCTTTTTATTCAAGGAATTCAAGCTTGTGAGGAAGATGGGGGAATGAAGGACAAGGAATGGTACTTTCTTATACACAGATACCTTCACCCTTTTTTTTTTTTTCTTCTTAGGAAACAAAGATTTCCTCAGTGTGGCTTCATATCTGTGTATGTTCAACACTGCCCTTATTCAGGAATTTAAAGTTTGTGGGAAAGAGGGGGAAATAAGGGAAAGGAAAGGGTATTTTTTTATACACAGATCCTTTCCCCTTTTTTTTTTTTCTTCTTAGGAAACAAAGATTTCCTCAGTGTGGCTTCATATCTGTGTATGTTCCGACGAGATTCATTCACCTTGAGGAGTTTTTGCACAAAGCAGCGCTGACACTCATTAGCCGAGTGGGTGAGTCAAGGAGTTCTCTCTCCAGGGACACCCTGAGGGAGGACAGGCTCTCTCTAAAGTGATCCTCTTTTGGAGGATTTTTGCAAGTGCTAGTTAAACACCTGAAGGCCTGGCTGACTCCTGCATAGAGACTGCACAACAGACACTGCAGCTGAAGCGTTGTTAATTCATCATCAGGGAAGAATCTAATTGTTTGTTGCTCTGGTGACTGTCACGATGACTATGCAAACACGTCTTCCCCCTCCCTCTCCCCAGGTTCTGTGCCCTTTGATTGTCCCTAAGGTCTTCTCTGATTTAAGTTCAGCTGCTCTTCATTTGCATGAGTCATCTCACTGGATGACAAGGCGAGAGAAAAGGAGTGTGAGGGGACAATCTGTCGGGCAAAAACAGACGCCTGAGCCCTCGGAATGGGGCTTGTGTCTCTACTGCTCACCAAGACCTTTCCTGGGAGATCTACTACAGATGAGATGCTGCCCAGTAATTTCCCTCGACATGTGTCTCAGGCTGCTGCAAGATGCATGAGGGCTCGGTGGGTTTCCCAGATTCTGCTGCAGACTGAGATCTTTTCCCGGTGAGCTCTGCAAACCAGGCGGACCAAGTGATCCCCGTCTTTCCCAAAAGGAGCAAGGAAGCACCAAATGAGGTGAGCAGACACAGAGCACAAGGGTGTTGTTCTCAGCCCAGTGTGTGGATTATGGAAATCCTTTCCATGGGAAATTCTGAATACTTATAGTTTGTGTAGGTTCAGGGAGTAAACAAGCATTTTCACTGGACAGGAGTCCACCTGTGTTACTAACTAGGAAGACACTACGTCTCTGGCTCAATCCCACCCTGAATTGTGAAGAGATGGAGGATGGGAGATTCTTTGGATATGTATCACTGTATCCCTGCCCAACTCCTTTATGTACCTCTGCATTCTCCTTGAAGGCTGGGAGCGGTGAACAAGCCCAGTACCACAGAGAAATGCTCAGCATGGTCAGGATTGAGCTCAAAATGGAAAATGCCTCAAGCCTGGGCTAGTTAGTCATGGGAATCTTTTGCTTCATGAAATCTGAGTTTTGAGACTTATGAATGGACAGAAGAGGTATTTGCAAATACCCAGAGCCTTTATGTGATAAATATTACCTCAAATTACTTGGCCAGATTAAAGAAGACATAGACTGATAGCTGATATTACCCCTGAATGTAGCAGGCAGAGCTGTAATCATTAAAATAAATGTCCTCCCAAGATTCTAACTTTATTTATTATTATCATTATCAGTATTATTATAGGATCTAAATGTATCCTGGGCTCCAGGGTACCACAGAGAATGATAACCTTGGCAAAATGGCCATCCATACTCCTGGCTGGAAACAGATAGGGTGGAGAGGAGTTGCAGTGAGCAGAGAGAGCTGGCTGCAAGGAACGCCCTGATGCCAGTCCTAAAATAAGCACTGCTGTCCCCAGGTGGGTGTGAGTCACAAGCTGTACCTGCCAGCATTCCGGGCACAACTCGATGGGAGCTGCAGTGTCCTCCCCTTCAGGAGGGTGTCCTGGTGTCCTCGGATTTCTACCAGTATGTGCAGCCTCTTAGTGCAAGGAAGAAGTAAAGGCTGTGCAGCCTGGAATGCCTTGGTGCACACATGCCTGGGCTAAAAGACATCTCAAACCCATCTCCAAATTAAGGATTTGCCCTCTTTTCTGGGGTGTCCTCTCCTGGCAGAGTATTAATGCAAAATAAAGGGGAAACGGGTTGTAAGGGGAATCTCACAACTTCCATCCGTGTTCTCTGCAACAAAGAGTGAGGCAGGTGTTACAGAAAAAGACGTTTTCCAATTTAGTTATAATAATGTTGTGTCAATCACCAAAATGCTAAGATGTGTGTAATGATTTCCATATGAAAAACATATCCTTTATAATGTATACTTGTGTACCTACTTGTTAATATGCATTTCTATTGATCTATATGTATAATTATGTTAGTATAAAACCCTTAAACATATGTCTGCAATCTTATTAAAATAACGAAACAGACTTGGGAACTGAGCTAATTCAACCTGAAACCTGTGGAGAGGGAAAGAAGAGTTCCCCCCCCAGTCCCTTTAATTGTGTTTGAAAGATCAAAAATTTCCCAAACTACTAAAAGCTAAGTAGAAAAATGTGGCAAAATGGGAAGAATTGTTTTACAGCAGAATATTTGTTCACTCTTTTCCAGTAAGCATTGGCTGATATTAAAGCACATCTGATGGTATCTGAAAAATTCTGCAAAGCTTTCTCCTTAATCCCTGAGCCTCTTCTGGATTGTCTGTCCTCTATAGGGCTCCTGCTTTATTAATAAGACTGTCACAATTACAGAGCTGGCTGCAGATTTCCCCAGGGTCTTTCTGAGCAGATCTCTCCCAGCAAACCCTGGATGTTTCTCTCTCTCCCCGAGGTGCCACTACCTGGCTCTCAGTCTCTCACTCCTACAGTGCATTCTAATTTTGTCACACTTGCCCATTCACAGTTTGTTTTAGCATAGGAGGGAGCCTTTGAATGAGAAGAAAAGGAGGTGGAATGAATAAGAAGTTTTAAATATGTGTCTATCAAGTCTAGACTGTGGCCATTCCTATCAGTTACTTGGATGTGCTGAGCTACCCTTGAGGTGCTGTCCTTGGGTTTGGTCTGTCTTTCTTGGACATCGTTTTACCTCACCCTCACTCTGATGCTCTTTTCAGACAAAAACCACCTCTGGCTGTAGCTGTTGCTGGGTCCAGCATCTGACCAGCTGGTGTAGACATCAAAAGGAATGGCTCCTTCATCATCTCTCGAGCACCTGCAGAGACTTTCTGGATTCATGGCTTGCTCCCTGGGTGAAATTCCAAACAGTACTCACTGAGCTAATGTAGTGTGTGCATATAACCAATATTATACACACAGACAAGTTACACACATCACAAATCCTCTCCCTGCAGGAATTTCGTGGAGTGAAAAGTTTCAGTGAACTTTGGGAGGAATTTCTATTGAACGCTGAGTTTCTCCAACAGGTATTTCAAGGAAAGTTGATGGGAGTTTTGCCTTTATAGCCACTGGCCTTTCTTGGAGGTGCCTGTGAGTTTATTACTAATTAAAATGTTGTTCTCCCAGCTTGCAAGAGAGTTAAATATTGAACACCTCTCCCATGCTTTCCAATGCTCCACTTATGGCTTCAGGTCATCAAAGAATTACCTTCATAAGGGACTGTTAATTACACATTTTTCAGGTATTTACGACAGATTTAAAATGATCTCAAGGCTTGATCCAAGATAGCCATAAACACAACGGGCTTTGAATGAATGCCCTTCTGATGAAGGTGCAGCAATTGGCTGCTCCTGTTCTTTGTAACCAGAAGGAGCAATTAGGAATCCTCCTGTGGCACTATATCTTTCCTTCTGGTTGCCTGCTTGTAGCCATTACCCAGAGAAAAGCAAAGAGGGAAGCAGCTAAATAAGAACCTTCTTTAACTGTATTTTTTTAATCTTGATTCATCTGAGCCTTTATAAATTTCACAAGTGCTTTTTATTAAAATAAGAAGGCTAATGAAAGATGTCTGAGTGGGTCAATTAACCCAAGCCTGAGCAGGTCATTAGAAACAATGGAGGATTGTACAGGCAGTCACACCTGACAAGCATGGACACTGGCCAAACAAATCAGATAAAGAGATCGATCATTTTAAAACAAATATAATTTGCTTGATTTGTTTTCTTCTCCCTCTCTAATAGCAAAATTGCTTTGAAGACGAATAGTGGACCCTGTTCATGATCTTACATTTACAATAGTCATTGTCTTATAATCCTTAGGCTGCGCTGTGTGCTATCAATGTGTGTGCAAATAGCATCAGACAACTACATTAGTCTGGGCTGATATTTTGGGGAAAACTCTGCTCATGTCGAGTACAGTTAGAGGTATCAATTGTGCCTTGCACTTCTGAGGTATTAATTTACTGGCTATGTTCCTCTTCTAATTTAGACCACCACGCTGCCTGCTCTAGGCTGCAAGGTCTTCCCTATGGGTCCTCACACTACCCAGAGACTCAGCAGGATTACAGACTCCTTTCTCTACACCTGTCCTTTTTGATCTCTTTAACCACAGGAGGAAGCCTCTCTGTATTAGAGTTCAGTTTGCAGCTGCCAGCAAATCCCACAGCAATTAAGCCCACTGCAAAGCTTGCTGAGAACCTCTCCAAGTGCCAGATGGGTCCCTTCTACCCACTTCCTGCCCTATTACCATGAAGGCACTCGAACACTAAAAAAGGACTCCCTAATAAAAGTGCTGCCTCTACAGGGGTTTCTCTCCTTGGAGAGAGGAACCTGTGGCAGATGCTAGTCCTGGCATGGAAGGTGCTAGTGGGAGAAGGTGAGGAGGACAACGGGGTTGTGCAGTTTTTCTTGGGCCGTTTTGAAGACAGGTAGGCCCACCTACCCCCCTGTGAGCCTGTGGGCACCCCAGGCCTGTCCAGAGCCCTCCTCAAATCACCCTGGCTTGTATTAGTATGCCCTGGGGCACATTCAGATCTGCTGCCCGCATGCTGCCAGCAAGATGGCTCTGTGAACAGGATGCTGGCAGGAGGCAAAATGCACTCTGCTTTCAGCCTTTGTAAAGGCTGCTCTTTCAGAGAGCAACAGACAGCCCGCAGGAACCCTTGGAGAACAGAGTAGAACAGATACGACAACAGAAAATTTGGGGATGCAAGTCAGAAACAGCAGTTTCTTTTTTTAATCCACCTTTCATGGCTTACCAAGGGAAAGCAAAGAACCTATCAAGGACATACAGCCAGCCTCTCTCTCTCTCTTTCACTGTCAAATTTGTTGCCTCATTTGGGGTTTAAAAACAAATGATTTTTTTATTTTTTTCTAAATGAATTAAGCTACCTGGGGATGGATGATGGATTCAGGAGATACAGGGTAGGTTACGAGCATGCTCTTTTGCTTCCCTGTGGGACACCTGTACTCATGAATCTGCAGACATTGACCCAATTACTAAGCCAGCACCTGGATACAAACTCCCTGTGACCATGTCTCCAACTTGCTGTATTCACTGGATTTTGTTCAGGGACTTTTGCGTTTTAGTGCCTTTTTATGCTAAGCTGGCATATGTAAGTGAACTCCATTTTCTGAGCAATTCGCTTCATCCTTTGAGATGTCCTTGTTTTTCTTTTAGTCATTTGAAGCAGGTCCCCTCCTCTCCCTCCTCCTCCTCCCCACATTTCCCAGGATGACCTGCTAATTTAAAAGAAAAGGGATTGCAGCAACATTCTCTTTGTCACTGTAAACTCAGGAAGGCTTTGTCCCTTCACTGAGGACAAAAAATTCAGGACAAAAAGCTTTATTTACTCATCCTGTCCTCCTCTCTCACCACAGGCTTCTCCCTCAGTGCCATGATGTTTTCTCCAGCCTAGGTTTCAATTTCCTTTCTCCTTCTTTCTGTGGAGAGACATCTCCAGTCTCACAAAATTGGTACATTGTGTTTTCAGATATTCAGGCTAAATTTTCCTCCGAGTTAGTGTCCATAGCCTTGCATCAGACTTCTCATTAATTTTCTCTGTGAAATACTCATTGTTTAAGTTTGATGAAACCTTTTCACGTTTGACCCACTTGAGGAAATAAACGTGGCACACAGGGTAACAATCATTTATGGTGGGAGCAAAAGGATTTAGCCCAAGCTTTACAAAGGTATTTATGGTGCTATCTTCTATTTAGGTGGCTACTTTGCTATAGATGTTTACTTCTGAATTAGAAATTCAGAGTGCTAATAGCTTTCTGCCTCTAATCTTAAATGTCTGTCCTAGCCACTAGGTACATTTTCAGAATTACAAGCTTGTGGCATGGGAAAAGGACAATACACTGTCAGAAACTCTTCAGGTTATCAGTAAAACCCAGTTTCTGGGCAAATAGGTAAATTCTGGGTAAAATTTGCATTGGGGGCATCCTCAGGAAGAGGTAACTTTACTCCAAGTAGCTGGGAGTACCCTCTTGGAGCTGCCTAAGTCCTGAATTCCACTGGCTGTACTGTAAGGTAAGGTTTCCAGAGGCCTGAGCCTTCCTGTCTTTTTGAGAAAATCCTGTTGACCTAAACGTGGTCCCAGCAGATTTGATGGAGACCCAGTAGTGGCAGGTGTGCACTAACAAACAGTTATGCTTCTCTGCAGCCTTGAAGGAAAGAGAAAGAAAATACACAAACTGTGGACTCTCTTTCTCTGCATGAGAGATCCCCAGACTAGTAATCACATTAGGAAGGACAAAAATTCCTCTAGGAATTGAAACACTTTCAGTATAGGACACAAGGGCAAAAGGTCTTTATTGGAGAAGAAAATACCTCATGCACTTGGGCTGCAGGTTTTATGTGATGTCTAGAAAAGACGACAGTAAAATTGGCACCTCCTTGCTCAAGAGGTCCCCAGTGAACATTCAAGACATATCTTGTTTGCAAACACAAATGGATTTTTACTCCTGTTTTCCCTGAGGAGATTGCAGAGCTATGGCAGAGTGAGCTGTGTTCTCTTCTGGCTCGTGCATCATCATCAAATCTGTCGGCTAATTTCCATTTGAAGAATCGTTATTGCCAGTGAGGAGGCAAGAGCCAGACTGAATTCTCCTCCAATCAGGGTAGAGTTGGATGAGTTGGCATTTAGAGAGATCATCTTTCTGAGTGGTGAGCAGAGACCCGTGGAAGTGGAAAAATTATTGGATCCATTGGAGGCCACCACTGGAAATCTGCCTTCCTGACTGCTGCTGTGCTTTAATCTTGTAGAGAGGAACAGCTTCCTGTTTCTTTTTTTAGTTTGTGTGCTGGTTTGCTTCCATCTTGCCATCCAAAAACATGGAAGCTCTCAAATGACCATTAGTATGTGGCACCTGAGAGTCAATTTATATAATTTCTTCAGCTGTTCTAAAAGAAACAGCAAAACAGGAGAAAAAGAGGACTTTCTCCTTTGGGTCTACCTCTGAATCTCTGGAAGAGGTTTTATTTCCAAGGGCTGCCAGACAGCCTTGCTACCTGAGAAACACCACCAAGGAATTCCTAGGAAGTGAGTAGGATAAGAAATCAGAATCTATTTGCAATGCCTTATCTTCCTGTGAGAACAGATCTCAAATTTGCCTTCAGACCCAAAAGGAAGCAGCATTTTCACCCATACTTACCTGGATGATGATGACAATGATGATGACAATGATTTTTTAAATTTTGTTTCTCAGTCTTGTCTTCCCTTCCCTTCCTGTGCAATACAGGACTTCTCTTCATCTTCCTTGTTTTCTTTCTATTAATTTCTCTTTCTCTCTACTGACCTTACATCCTCCAAAGAGGAAGAGAATCTTGAAGCAAAGGTCAGCTCAACAAAAGCTTTTGAAATACTCTCTTTCAAGGAGAACAACAGAAGTAATTTTTAAGGCCATTATAGAGATAGGATTTTTTACAACCTGGTCTGTTCTATTCCCATTTTCCACTTTTTATTCTTAAGTTTGTAGTGAGGGTAAAGCTGACGCCAAATGATAATGCCTGAGATGGGGAATTGATCTTAGACTGGCCACTCAGAGGAGCCTTTCACGCCTCTCTAAAATGGCTTGGAGCTCAGCTTTTCAGGAGCTTAAAGAGACATTTTGCTACTTGGAGCTCCCCCCTCCGTGCTTTGGGTCATGTTATACCAGCTTCTGAATGTCTGCAGGTCCAATGCCAGTGGCCTGGAGAGGGTTCAGATATTCCCTGGTTGTGCAGGTCCTGCCTGCATGCACTGGACCTGCCGCTCTGCTCTGCATGGAAGATGCACCACACTGGCATCAGCTTCTCGATGGGTGGAGGGCCTGTTTCTGGCTGGCCTCACTCTGCTGTGAAGCTTAGGAACAGCTAAATCATGCCTGAACCCACCCTCTCGGCTGTAGAGAAGACACAAGGCTCTAGACCCTGTGGCAAAATAAGCACCACAGCTGCATGAAAAGACTCCTCTGCAAACATTTCTTCTAAGATCAAGCACAGTTTATCGGTTCAGCTTTGGAATCATCCTCTCCCAGGAGGGCTATGCCCTTCCTCAACACTGAAAGGGCAACCCCCTATCATCTAACAGGCCATTTTCATCACTGTGTGTGCATTTGACAGATCTGGTCGAATTATGAAGCCCTTTCTTTGTGAGAAAGAGTATAACAATCACAGATAATGGGAATTGTGCACACTTAAATCCCTGCTTATGCTAAAGGATTGCCCCGGGAAGGGAAAACGTCTGACCCACTTTCATTACAGTCCTTTAAAAGACGCTGCTGTGCCTCCTGCAGCCAGGAACTTTGCAGTGGCAGTAATGGGCAGTCTGTGCACAGTACGTGTGAGTAAACAGAGTGACATCTCATCTGCTGTGTGTGCGCTCCAGCAAAGCCTCGCTGGGCTCTCGGAGCTTTCGGCCACTGCTGCCGCTGCCGAAAAAAGTCACTGGCATGTGGAGCATCGACCTACCCACCTGGGAACCTGCCCAGATACTGCCAGGCTCTGGATGAAGGAACTGTCAGGTCCTGTGCACTCACTTGTATCCCAAGCACCACATCTGAATGAGCAGCTTTGGAGATTTTATTTAGCAGTAATTCCAGTCTCATCCTGTGAAAGGAGTGAGGTGAAAAAACCCAAAGACCCCCCAGGAATAGCCAGTCCCTTGCAAGCATTGAGAGTGCTCTTTAGCAGCAGTCAGAAGAGATGCAACTCTTCTGACTGTGCTCAGGTTGAGCTGATTGCCACTGGTTCTGAACCTAGTCCTTGTATTTTGGTTATTTCTAGTAGTTGCAAGGAGGTAGCCAAGTCCGTATGGAGGCTATTTAGCAGCACGAAGAGAGGAAATACCACAGTGCTCATGGAAAATGGACCAATTCCATGGTATTTTGTCTCTGAGCAGAGCAAGATGGCTCACAGGAAGGTGTTAGTCAATTAAAGATAACCTAATTAAAAACATAACATAAAATCCAACCCAGCATTTGCTCCTGCCTGCTCTTCCCCCAGAGAAAGGAGGCACTGAAAGAGGCAAGGATGCTTTTCCTGCTGTCTCTGTGGATAGAGGCAGAGGGGACATTTGAATGAGTATTTCCTCAGTCCCCATCACTACCAGAGTCCTTTGTGTTCATTTTTGAGTATGAAAAGCCCAGGTTAAAAAGAAATCTCCTCCTCTGCAACCTGTTTGCAACTGGTAATATCCCCAGATTCCTTCTGCTCCTCACTGAGGCTTTTAGTACCTCTTGTTACCAGATGGCAGCAGGCTGGCATTTGTCTAGTTAAAATGGATGCTGGAAGCAGCATCGAAAAGCACATTGTTTGATACTGTCATTATTTGCATTTCTGGATTGGCAGGTACCCAGTTGGACCAATCTGACACAGGCACCTTGCACTGAGGTACCCACATGGAGGGATCAGTCTTTGGATATGAGATGAAGAAGAGGAGAAGGCTGATTTTCCAAGAACCCCTCTAGATCATGGAAAAACATGCTCTGCTTCCCTCTTTCAGGCTGACCTGTTTCCCCAAGACCCCTGGAATGGGAGGGTATCCACCAAAGGGAACACGTGGTGGTGGTGCTGGGGAGGGGATGCTCTCTGCACGCCTGGGTTGGAGCTTGTGAGGCTGTCGGGTGTCAGGGCACTGATACTGTGAGGTGTCAGTGAGCAGGAGATCACCCTGAATGCAGGGGTAGATGCAAAGCTAAAGCTGGGGTGGTGGTGGGGAATAAATGATAATTTAATATTTGAGAGGTAAGTGTTGGTAATTAGTCTGCAACACTTTGATCATTAATGCATGCAATCAAATTATCATCAAGAATGCTTTCCCACCAGCCACCCCTCCCTTTCCCCCGCTTCTCTCTCTTTATTTTAAGGGCTGGCACACGGCAAAAGTTGACAGCACCAGCCCCATCGTGCAGCCAGGAGGCTTTCAAAGGAAGCTGCTGCTCCCTAGTGTTTGCAGGATTCAGAGCTGGAGCCAAAAACTCAGGCAAGAAAGACCAAATTCCCAAAGAAAGGCTGGGCAATAAACTAATGGGCCCAGGCAGTTTTCTATCCTGAGCACCAATTCTTTGTTATCTGCTTGACTGTTGATTCCAATCCCCATGGATACAGCTCAGGTTTTCCTGCTTTGAGTTCTTAAGTGAAATTAAAAGCATGCAGTTCATTACTCAGTGCTCTCCTCTCTTCCTCTGATCTTCTGGCTCCCATCCAGGCACTGCTGGCCAATTACACCACCGGGAATAACCTGCCTTTTTTTCCCTTCACATTTCTACATACTCTGCATCTTCAGGAAAAGGAGGAAGAGATCACACCAGGCACTCTGTGAACTCTACCTTTCAACAATGCTGTGAATATGAGTGGATCAGTGTTCCTGCTCTGCAGCCATGGCTGGAGATTAATACCAGCTTTTTGTGAATCCTGCATGGATATCTACCCATCTGCGTGCACTGTATGCATGTGTGAACATGTGTGTGCCCGTGTGGCAGCTCTGCAGGGGCTCAGAGTTTGGCAGAAATGGTTGGAGGATATTTTTCTTGGGTAAATTCCCGTTCAGAAAAATTACCTTTTTTTCCTCTTTTTTTGTGGAAGTTCACCAGCTCTGGTCCTGGGGAGT
>NW_008237878.1:6770118-6772158 GCF_000691975.1 Corvus brachyrhynchos
AGAGGAAGAGTTGGTAAGAGGTGGTAAGGCTTTCGAAGGGAAATGCATTTCTAGTCCAATATTGGGTTTTTTAGCTAAACCAGAAAGTGCCAATGCCCAGTAAATTGAGCAGTGGCTGATAGCCCAAACCTCTTCTTGGGTTGCCATGGAAAAGAGTGAGAAGCAAGAGGTCAGTAGCACAATGTACTTTCCCAAAGTCAGAGAAAATCCTCCTCTGGACTGTGCCACCTGAAACATCCCAGGTCAACCTGAATCTCGCCAGCACTGTTGGTGATCCGATCTCCTTTGACAGCCACATCCTAAAGGAAAGGCAAATGAATGCATTAAGATCTCCCTGGATATTTTATCCAGCCATCTATCAGGATCCCCTGAATAGTATTTTGTCTGCAGAGTTTAACATCAAAGACATGGAAAGTCAATGGGTTGACTTCCTTTATATTCCCAGAATTAGAGGTCAAATCATGCTTGATAACAATATAAATCTATACACACGTTCTTGGTAGGCATAATAATAATTGGTAGGTGACAGGAAATGCTGGTGAAGGGTGCACTGAAATTCAGGCCACTTATCTAGGCTTTCAGCACGGCCTGAAGCAGGACCTACATTTAAGATTTTTGGCAAGCCCAAAATACTTCTTTTCATTACATAATTGGCCTGTAACTCTAATGATGATAGTGGAGCTGCTCCAGATTTATACTAATGTAACTGACAGCAGATTTTTGGCTCTGAGTCTGTAAGAAAAAGCTTGCCATAAATTCAGTATTCAGACTATCCTTTGTAGTTTCTCCCTTTTCTCAGGGAGGAAGCAAGCGATTCTCACTTTTCAGATTCAGTTCCTTTCTGTAATATTTTCTTATGGTTACTGGGGGTTAGGTGTCATTCAGCTGACCTATTTAAGGTAGGTGAGCTTGATTGGAGACCACGTTCACCCCCTGTATAACAATGGAGATGTTCCATGTGCACTGTTCCCAGAATAGCTCCCCCCAATAATTACTACTCTCAGCTTGTTTTATGGGCTACGCTACAGAGGCTAAAATTGACTCAAGTTTGAAGAATGTCTATTTAAGTATCTTTTAAATTGTGAATGTTTAAAAGAGGGGATTTTTGAGCGCAAGCCTGGGGATTTTTTATTTTAACATTACATTTAATGGTGTCTTTGGCATTTAATGTGAGGGGGTGTACGTGGTATATCTGTGTGTGTATGTTTATATCTAGAGAGAGATAACTCATGTGGAATGAAAATCCATTTAGCAGAAAAATGAGATCTCTTGAGTGTTTGTATTTTCTGCTGCAACTAGAAAACACTAGTACTATAAAAAAATAAAACACAGAATGATCTAAACCAATAAGATATGATTTTATGCCAAGATGTGAGAATGGATCTATATCTTTATCAGGTTTCTCTCACTCGAGAGATTAAAATCACATGGAAGCTTGTTAGAAATTCACTCTATACAGTATATCTTTCAGAAATACATTGTAATGATGTCTGACAGCTTCAAAAATGAATTATAGACTCGGGGGTTACTTCTACCTCCTCCCATGTACAAATCCCACAACTCAGCCAGGTCCACCCACACGTGTGCACAGACATGCTCAGAGGCATCCCAACAGGGTGCCTCCAGGCCTCTGGGCAAATGCAAGATGCAGGATCAGGGTCACTCAAGCTTTTCCCTGATTCAGAGCAGATTGCTGGGAGCCTTTGGTAGCTCAGCCTTGCATCGGGCCGTTTCTATTGAATCATAGGTCAGTTTGGGTTGGAAGGAGCCCTAAAGATTATCCAGTTCCAACCCCCTGCCCAGGGCAGGGGCACCTTACTCTAGACCAGGTTGCTCAGAGCTCCATCCAACCTGGCCTGGTTTTCCACCTTTTAAACTTAGGCTTGAAAATGCAATGAAGTGATTGTTGATGGGGAGCCCCACAGAGGGGCCGGGGTTCTGTGCAGACCTGTCCTTGTCCAGGTGGTGTGTGCTGCTGGCTCCTTGCCCCATGGACAAATGCACATTAGCTAAGCCTCCTCTGGACGCCTGCCTTCAGCA
>NW_008237878.1:6772193-6792630 GCF_000691975.1 Corvus brachyrhynchos
CAGAGTACCTTTAGTACATTTATTCCTCTTGCACTCAACGCCAGGAAAGCTACCACCTCTGTCTCTTGATTTTCCTTCTCCTTTTTTTCACTCTCACTTACGTGTCTTGGGTGGATGCCTTTGCTATTATAAAGTCTATTGAAACATAAACATATACTTTTAAAATAGCATTTCACTCTGACAATACTCCTGGAGAGAGCTGAGAATATTATGGTGGAGATAATGTACTCCAGACAATAAGAGAAGACAGGAACGGGAAGCTTATCTGCTAGAACCCCTATTGCCTATTTAAACAATAATCCCCTTCAAAATGATGTTTTTCTGTGTACGCTCAAAATGCATGATATTCAGCCTGTTCATGTGGCTTTTAATAGCCTGGATAATTTTCCATACAATTAATTCCTTGAATATATTCTGTTTTGCTTCTGCAATTTTTAGCATGCGTTGTTCCTCTACGAGTGCAGGATAACCCCTCTTGGAGCAACACTCCAGATCCAGGCACCCACCACCATGGAGGAGCTCAGTGAGGATGCTCAGGATGGGTGGGTGGCTCTGCACAGCTTGGTGCAGCCACAGATCCTTTTCTGAAGACAGATTTTAAGGTTTTATTTTTCTTGCCCACTTCGATTTCTCTGGTAGTTGAATCACAAGGATTTTTCTCTGAAAGCAATGCTAAGCCCAGATATGGAAAGAAAGGGCTAGGTGACAACTGATGAGCGGCTGGGAAAGGCAGGGGGGATGTCCTGCATCGCAGGGCTGTGCTGTGATGCTCTGGAAGCTGTGAAGAGCCAGAGTTGCTGCCATGAGCCAGGAGAGAGTTCCCCAAGGGAGAAGGGTGTGGACGCCTGACTCTTTCCATCTCCTAAAGAGCTCCAGGCCAGGGGGGGTTGCCAGCCTGGAAATAAGGGTAGGTATGGACAGATTATTTCCACTGCTGAATTTTAGTGCTTCCAGGCAGCCTAAAATGACCTTTAAAACAAGCACTATGCTCACTCCCACTGACAGGCACAGGGAAAGTGGATTATTTCCCATTACTCCAGACACATGGACGTCCATAGTCATGGAAAAACACTTTTGCCCACATCCCTCTGGGCCTCTGGGCCACTGTGGGAGCAGGAGCTCAGTGTTACAGGACAGGAAGGGCTGGCAAGGCAGATCTTCACCCGGGTGTAAATCAGCTTTATCTCTTCCAGGGAGAACAATGCCAGCTCAGTTTACACCCACTGAGGATCTAATTGGCATTTGGCTCTGGCTGCAAAATTAGGATTGCTTCATCATTGTGCTTCTGATCCTGTATCACGGGAATCAATGAGGAATTTGATTACAGGCTCCTATTTGGATTCTCAGCCCCGCTTGGGGACGTTAATCATCAAAGTTGGGACTGAGGGGTACAGAGAATTGGCTGGAAAATTTAGATCACTTTTCAAAAGGAAAATGGAAGCCAAGTCTATGTGGTCTGGAAGAGTTTAATAGCAGCTGAAATTTAACTTGGAAAGGAAAATGATCCCAAGGGTTGATGCTGTTTTGTCATTGACTTGTGTTCAAGCTTGCCTCCTCTCCTCTCTTCAGCTATGATACGGGTGCAGTGACCATAACTGGCCCCTGGAAGAGAATAGAGATGCTGGTGTGATTATTCAGCTTCTGGCATGTTGTGGCTTTAGATATAGCAAAATCTCATCTGCCCCACCTGAGAAAATGCAGATACATCACATTACTAGCTAACCCCACTTTTCCACCATCTTTCCTCCCAAACTGCCCTGGTCAACCCACAGAAGGAATATAAACCATATGAACCATTAGCTTCAGCCAGCCCTGAGCTGGGCATGATCCCACACCCGCTGGTGCTGCCAGGCATGAGAAGGCACTGCCTGCCTTCCACAGCAGCTGGGGGCTGGCCTGCTCTCAGTGCAGGAATCTTCTGCAGGGGTGGGGAGTCTGGGACAGGGATTGCACCCCACAGCCCTCTCCCAGCTGGCATCTGTGTTTCAACCCACCCATTAGGCTCAGATGAATTACTAAAAGCTCACTTTGCATTGCAAGACCATGACACAGATGAGCAATGACGCTGGGTCATGACCCATTGATGATAGAAGTGAATCAATGCACCACAGATGGACAAAAGAGAGATGATTAACTCAGTGCTTGATGCAGAGTGCCAAAAATCAGGATTTCCCTCTGTCTCTGTACTGATTAGCGTGTGACCTCAGGAAAATCTCGCCGTGTCTCGGAGCCTCAGTTTCCTCACCTGCAATGTAGTGATAAGGCTCATCACAACTTTTCACTGCTGAAAAAGAACTGATCTTACACGGCTTGGAACACACAAGCCAAAACCCTCCCTCAGACCCAGTGGGGATAAGCAGGGTCATATGATCTATGAATGCAAAATCCCTAAGAGTGGGCGGTTTTATTTGTTTTCTTCATTTTAATGAACAACACTTCCACCTATTTCCAAGCTCATGAGACACCTTCTACTGCTATGAAAACAAAAAACATATTTCTCTGTGCCAGCAGCAGACTCATAAGCAGACTAGCAAATAAGGTATGTGCTGCAAAGGACTGTCTCATGGATATACACGAGTTACATCCTTTTCCATCATTTTGCTGATTAATAGGCATAATATCGTGTCTGATCACTGCAGTAAGTATACTGTGAAAGATAACCACTGAAGACATCTAATTGTTTTCCCTTTGGGTTTTTTTGGGGGGGGTAATGCTTTAAAATAATGGCCCTAATCATTATTAATTCCTTTAGTGTTCACTGGAATAGCATCAATCACAACTAACTCCTTTGCTATTAATGTGGATGTCACAGATACTTCTGTAGGGTTTCTTTCTGCTAGGATTCAGTGTTCATTAGCTGCAGCAGGTTTTTTTCCCCATTATTCCTGCAGGGTTTGAGAAATCTCTTGCTGGGGGGGAGCCAGCAGGCTGTAGGCTCAGCTCATCTGGTGTGAAAAAGGAGAGGTCTGCTTTTAAATGCAATGACCCTCGGTTTCCCACTCTGCCACAGAACTGACTCCTCTCACTCGTCCACTCTGCATATGCTGCTTCAGTCATCAAAGATTAAAGACAGATTCCCACACTCTCTGAAACTGTCAGGAGACCCCCAGTTCTCCTTCACACACTCTCCAACCTGGCGTATAGAAGGGAGCAAAAACCCGAAGTTTTAATTTGCCATGCTGACAAGCCCAGGATTTTAAGATTAAGCTGTGTGTCTAATGATACTAATTAAGGAAATCTCTGAAGAACTAGCTGTGATCATAATAAATAACAATAAGGTCCTCAATTTTCCTCTGAAAAAGTCATCGTGAAAGGAACGAAATAAATTTCTGGGGCAGTTGCAGCTATTGCAAGATTTACAGCAATGGAGATGCTCAGTTGATTCTCCAGCCCCTACTGTTCACTTTGCCATTGTGGATTTGCTTTTATTTTAAATTTTTTTTTGTTATTTTTCTGGATGGTACCAGTTACAGCTAGGCTTTGGCCTGCCTTCTCCTCTTGGGAGTCCTGTTGAAGGGGATGTGCCAGGAGCAAAACATGTACCTTGTGGGTGCTTTCCAGCAACCCACAGCACTGCCTGCTGAGGGCATAGAGCTCCACACAGAATTTTTGAGTTATCTGGTGAAGAAGGTAGGTTGTGAAACACAGCCACATTTCAAAGACCTTCAGGCATCCCACCTTGCCTCCAGCTGCCAAGGGCTCTCAACATCACTTCTACCCACCCCTGCCAGGCATCTCAGACCCCATCTGTTGTCCATGATATCTGTGTGTAGGCACCTGAATAGCTCTTGAGCCTGGCAGTGCCCATGCCAGGTCTCCTCTAAAGTCTCTGAGCATAAATTTACTCTTTAACTGCCCTAAACAGGTGGTGACACCACTCTAGTGACTTTTGGTCAGGTAAAGGGCTTGTCTCTGGCTTGGAGCTTTGGGAGAGTGTTGGTGAAGTAGCTGTAGAATTTCTGCTAACCACAATTCTTTCTTCACGTAGCTTGAAAGGCAGTTTCAAAGCCAAGAAACCTGAGCTACAATCACTCCTTTGGCCACGTGTGTGTTTTCTTGTTAGTGGGCTGATTTGCTGCAAAATGCTGAGGATTTCACATGTCTGTTGATATTGTTCTCTGATGAATTCAGGAAAATGCTAGTGGAGCCTCTTGTCCCATCTTTCAATTCCAATCAACTCAGTATTCCGTATTCTTCACTAAAATAAAGAACCTCCCCATGGCCATACCCTTGTGAGCAACCCTACAAAGATAAAAGATGTGCTTGTGTGTGCACAGGTCCTCAATCCCAGCTCCTGCTTCATGCCTTAGAGCAAGGCTTAATGAGTGGTCCAAAGCCAAAGGCAGAGGAAGGGACTGGCTTAGCATTCCCCAAGCATCCTTTCTAAATTCATTGCCATTAGTTTGCCAGTGTTGTTGCAAAACTCAATGAGTTTGTCATAGCTCACAGTAACATCTCCTTTCAGCAGAAAAGATAACCCTGCTGTTGTAATAGTTGCTAAGAGAGATTTCCAGCTGGGAGACGCTTCTGCTCAGCTCCTCCTGGCTCATCGGCAGTAAGCTGCTTTGTGGCTCATACAGAAGATCCTCATTTCAGCACTGCCTTGGGAAACAAGTTCTCCCAGCTCTCCTGAAAATGGAGGGCTCCCAAGGGTGAAGAGCACAGCAATGACTCCTAAATCCAGGGAAAATAGTGGGTACAAGCCTGATATAAAATTTCCTGTGTTTATCTTAGGGATAAGAGGCAAGATCAAAGTCCTTGGAAAGGAGAAATAAATACTGATGGGAGGGGAGGTTTACACTGGATATTAGGAAAAAAAGGTTGTCAAATGTTGGAAAAGCCTGTCCAGGGAAGTGGTGGAGTCACCATCTCTGGAGAGATTTAAAAGCCATGTAGATGTGGCACTGAGGGTCATGGGTTAGTGCTGGACTGGGCAGTGCTGGGTTAATGTTTGGACTCCATGACCTTAAATGGTCTTTTCCAGTCTAAATGAGTCTATGATTCTATGAAAACATAAAACTGAGGAGATGTGTTCCTCCTAGTCCTTCCTTGGTTTTGCAATACAAAACCCAGGTATCTTTAGCAACTCAGTCTACTCCCCAGTTACACTTTTGCCATCCACTGGGGATTACAGCCCAGGATTTTACCTCCCCTGACATGTGTGAGTGCTGGATCGGCTCTTCACCCCCCCCCACCCCCCCCCAGCCGATCCTCTGTGAACACTCAGAGCCCTGATATCTGCTGTTGCAGGGACATTGGGAATTAGCCCTGGGGGCAGGGCAGGCTTGTCCTGGGGTAAGGTTGCCTGCAAGAAGGTGGTTTACTCATGCTGATCCTGGTCCTGCTGATCCTGACTGCCTTGACCTTCACACCGTCTGTTTTTCACAGTTTGAGCCTGGTTGAATATCAAACCCTGGTGGGATGCTGGCACTGCAGAGCTGACCCTCCTGAATCCCTGACCTGGTGCTTTCTTCTAACCCATCTGTGCTTCTCGTAGGCAAACAAGGCCATACCAGGATTTGTGATGCCTTCTCCAACCTTTCTATAGTTAAACTTCTGGAAAATTCATGTCTTTATTTGAGCCATTGTAGGCTGCCTGTCACTATGGGCTGCAGATGTTGATTTGGTATTGGAGCTGCTTAGAACCTCTATACCAGTATTGTTTTCTATCAAAAACCACTATTCAGTCAAAACCAAAATTGTTTTCTATCAAAAACTACTATTCAGTCAAAACCAAAATTTCTTGGTTTCCATGAAAATTCAGAATCTTCTTCCAGGCAAAATCTGAATTGTGGTGAAAGAAAAACTTCTGTTTGGGAAAATTTTAAGTTTTGAAGTTTTTGGTCCTTGTAACAGACGTGGAAGTTTTTATTTCTATTGGTTTTTAATTTTGTTTTCCTGTAAATTTCATATCTGCATGCCTTCTATATTCCCATATAGAAATGCATAAAGAAAAACTAGACTAATAACCTATGCCAATAGACCCTGTTCCCACAGATGTGCTGCTGGAAATGTTTTGCCATTCTTTTTTGCATCCCATCAGTAAAATCCCAGGAGTAGTTGCTGCTTAGCACTAACAGAAATACGTCTTTACTTTTTTGGCACAATGTTTCCTCTTAATATTGTAATATAAAATTTAAATTAAAAAAAAGTTGGCTAGGCATTCTGCTTGGTGGACAGCTAGGCAATCAGATGTTTTCCGGTTCTGCATTGGATTAAAACCAATTTTTCTAACATCTTTTTCACTATGATGTAAATGTACTATCTACAGTGTTTCCTAATCTCTGCAGCAGGAATCTATGGGAGTTCATGGACTATTTCTAATGGATCTGCAAAACACAACTGAGAAAAACAGGTTTGTTGTGCAGACAGTTAGATGTGCTGTTCAGGGCTTCCCTCCCCTGCCAGAAAACACTTGAGGTAGAGAAAGTTTAAAATTGCTCTTTCACACACTGCATTGGAAAAATATGCCCCACCACCTACTGTAATTATAATTTTCAAATTCCCATAAAAGTGTTGATGAAATTGTACTTGTTTCATTTATACACACTTTCCCGTGCTCTGGGCATGTCATTTACCTTCTCCTATGCCTCACTTTCCTTTCTGGAAAAACAAGATTTTCCATTCATTCACAGGAAGATTTTGGAAGAGGCACTTCATATTTACAAAGTGCACTGAACGGGAAAATGACTTGCTAGGGGAAATTTCTCATTGGAGTAATTAATCTGATTCATCCAGGGCAAATAAGGGTGTCACTGCACAATGTTTCCTTGTGGAGCCTGAAGAGAGGAGTGTGGCACAGGGAGGGCTGACAGCCTGTCTGCATTCCCAGAGCCTGCCCCGTTCCCTGGGCAAGGGGCTCGTTGAGTCACAGCCACAAGGCTCTTGCAGATGGGGTTTGATGCAGATGGGTGCCCTGTGCTGCTCCGGGTGCCAGGCTGGATGGCACCATAGGCATCCGAGCTGGGAAGAAATCCTCTGCAGTGCTTTGTGCCTTTCTGTGCTGTACTTTTAGCAGCAGGGAAAGGGCCAAGGAATCCTTATAGTCACTGAGCTGTAGTTAATAGTACAGTTAGTATTGTCTGCTCACCCATCTACTCAGCTGCCATGGGCCATACAAATCACACGTGTTGAAAGGATTGAGGTGGTGAGAAATGGGTGGAGAAATCACTGCAGCCACCAAGCTTTTCTTTAAGCCTGAAGGACCTGATGTTTTTCCCGGTGCTGGACACCCTGAGGATGGATGGCAGGTGCTGGGAGGACTTGCAGCTGCCAGGAAGGCACCAGTGAAGGTGCCCAAAACACCCCTGCCTGGCACGTCCTCCAGCCTCTGCTCTCCCTCAGGTCAGAGCTGAGCCTGAAGAGCCTGTCTGTACGCGGAGACCCAACCCCAAACTCTGATCTGCCTCACAAGCCAGTGACCGCTTGCTTCTATCTCTTGCCTAACATTCGCGTGCATTAAATTAAATCATTTTTTATTTCCAAGGACAGTGATTAATCCACCAAGCCCTTCTGCTATTGCTTGAAAGGTATTAGCTGCTAAGCCCGGAAGAGAGGTAAAAGAATCTGTGATTTAATGGCAAACAATGAGGTTTAAATACATCCCCATCTCCTTTAACATCTCCCACTAATTAGTGACAAAGGCCCTCCTGCTCAAGTACAGCAAATATTTAACACCCACCTCCATTAGCCTGAAATTTATTTACCACCTTGTCCTCTGGCAGACACGGGAGCTACTGCCACAGCCAGCAAGCCTTGCCTGGGATTTCCAACCCCTCAGACACGAGAGGGCTCCCAGACCACCCTGGCAAGGGAAACGTTCTCCTCATCTCCTGCTTTAGTTTTGCTTGGGATAAAAGACAGCAAATGTCTGCCAGTGTGAGCCACTACTCCAAAACACTCGTGGGATTAGCGAGGGTGAAGCATGGTAATGGACATCTAATGGAAAAGGAAGTGTTAAATGCCTAGAAGACAAGAAAAAATGTGCCACTGTCCTGGAGATTCCCAGGCAACCCGGTGGGGAGGATGCTCTGCAAAAGTATCCCTCCTTCCTTTTTCCACCCATGGGTAGAAGTGGCAGAGCTGAATTTTTTATCTCCTGGGGCAGTGGTGCAGGAGTGGGAAGGAGGAATGGCTCTCCTCTGGCACCCAAGCCTTTAAGGCACGTTCAGCCATCCTCATGATGCATGGTGAGAATCATCTTCTCCAGGCAGGCAAGCGATGGAGCCATTAACAAAACAGATGATGGGGCAGCCTGTGAGCACAGTGCTCTGCTCCTCTCCCAGCATTTATCTGGAACATAAAAAACTGATAAAGCACTTTAACACCAGCAATGAAAACACTGTGTTTTATTTCAAAATAATTGGTTCCTGGATTTGACAGACCTGTGGCCCAAACACTCCTGTACATTCAGTGCCTGCTGCCTGGATAAGCAGAACACAGCAGGACCTTCATCCCTAAAGCAGAGGGGGTGTTGGATCATCCTTGCACCAGGGAGGGCTTTGGGACCCCTCTCATAACCCCTCCTCCTATTTTCCCCCTGTGGCCTCCCTCAGCAGCTCCAGAGGGAGCGCATCAGTGATCTGGGGGTAATCTTTGCTCGATGCTGAGCCCATTGCAAAATCACAGTCCTCCTTCTGGCATTGCCCTCCCTGTCACAGTGTAGGTGACTTAGAAAAGGAAGAAAATGCCAGGCACTCTGCAGAGTCCCCATCGCTGGGGGTCTTCTAAAAGGTGTGATGAACATCCATTAAGAGTGATGTAGACTGAGTCAGCCTGCACCACTTTGTGCTTCCTGCGTTGTAACAGCAGTGATGGTGCCGTCACACTGTGCACGAGCAAAAGTGTGCCCTTTCCAGACAGAACCAGGCCAAAGTCTTATTCGTCCCCAGACTTTCATCCAAGTGCTCTTCCACACAACTCACTTGCTATCAAATAGTGTGTGAATTTCCAGTCCACACCTCCCTGTGTCCTAGGGTAAATTTATGCTTCACAGGTTCCCACCTTGGCTGTCCAAATCAGAGAAGGGCCTGAGTTTTTATCACATCTGGAACACCTGTCCCTACACAGTGGTCTGGGTGAAATAGTTTTGTTTTTTTTTTCTGTTGCACCTTGCAACAAGAGCTAGAACAGAGGTCCTAGGAGCAGGCCCATTGGGATGTCTGCCTGTCACTTCAAGGTGTTTTAATTTGGATTGCTTAAATCACCAAAGCACCACAATTCCTGCCCGAGGGCACACAGGAGCTAAGCCTTTTCACTGAAGCAGCATTCATTCCCTTCCTCCTACAAATGAGCTTGAGCTGTCCTGATAATTAGTACTTTATCTTGGATGGCACAAAAAGGAAAGAAAGGGTGGGGGGAGGAAGTCCTCAGCCTTCACTGCTGGGCAGCCTCACAGTTTCATCTTATTAGCCGTGATAATGATGGGAGAGAATAAAAGGCCCAGAGCTGCTTCAGTCACCTCATTTCATCTGGTCTGAGATTCGAGTCACTCGAGTGTCAAGAGAGCTTTTTAATTTCCAATATCACTGCTGCCAGAAATTAAAAATAAACTGGGAGCAAAACCATCAGATTAGCCAATCACACTGGAATTGCCTTTATTTTTATTGTTACTGTTGTTATTATTATTTGATCAGCTTTGGGAGAATTAAAGCTATTCAGCAAATCAAAATATGTCTTGGATTTGAATGGACTGATATTAACTATTCTATAGTCTGTATTAGTGATGGGCTAATAGCCTGAAACATCACAGCATGCTCTGCTGGAATCAAGTTTAAATTAATGCCACTGATTCATAAAAATTGCTTGTGTCTATGTAATTTTCATTGTGGCATCTTACAACACTTAATTAGCTAAAGAAACTGGGTGAAAAACCCCAAGTGTGATTGAGGCAGTACCTTGACAGTACTAAAAAAACCAGGGAAATAAGATTAAGGCACCAGGACCCATGGGCTTGGAGGATTCACCCCAGGTTTTACTCATGCACATCCTCTCATGTGGGTGTCCACTTGCCCCTGAGCCTGGTTGGGACTGATGGAGACTTTTTGACTGCACTTACAGATGAGACCTTTGACATCAGCTCAGGGGCAAAAGAAAAAGCAGCAGAAGAAAAATGATATACTGAAAAGAAATGCTTCAGAACAGCTGTTCTAGCCTCATTCCCTCTACTGTCATGAGAAAACCTTTTAAGAACGGCAAGGCACAAATTAGGGACAGGGGTTGCTATCCTTACACAAGTACACACAGCCCTGCTCACAGTTCTGGCAGTCTGAGACAAGACCACTCACCCAGACTGAAATTATTCCTTGCAGTTGGGGCTGCAGGTGTGGAGAGAGGAGAAATGAGGCTGAATGCTACAGCAAAGAGGGGGAGAGAGATGTTATCCAAACTCCAATATCCAATATCACAGGCTCTGTATGTGCTTACAGCCATTCTGCTGTGTTAATGTGCTGCAAAAGTCAATGCAGAAATGCACTTCTGCAGTAGAAAGGGGTCTGCTATCTGTGAAGAGTATCCTGGGAAAATACCAGTGATACTGCTGAGGCTTTGTTGTGCAGAGAAAGGCATAGCCTTGACCTCCTTGCAGGGGATGAAATCTTACAAACTTTGGATCTTTTGACAGGAAAGTCCTGGTTGCTATTCCTGGCTTCTCATTGCTGGCCTGTGCCTCCATCTCCCCAGTCATCAAAAATTTGGTTACCTAAACTGCATTTTCCACATTATATTTTTGGCTCCCAAAAACTCATTCCATTTTGATAGGGAGCAGCAATTGGACATGTTCTTGATCTATTTCCCTTTACTCTCCTGGCACAATTCATTTCTCAGACTTCGGCAGCATGAGTGCTTGGAGGAAGGAAACAGCAGATTACATCAGAGTGAGGTTTGATCAGATCTCTTTGAACAAGGTAGGATTGATGTAGCAGGAGAGGCTTTAAGTTTTAGGCTCCCTAAGATGTAAAGGTTCGGGAAGACTCCAGCCTTATCCCCTTCTCCCATATGGCTGCAGCCACTCCACATGTCACCCACCCTGGGCACTCTGAGGGGTGTGTGACCACACACTGGTACTGCCTGAACTACATTTTGTCATTTCCTCTCACATTAGGATAAAGCACCTTCTTCCTTAGATAGCAGGTCTTAATTTTTTTTACTGAAGAGAATTTAAAATTACATATTTGGTTGTTAAATATTTGATTCCGAATTCACCATCATCCCTTGCTGATCTCATGGCTTTTGTAATTAGTCAGGAAACAGCAGTAAACATGCAGGATTCCTCTGTTCTTCCTTCTAGTTGCAAATTTTTAACTATTTGCAAGCAAGCATTATTGACAAAATTGTGAGTCGTGTATTATAAATAGATTTAATGATCTCTGTAGACAATCAGAAACAAGAAGAAAAATTCATTGAATAAATGATTACTTATTAATTATATTCTCCATTCCAGTGCTTGCTGTTGCCTCATGGGAATTTTGAGGATCAGTTAATTAAGGTTCAGATAGGATCTTGAATAATGTTTCAGGGATCTAAGATACCAGGCTGCTTCTGTGAATTTTTCTTATTTAAGTGGACTTCATTAGATCTTAACAGTCCATTTCATAACTCACCACTAACTTTGGATTTATAATTATTTGCTATGCAAATCTCCAAATATTTAATGTCACCTTCATTTCACATGCTAATCAGCTGTCTGCCTCACTCTGATTTGTGTGTATAATTTTGACTTTAATGAAGATTTGATTGTTTACATGAATAAACATTTGAGAGAATAAATTTAGTGTCCAGTCTCACATGTAGCATATTTTAAAGCCAGAAGAGACTATTTGTATAAAATATGTGTAGAACAGACCATTTTATGCCTTCCCAGAAGTTCTTGCAGTGACAGGAATGAATTTTTCCCGCCACACAGGTGAGTGTTATTGAGTTCAATAACGTCTTGTTGACTAAGAGCATATCTTTTAGAGCATATCCAGCCTCTATGAAAAGACTCCAGGTGATGACAAATGCATCCCTTTCCTTGACAAAATGTGCTAATGGTTGTTCTCCACTGGTGCAAAGTGAAGGTATAGTTCCTATTGAAAGTGGTTTTCAGTATCATTATTAGTTAGCTTTTCATAGCACAAAAAAAAAAAAAAGAAAAAAGAAAAAAAAGAAAGAAAATCAAAAGAATGCTCCTTTTAGCTCTCCATGACATTCACAGCTCCCACAGCAGACGGTCTAGTGAGTAAATATAAAGTAACAGACTTTCTAACCACACTATTTACTTGGTTCTTTGCAATGGCTTTGAATGAGCCATTAAGGACTGTTGTGTAAATACAGGATTATGGGCTCTTTAAACATATTCTATTCACTTGCTCTGCCATTATGGGGATCTCTCACTCCCAGGCTCCTACTGACAGACTCTTTGTTAATCCTTCTTTCAGAGGAAAGACAGCACTGGTCTCTGCTCCTCACTTTGCCATCCACCTGTGCAGCCCAAGGAGTGAGTGCCCATGGGAGAGCGCTGCCCCTTTGCCTGAGCACGCTCAGAATTGGGGGTCCTCCCTGCATTAAAGCGACCATGGCATGAGGGTTACATCTTGGCATCCCACTAATGTGTCTTCACTAAGCTTAAGCAAGCTCTTCATGTGTCTCTCCAGCCTGTTCTGAAGTTACTAATGGATTTTTCTATGGGTCTATATAAGGACAAGGGTCCTGGTTCCTGATCACCCTGATACAGTAATTACCTGGCTTAGGAGGGATCCTTGTTATGCTGAATTCACATGCCACCACTCATTACAGACTCCAAAACAACTCACACCATCTTTGAGCAAACTCAAGGCTGATGGTAAAAGACTAAAGAGCTATGGATAGACCCTGCCAGTGCAGTGGTCAAAGTTATAACCAGCAGTCCAGACTGAATTTTCTAGGATGCTACACTTCTTTAGTCAGTTATATCAAGCCATACCAACAAAAGCTATTAAAAACAAAATCTTGGAAAGGCACATGAACTCTGTAATCTGCTTTTATTATTAATTCTCAAAAATACTGCATTTTAACGAGGTGTGCTTCCATTTGGCCTAGACCTATTGGGGTTTACATCCTGCCAGCAGCAGTGGGAAACCACAGAGGTGACAAACTGAGTGGCAATGAAGAACAACTACAAGCATCAATGAGAACTGGAGAGCTTCAATCATTTGGTATAGGAAACACCATATACCCCCAAACAGTGTGAGGCATTCTGGTGTCTGACACAACATTTGGCTTGCCAGTCCCTTCCCATGGTGGGAGGAGGTGGAGACTAAGAAAGGGGGTGGCTGAGGAGTCTTCTTATCTGCTTCCTACTCTTTCAGGTAAGTCCCTAGGTCAAGAAAAGTTACACACAGTGTAAGAAAGGGATGTAAAAACAGCTTCCACAACCCGATGCCAGTGACTCCCTTACACCTCATGCAGTCTAAATGATGAGACAGAGCAGAGGATGCTCCACCACCACAGTTCAGAACAAGTGCAAAGTGTCTGGAGGATATGCACAGCATTAGAGTTGATCCCTAACCAAGATCCCAGAAAACAGCAAGTTCCCGTGTGCTGCTTGCACTGGGAACTGCAGGCTACAGGATATCGTGCTAAAACATCCTCAGGCACTGTAGTGCATCACTCCCATATCTCCCCTCTGTTCTTGGAGCAGTGCTGAGTTTCCTGAGCATAGGGCAAGATGCAGCCCAAACAATCCACTTTTTCTTCCTTTCACTGCTTCAAGTCTCATTTCAACAGGATTCCTAAGGCTTCTGCTTCACAGGAGCCTCTCACATCTTAATAAAAATCAGATACTGAGCTTCCAAAAAGACATGCTAAGTCTGAGCCTGGGGCTGGCTCCAAAGTCTACTGAACTTGAATGAAATATTAACAGTGATTTGGATTAGACTCTTTACGGTTTGACAGGCGAGAGAGAGGGGCTGATTGCTCCTTGCACTCCTACGGATGTAAATCATCTGAAACGAAAAGAGAGGATAGAGCCGTGATTTTCCTACTTGCTGCATGAGTCCTTTGACCTGGGAACTCACAGCATCACCTGCTCCCTGGGAGAGCTGGGGCAACTTGTGCCTCACATGAGGATGTCTCCTGATTAGCCAAAACGGGGATGGAAGCACAGGCCTCAGGGTTTTTTATTTGCAATATGCTGAAGAACTGTGAACTAACTAGTAACCCTTGGTATTACACCTGATTTTACCTGTGTCTAGAGAGGCCAGTTTCTTTTATGGCTCTAATTTACCAAGCCTACAAATGTCAAGCCACAAAAGGTCCTAATACTACAGACAGCTTTGCTTAAAATGTAGCAATTAATAATCCCACTGCTTTCCCAATTTTCTATTTAAGTTTTAATGTCCTTTATTGTGAGTCCTTGGCAGACATTTTAAAGCTTTCGTCTTACAAGTCTTGTGATACTTAGTGGTTTGAGATCTCTGTGGCATGAAAATATTTAAAACCACAAACTCAGAAATGACACATGCCTTGTTAGTTAGTGGCTGCATAATTCATGTCATCTGCACTTCTTTCTCTATTTCAAGCATGTGTGGAGGGTGGAGTACTCGTGCTAATGCCTCCAGCTAGCAGAATCTGGCAATATCTAAATTCAGTTGCTTTGGACAACCTATCCAGGACTGATGATGCTGCTGCAAGTTCTGTCCACAGAAAAGCCATGGCCTTTTCTAGACCTCTATAAATAATTGGGTCTTTCCTTCAGGGAGAAGCAGACATAAAATTATAATTAAAAAATTTGAATTCAGATTAGGTGACATGAAATTGTTTCTTTTCACAATACCTGCTAGGAGACTTCTAACAGCAAAACATGCTCAGGGTGTAACTTCAACATCACAGCCTAAAGTGTGAGGCCAGATGTTTTGGGCTGCTGCCAGCCTGCAGTACCTACCTCAAGCTCAGCAGAATTCCTCGCAGGACACAAGCACTGCAGTTGCCTTCATTGCTAGACGCCTTTTGGAGCTCCGTGGAGAACTTGTTGGGAAGATACTGAATTCTCCCAGTAATGCACTGGTTTGTTTAAAACTATTTCATCCTGCCTTTGTAAGCCTGTTTGCTAGTGCTCCCCAAAAGGACTTGGAGTGGGTATTAAGCCAGGATGAACATTTCAGCTCAATGACACCTGGTAAGGGGTAGGGATAGGGGAGTAGTTAGGGGAGTGGTTATGATAGTGCTTAGGGGTAGTGTTTGGGGTTAGGGTTAGGTTTAGGCTTAGGGTTAGGCCTAGGGTTGGGCTCTAGACAGTCAAAGAGCCTGCTGCTCCAGGAACAGTGGGACTTGAAAAGGCGCTCCAAGGCCACTCTGGCAAGGCCCCTACATGGCTGTTCCTACAACTTTCTTAGGTGAAAAACCCATAGTAGTGGCTCTGGGTTAGGGTGAGGCTTAGGCTTAGCCTTAGGCCTAGGGTTAAGCTCTAGACAGTCAAAAAGCCTACTGCTCCAGGAGCAGTGGGGCTGGAAAAGGCGTGCCAAGGCCATTCCGCCAAGGCCCGGACATGGCTGCTCCTGCACATTTCTGAGCTCACCATGGCGATGCACTTAGGGTGCACTGCAGGAGGATTCTTCCTCATCAGGCCAATAACTGCACCCCTTTGTCATGTGGAGCCTTTACAACACTGCAGCAATCAACGATATCTGCATAGCTACACCGAAGTTCCATCACAAAATCTAATCAAGCTCTTGAAAACAGCTCATAATTTTACAAGGGAGGAACAGCTGGAGTTGGCATTGGGGAGTGCTGTTGTTTTGGCTTGCAGATACAATAATTCCCTAGTATTAAAATACACAAATAAATAAATAAATAAATAAATCTGCTATGCACATGCTAGTCTCATGAACATATTTCTACTGGGTTTTTTCCCCCCTTTTTTTTCTTCCCAGATAATTTTTGTGGGTGTTTTAAGTTTGGGTTATAACTTTGGAGCTGAAAATATTTTTAGTTGTTTCATTTAAAAAGCAAAAGGGAAAGAAAAAGTGATTTCTTTTTCTCCATTGTGTTGAAAATAATTTCTGACCTAAGAAACAATGCAGAAACAAAAAAAATAACACATGAAAGCTTTGATCTGTGGAAAAAGAAAACTGACTGATATTTAAAGAAGCAGCAAAATAAGGAAGCTCTTTCTCTAAACACTTTACTGATCAGAAAATAACATCTTCTGTCATTCTGACTGTTGTATTTGGAGCATTAGGAGCAGAGCTGTCTTTATGAATAGGAAAAGCAAGAACCTACCTTTTTTTAGGAAGGAGTTAGAGGTGGCAAAATAGCCAGTTTGAAGTACCATATACAATATTTGAAGGCACTAAATCCTAGTAATTTTGAACTTTACTAGGAAGAAAGGAAATTGAAAGAAAGCATAACAAAATAAATTGATCATGCCCAGGATATAGTTCCATAGTTCTATCTAGAGGATCCTTTTACCCATGCAAAAGTCAGGGACCCACTACACAGACACAGGGACCTGCCTGCCAAAGGTAGATCTTGCCTTGCGCACAGAGCTTCTCCAACCAAACGGTGTGTCCTGGGAGGCTCCGAGTCACTCAGGTGTGGTACAAAACATGGAACATCCGGGCCACCAAACACCCCTCTTCCCTCCAGGCTGCCTGGCCTGGCACTTGTTGAGAAGCTCCACGTGAGCCCATCATCCCACCTCTGGTGCTGATGCTGAGGGAACAGGATTGAGGACACAGAGCTACACTCCTTCAAACACTGCACCACACTGTTTGTTGCTCAGGGAGTTTCTGAGCCCAAGGTGGCACCTCTGTACTTAAAAGCTCTTGGATGGTTTTGCTTCTGTGGATTTCTCCAGACAATCTTTTGCATCCATATAAACTTTCAGCCTCCTCCATATCCATGTTCTGCAGCTCAGCTCCACGTGAACTGACGTGAAAACATGAAAACATTTCATTGTTTCTATGCCAAAGATGCAGCTTGATAGCCTTGTACCAGACAAGAACTATTGACCCCTACTTGTCTCCTTCAAGTTCAAGTTACTGGGGATTTGGTTAATCAAATCTGGGATTCTTTGCTTCTAGAGAAACTGAATTTTCACACAAAATGTAAAACCAGGAACCTATCCCAGGTGATTAAGGAGAAAACTGAGACATTTCAGGGAGTTTTTGTAGGGCTGCTGGGGTTGTAGGAAACCGTTCTGAAGCTCTCCCACACCAGTGAGAGTGCAGGTCCTGCCCAGAGGGATACACAGTGTAATTTGGATTGGACAAGGCAGAATGCACAAAAGCAGACCAAGACTGAAGAGTGATGGACCCTCAGCTTTTGCGGGCAACAGAAGGAGATCTGAGAAGATGGGGCTGTTTATCAGTCATGGAAAAAGTTGAACAGCTCTTCATGTTGAGGGACAGCACGGTCCAATGGAAAGGGCTCCAGGATGCCCGGGGTCTCATCCCTGCAGTATGCCCTGTCCAGCTGGATTGTATTGGCTTTCATATTGTTTCCCTGGATGCAAAAAAAAGGGAGGCTGATACTGATTCACCTTTAGAAAGTGCTGGGAAAGCTATAGATGAAAAGTGCAGTGGAAAAGTTAAGCAATATTAATGATTATGAAGCCACAAGGTTCTCCAAATGGAAGATGCTAAAAAGTACAAAGTGCTATTATATTTTTATTAAAAATGTTATAGCCAGCTACTCTCCTCCCTTTCATTGAATACATCCAACTTCCTTCCTCACTGATGGAAATTGAATTACTTGCAGTGTTTTGTACTGAAATCTTTTATTATATTAAAAAAAAAAAAAAAGATACCAATAATATAGATCCGATAATTAAATTGCCACCAGAAGGTGATAAGTCATGAATGGAACAAACAAAGAGAATAAAAGGGAAGAGGAATACAAAGAAATGTATTATATGACCAGCATATGGAATATTAAAAGGAATAAAGAAAACATAACCCTGACAATAAAGTCTGAGTAATGACTTTGACAGTTTATGTTCAAGGCACCATCTGGGCAAAGAAATGTTTTTTCGAATTGCTGGTGTAACTCTTGCCCTCCTGAACTTCAGGACAGGATTTTCCTCTGATCTGCATTTTCAGAAGTACCCACTTCACCATGGCAAGCTACTCTTCCTGCAGGCTTGTACCAAAAAGTTCAAGGAATTTTGCTGGTGTGTCTTTTGCTTCATTGTCTTTGGGCTTTGTGGGAGAAGAGCAGAGGAGGAAGGGCTAAGGACAGGTGGGATGCCACCAGCTGTGTTCAATGAACTTTCAGGCCCTGCTGCAGGCAATAAAAGGGAAAGGCAGGGAGGCAGGGTGTTGGCCTGGACTGAGTCTTGCCATTATTCCTTGTGGAAAAGAAGGGTGATTCTATTGGGGCTTGTTTTTCAGAGTCAGATCCTTTCCTCTGGGCTTACAGTGGAGACAGCTGGCTCTGGGGTACTTTGTTGTCTTTCACAGGTCTGCTGGGATGGGGAAAGCAGGGCCTGTTCCACAGAATGTGTTACAGCAACTTCAGGATAGTGCTAATCTCCCTGGCTGAAACTGGGATGGGGTTTTGCCCTACAAGCTGGGCCAATAGGATAGGATGGTTTTGCTCCCTCTTGCTGTCTCCTGTCTGGGAGCAATCCCTTTGTGCCTTGAGACACAGCAGCCAATATTGCAAAGCTAATTTTCCAGCTCTCAGTCCTTTGCAGATGTTCCCATTAAGTTTGGATCCTTAGCTGACTGCTTTAGGGCATCTTTCTTGCTACTTTAGGCTTCTTAATCTTACTACTTTAGGCTTCTTAACCACAGCAGAAATCAGGCAGGAAGAGGGAGCTGGTATTAAGGATTATTCAGATAACCACAAGCTGCATAAAGCCCCATTCATCAAGATGTTTTCATCGACAGGTTTTCATCTGGGAGCTTATGGAAGTGGCTGGAAGTAACCCTTCAAATGCTTCCTGTTTCTCAGATAAGCTCTGTAATTCACCCAGGTTTATAAAACACATCAGCAGTGATGAGCAAAGTCTAGACTTCAAGCTTTCTGGATCCCTTAGGATACTGTGCCTTTGCTTGATTCACGAATGCGAGGGGTGGGCTCCCTTTCAGCTGAGACAGCACAGGGCTTATGAGGCAAGTCAGACCCTGATTTTCCTGAGGCCTGTTGAAAGCTGCAAGCTGGGAAGCTAGTGTGAAGCAGCAGTGTAGACCAGCCTCCTCTCCATGAGAGCTGGGATAACACTACAATTTTGGTATTTGGCTTCAGGAGGGATGTGCCAGCAGTGACACACCAGGGTGTCCCGTGCTCTGCAGTTGGTTCTGTGAAGTGAAGGAGCAGCTGCCCCTTTGGCCTGGGTGTGGGACCTGCCAGGTGTGGCTGGCAACATTCTGCAGCAAGCTTTCATTTCTTTCAACTTCTGCTTGAGATTCAGGGATGAAAACCAGCAGGGGACTTATCCATGACAGAAACCACAGGAGAGCCTGCAATGGCAGGTCCCATTATCTGAAGTCGGTAGCACGGCTGGCGTTTGGTTGTGGGGAACTGATGTAGGTGTTTGGCTGTGGGGAACTGATGTAGGTTTTTCCGATGTGATAGACAGTAAGTGCTACAAGCGGCTGTTTGCTGAGGCAGAACTTAAAAATAACAATCATTTCCAAGTGTTTCTCCTTCCACTTCCATTTCCACTTGTGTGAAGATGTTATTTTTCCAACATATGAGAAAGGCACAAAGCATTCAGACTAGATGATTTTAGGACCACAGTTTCTCTTGGCCTTCATCCTGACCTGAACAATGCAGAAAGCTGCAAAATTCTGGATGGCTAAAGAGATAATAGCAAGGGAGAAAGAGGAAAGAAACCTTCCCTAAAGTGCCCTGTGAGAGATTTGGTCCTTTGAAAATCATCTTCTGGGAGGGAGGGGGTGAATCTATTTGTGCTTATACGCTGTGCCAAATATCCCAAAACTTAGACACAGGAGGAGGTGAAATTGTTTATATGTATGTAACAATTGGCAAGCCTCAAAACTTGTTTTGTTTTCCTCATTACTGAGACCTCTGAGAGGAGCAGAGGTCCTGGTACAGGTTTTGTAGCACACCATGTGCTGTCTCACTCTATCTCTCTCAAGCTGGATCTAAATCTTGAGTGGAGAGCTGGAGGTGGGATGAGTTTGGATCGCCTGGCAGGAGGGGTGAAACCAGCTGCTGGGTGACTGCTGCCTTCAGGTGCCCATGTACTGCTGTGACTGTGCTGCCTGAGGTGCACCATTCAGCACAGGCCACACAAGTGACCTTGAGAAATCAAGAGAAACCTTCAAAACTCAAGGCCGTGCACCATCCAAGGAGGGGAAAGCTGTGGGGTATGCCCAGCCGCTGCCCTGGAGGGATCTCTGCTGAGATAAGAGATTTTGCAATCACCCAGCAGGACTCCCTGGATAGGCAACCACTTTGGTCATGGCGAGGAAAGGCAGACCCACAATCCTTTGGGAGACCCTATGCAGAT
>NW_008237878.1:6792800-6815977 GCF_000691975.1 Corvus brachyrhynchos
CTTCTCCAAGGGCCCTCCTGCCAGCAGCTGAGGGAAGACACCGGGCCTCGGGAAGGCGATTCCTTTCGGGACCATCTCCCCGGACTGGTCACCTCTTCCTGGGTCAGAGCCACTGACCCCCATCACCAGCTCTAATAGAAAGCTAAGCCATGAGTCCCCAACAAGGAGGTCCCTCCTCAGAGTCCATCTGCAGAGAGTGTAGCACAGGAGGAGACCCAGAGAGGGAACGTGGGAGCTGGTGCTGCTCAGGAGCTGGGCAGAAGGCACAGTGCCTCTGCAGCCTCCCTCTGCCAGCAGCGCTCTCGGCAGCGGGTGGCAACCGCTCTGCTAAGTTATAATAAATGCTGCTTTTGATTAAACTCGGAGCAATTTCCCTTTAAGAGAATTCCCTCTAAAAAGAATAATAATCCTTTTTTGAGACCTAAGTGTCAGCAGAAGAAGCTGGTCTTGTTTTCACGTTTTAGCTGTGAAACAGTATCGGGCGGCACCATCTGATTCCTTTTCTTACAATTCTTTTGTGTCTTTCCTTTTGTAAGCAAAAATGAGCACATTCAGGCATGAGAGAAAGAAATGAAATCAGATTGTATTGCATTTCTTTGGCATATATGGTGCAATGCAAGACTTTCTTTCTTCTCTTAACTCCTGAAATTTGAGACAGCCTGAGAAAAATACCAGCATGGACAAAAATGAGGAATCAGCTTTCCATCTAAATGCTATTTTAAAAGATCCCATAAATGTAAGTAGCCTTTTTGTGCAGTTAATTTTTTTCTTTTATTATTTCTTAGCTCAGTTTTCAGGTCTTCTTTTCTATGCACTTTCAGATGATCCCATGTCTTATGAAAGTGATGTTTTGCTAATGGAGACCATCAGCAGTTTTAACAGCAGGAACAAAATTGAGTATTTCCTTCTCCAAAACAGCTCTGCTAATATACTTCAGACTAAAGCAAAACTGAAAAGATATTCTTTTAGTAAATTGTAAATTCATCCCAGAAAGCATAACTTCAAGGGAGCTAAAGCTGCTCAGGTTACATTGAGAAAATGATTTAGGTTGAATTAAAAAGGTCAGGGCAAAGCTGTAGGCAAGTGTGACACACTGCATTTCAACCCTTTTAAAGAGAAACAAATATTTGGAAATGTTGCAGTGTTTCATTTTGAAGTTATTTTTGAGGGAAACTTTTGTTTCAAAATGGCATTTTTCATTTAGAAATGAATCAAATTCAAAGAGAGTTTTAAAGAAATCAGGGTTAAACATTCTGAATTATTTCTTTCAGTGCGAATTTCAAGTTACCCCCTGAATTATGTTTTTTTCAGGGATTTGAATCCTTCCTCCTGCAAATGCTCTGGTTTGACTCATGCGTATTCTTCCCTCATGAAATTTTAGATTTTGCCACACAACGGAAAAGCTCCTTTTTATCCCTCCACCTGCCAAAGCCTCAGTTATCCAGCCCTCACACATGCACACCACTTCTAGCAGATGCTGAAGCCTGGCCAAAATCATTCTCTGCTTCTCCATTCCCCAGCACTCCAGAGAGCTTTGCCAGCATGGCACAATGCCAGCCTGTGCTCCACTGTTTTCCCATTTCCCAGTCCCTTGGGAAGCTGTTCCAGGAACCTCCTTCCTGACCTGCAGCCCATTCCCCATTACCAATGACCAGTCCTAGCACATCACCTGCAGCACGACTCCCCCATGCAGATGTGGCTCTCCAAGCTCAGTCCCATGCTCTCCTCACCATACCAAAAAGTGAATGTTGCTCAAGCAACCTCACTGCTACCACGGCTGAAGTGTGACATATTTGGCATTTGGTGGTTTTGTGGCATGGGGTTAATTAGATCAGACGCTTACAAAGACAAGATCCATTTGAATTTCAGCTTTAAATGGGATCTCTGGGCTTTTTCCCAGTTGTTGGACTCATTGTGCCACTGGAGCACTGCCCTTGCTCTGCTCCAGAAGCACCATGCTGCACCTCTTCACCCCAGCCAAAAACACTATCACTGTCCTGGTGTCTGCCAGATCTGGGCTGGTCTCAGGAGGGGGCAAGAGGCAGCTCAGCTGCACCTGCTTAGACCTGGCTCAGAGCTGGCCTGACAAATACTGGCTAGCAAGCCCATCCCTAGCAGGATGAAGGGTGTGTATGAGAAAGCAAGATTAGTCATTCTAATCATAGGTTAGGAGCTGCTCTTAGGATCTGGGACAGCACCAGCATTTTATCCATCCTCAAGCTAAAGTAAAACTGGCGTTTTCTAAAGCATTTCTGTGCTGTAGCAGTGGAGGTGGCTTTTTCTCTGTCTTTCCCCTGTTCATTCTGAGCAGATACCTGGTATTTTATCCTCTCATCAGTGAAAGTGTGGGTATTTCACAGAGAGCCTGAAGTAATTTTCAAGCTGTAGAAGTTTTGCAGGCAACTTTCTCCTTTCTTAGCAGAAAAACACTGTATTTTTCCAACATAAAAAGAAGTTGCTCTCAGCCCAGGAGGTACCTTCTAGGAGCCACTTCTCAAGTTTTTCCCCATCTCTCATTATACAGTCTTGACAGTAATCAGCCCAGCACAGCTTTCCACAGCAAAGTCTCACTCGAGGTGGCAAAGGGCAGTACATTAACTTCAGCACTGGTGGAAGTTTAAGGACAATGGTTTTAAGCAAGCACATTAATGAGTGAGGAGGGCTGCTCTGCCAGGTACTGGGATAAAGGGTTATTTCTGGAGGCACTGGAGTTAATAGCCACTCTGCAGTTTTCTGCTGTTACCTGCCCTGCCTCACCTGCCTGCCCAAAAGCAGCTAGAAATTCCCAAGTTTTGGGTTTTCAGGATTGGGAAAATACGGGTTTCAACATTTTGGCAGATCACCCCAGCCAGGTCATGTCATTGCTCTGTGCCTCATTTTCTCCAAGGGGAAAAAGGAATATAAAGAGACCAGCACACTGTAATGAAATGTTAAAAACAGCTATAGAACTATCCAAATGAAAATTTAGTAAGAAAACATTAAAATTATTCTGAAACTCTTTTACTAAGTGCTCTTGCCCTTATGCTAATTATTGAGTGTGCTGTGCATATGAAATACCAGTCTCTGTACAATCTCCAGCCCACACCCCCAGCAGCTATTTGGGTAATTTTGGTGCTCTGAGAGTAACTGTCTGCCCCTCTGATCTAGTTTCTTCAATCTGGTCTTTGACTCCTTCTCTCCATGAGAGGAGCTGCTCCCCAGCCCACAGCTGTAACACAGCCCGCATCATCCAGGAGCTGATGCTGTGAGTTTGCTACTCAAGATGAAAGAAATCTCACAGGAATGAGGAAACATGAGAGACTTTTGCAGCACAAGGGAAAGCCCCAGAAATATTTGGGGGCTGCAATGAATGAAAGCTGCCCTCCTTGTCCTGTTTCCCCTATCAATAAAACCCAGCTTTGCTAGCCTGGTTCTGATCATGGGGTGCTTCTGCTTGACAGTATCTGCACTCACACCATTGCCGTGGAAAGCCTGGATGTGAGCTAACACAGAAGTACTGGGTGTACTTGATGAGCTTAATGGACACTTGCAAAACCTGCCATGGGCTTTCACACCCTCCTTCAGCAAGGGAAGTTTTCTCTGGCTTCACAGAAGTGGAGAAGAAAGAACACGGAGGGAAAAATCCTTCCCAGCTGTCCCAGGTTCCTTAACAATTAAGTGCTAAAAAGAAATCTCTCCTTTTTATTACCAGTGAGAGCAGTGCATGATCTGGGAGAGAGCAAAGCTGTTCCCACTCCCTCCCAAGCACCGTGGCCTTATTGCTCATGCAGTGCTCAGTGTCCTAAATATCAAGGGGGCTGGCAAGGACTGCTGGAGACACCTTCTGTGCAGGGCTCAGCAGCAGCAGAGCTTGAAGGAAGGGCAGCTTGTGCCAGCCAGCGAGGCAGAATGTGCCAAACACCCTGACAGTGCCCTCCCTGGACACCCCAACAGTGCCCTCCCTGCCATTCTCACCACACCAGGGGACAAGGGAACTTTGGCAGGTGCTCAGAGGGGAATGTGAGGGCTGCATCTGCCTTCTATCTCCCGAATCCCTCGTTTGGGGCAGGGGATGAGAGCACTTTACTGCTGGCAATGAGGGGCTGATAGTTGCTGCTGATCTGGGAATGCTGCTTATTGATTTTCGGGGGGTGCCTGGAGGAGGGTATTGTGCCAGCAATGGTTTAATTGCGTGTGTATGTAGATTCACGGGCCATCCTGGAGCACTGCTAATGAAAAATGTGTTCAGACAGACTGACTGCAGGTATGCAGCCTTCTTCACTGAGTGATAAGAAGCTCCGCAGAACTGGAATAAATAAATAAATGATATTGACATGACCAGAAGTCCTAGACATTTTTGGACTCAAAAGACTTTTCCTTAATTTAGCCCTGCATTAAGTCCAGGTGATTGTCCAAATACAGCTGATCAGCCAGCAGGGCAAGCACTTGCCTAATTAATCTCTGGAGTCACAGTGTCAGCTTATAAACCAAGGGTGCAACTGTGCATCTGCTTGGTAGATGGATTTGCACATCTCTCGTGCCATCCCTGTGTTTCAGTGATGCACAGTTCCTGAGCACACATGCAAAGGAAGGTGTTGTCTTGTGCCATCACCCACAAGCCCGGTACTCAAACTCCAGGAGCCCCAGGATGGTGAGGGTCTGCTCTAAATTCGGTGTTGACCTGTACCACACATATTGGCACCTGTAATTCTGCAGATGTCCATGTCTGCATGTGGATGTCTGTCTCTTGTGCTTTTTAGAGAGCTGAATAAAATTAATGCTGTGAACTAGGGTGGAAATCTGCCAGCTTTGGTCTAATCAATGTCTGTGACTGCATCTGCAAGCAGTACAGGCACAGGGCACCCTTTCACCCATCCTGAAGTGCAGCCACCCCAGGTCTGGGCTGGAAAAAGGTTTTTCCATGCATTAAAGTCCTGTACAAAAGTTAAGGACATGAAATGAAGGATGTACCAATTTATGAACACATTCTGTTACAAGAAGTATAGCAATGGTAGATGCTGAAGTGATGAGCTGATACATAGCAAGAACGGAATTAATTTCTGGAAACAGCCAAAGGAGGTCAAAAGGAGCAGACTTCACCCAAACCTTATTTCAAAATGTAAACTTGAATCAAATATTCTCTCAGTTATTTTCCACATTCTCAAGTTTTCATTGCCTGTGTTTTTACTCCAAGTGCTCTCTGAAGCACAAAGCAAAAAGCAGTGAAAGCCAGCGAACACGAATGCCAGGAGCTGTGCCTTTCCAGCTTCCTGACAAAATCTTTTGAAAAACCTCAGCAGAACGGTCCCTAGCAAATCCTTTGCAAATGCTACCCGACTCCAAGCCCATTGGGGTAGGCTGGAGGAGTTTAGTAAATGCCACAGGGATATGCAGTTCGGGAGGAACCAAACTCTTAGGCTGTGGACATCCTCCTCAGCACTGCAATGGTTTGATTAAATTCTTCCAAGCAAGATAATAACACCAGGAATAGAGCTTCCTAATTTCATTTCCCAGCACCATGGAGCAGTTATATTTCCATACACAGGTCCAGGACCTTTGCTCACTGGCTTTAATAATCAGTAGAGATAAAGGCAGAGCTTACCCTACCTGTCACTGAAAATTGAGGAGTTAAATTCAAGAGACACCAAATCCCTCTTACTGGTGTTTCTGCAGTGGCAAAGAGAGCAGGCTGGTGGGCTCTGAGAATGATTGATGGTGTTGCTGACCAAATGGAAAATGGTGATTTATGGACAAGCCACAGTCCAAGCCATGCATGCTATTCTGGAGAAAAATAAATGGATTCAGTTTCAGACCTCTTGGAAGGTGCTGGCCAAAGGCTTTCATTAAGTTAGCCTCTTGGATGCGGGCTGTCAAAATATTTTAACATCTGCCTGTGACCTCCAAGCATTTTCCTTTCCCTTCACTGCCTGCTCCAGCCCCAGACCTCCCTTGCAGTCAAAACTGACAGCATTAGCCATTAGAATCACTCTTTGAATTAATTACCCAGAAATACGCTTTCAAATCTTCCACTCCATGTAACAGCAAATTAAAGGGCAGCCTGGGTGGGGTTTTACACATCCTGCTTTGGCTGCCCATTTCCAGCTAATGTGGCCATTAACACCCTGACTGCAGTGCCAGCCTCTGCTCTCACTTCCCTGCCCCATGCTTGCTGAGAAAAAAAAAATAACAAAAGGCAAAAAGGGCTTTTATTTACAAAACTTTTAAAGAAAATTCAACACATTGATGGAAAGACTAGAGGGATGGTTCAGGAGACAAAGGTCCCTGAGGAAGCAGTGCCTGGCCTTGTGTCTGGGTTGAGACCCTGGGATATTCTGGTAGTGGCTTGGCAGTTCAGTTCCCTGATTCTCCATTCCTCACTGCCCTGCAACTCTCCTTGTACCAGCAAAAAGCACATCAGGCTGGTACTCAGGCTGGGCAAGGGGGATTGCATGGCCAGTGTGAGTGATCCCATGGCAGCACTGAGGCATCTCCTCCTCCCTTTCTGCAAGCTCTCCAAGGGGGCACGCAGAGCACAGGGACAATTTGTACTGTGGGTACCCCCATGCCGATGACTGATGCTTGTTGCTTGAAGTTTGAGTGTCTCTGGAGCAATAAACTGTAACACACGAAGCTCTGAACTTCTTCAAATCGTTCCTGTCCCTTCAGCAAGCAAATTTTTTCTCAGATCATGGCTGGAGGTACTGATGAGACGATCCCCCAAAAATGCACACAAGTAGTGCCCTGGTGTGTGTTTGCCATTTAATCTGCCTTTTTCCCATTCTAAGGATCAAAGAAGAAGCCTGGAAAATAGCTTTCATCACTTATTCAGAAGCTTATGAAGTATTTTTCAGGTATTTAATTTTTTTAAGACAAGTTTTTAAAATTCAGACTGAGTTGAACATATAATTTGTATAAAGAATTACCACAGAATTACCACAGTTTAATCCATACCCATCTCTGCCCACAAAATTGGCAGATATCCCCTCTAAGGCAAATAACCTGATGTGCTTTTCCTCTTGGTATTTTCTTGAGCTGCTGAGATCGGTTGCACTCTGCTGATGGTTTAGATACAAACAGCCCCTTGCCTGAGAGCAGCAATTAGCTTTTTCTCAGTGGGTAACTCTCCCCCACACGCTCTGCCTGACAGCCCCTATTCCCACCACAGACCCAGTGAAGCCAGCAGGCTGTCTGTCTCAGCAAGAGGCTCCAGACAGCTGCCCCCGGGGGTGGAGAGGGACAGACAGGTACCTGCTAGGATGGGGTGGCCTCAGGGAGCTAGAGGAAGCCTGTGGGAATGACACCTGCAGCTGCATCAGAGCAAGAGGAATAAATAAAGGGCATCATTTCTGCCAGTCCTGAGAGGTGATGTAATTGCTAGAAATGGTTGAAATAATTTTCACCCACTTTCTTCTTCCTCACACTCCCTTCACCCTTGATTTTTGTCTTTCCCAGGCAACCTCTCTCAAATGCTCCCTCTGCAAACACTTCCTTATGCAGAGCTGACGGAAAGGAGCAGGGCCCCCTGAAGCAGGAGAGGAGAAATCAAAGGGCCTGGGGAGAGAAGGGAAAATAAATAAATAAAAGGGCTGGTTTATCTTTTTATTAATAGCAGAGTAGTGCTCCCAAGGGGATAGGCCAACTGTGACTCTAATCCAGCCATGCAAAGCTGCATCCCTGACTGGTTTCTGTTTCTTTTTTTCTCTTCTCTTCTCTTCTCTTCTCTTCTCTTCTCTTCTCTTCTCTTCTCTTCTCTTCTCTTCTCTTCTCTTCTCTTCTCTTCTCTTCTCTCCTCTTCTCTTCTCTTCTCTTCTCTTCTCTTCTCTTCTCTTCTCTTCTCTTCTCTTCTCTTCTCTTCTCTTCTCTTCTCTTCTCTTCTCTTCTCTTCTCTTCTCTTCTCTCCTCTCCTCTCCTCTCCTCTCCTCTCCTCTCCTCTCCTCTCCTCCAGGGTTAATTACTGGGAAAGAAAAGTGAGACATTTAATTCTTTCCTCCTCACATCTCCTCCTCCCTCCCCAGTGAACAACACAGAACCTGAGTGCTTGCCCTCAGACCACAGAGCCCAGGCTGAGCTGTCCCAGTCACTGCCACATCCATGCAGCCTCGGTGACACTCCCAGGCTGTACGGGGACGAGGACAGGGACAAATCCTCTGCATGGCACAGTGAGTCGCTTACTGACAATAGGGGGTGGTTTTAATTCATGTTTTTGTGAGGAAACATTCAGCTGGGTCGGTGACACTGCTCTGCCCTTACCCAGGGAAAATGAGCATAACCTACACATTGCCTGGCAGCGGGATGGCCTCTTGACATGTCTTGAAAGGGAAGCAGGAGGAGGTAGCTGTGATAGGCAGATAGGCTTTGAAACACATCCCAGGGAAGGAAACATAAGAGCTATAGATATTCATGTGAGAAGTGGCCCTGTCCTGCTGTATCTGCAATAGCAGTGCAGAAAGCTGGCCAGTTTAATGACACCATCCTGATTCAGGGATGTCCACCAAGGACTTGCTCGCTATTCCCAAAGCAGAACCCTCCATGCTGAAGTTTCTGAAGTATATTTTGTGCTTGGGCTCTGGCCTTAAAGCTGGAGACTTTTATTTTAGGATGTGTGAGAGAGGATTTTCAAAGGCATATCTCATCAAAAGTCAAAGGAAATGAAGAACCTGACCTCCTTGTGTGCAGCTTGGCCTCTCTCCCCAAGCTGCTCTGGTTTCCCTTTCAGGACAGCAAAGCCTTATCCATCCTGCTTGGCAATTAATCCAGTTTGTAGCCATCAGGGGTTTTCTTGAAAGAAGCAATCCCAGTGGTCACCTGCGATGTCTAAGTCCAACTTTAACTGTGACACAGCTTGAAGCTGCAGCAAAGTTGGTGTGGCAGAGACAAGGTCAGCACTGAGATGTGTCACAGCAGTTCTATTAATAAAATGAAGTATCAGTAATTTTGCCAGGGTCTTGCAGGCTCCTCCAAACCCGCCTTTCTGCAGGTCCAGTCTCATCACCAAATTCTGTGGCTTTCTGAGCAGGTTATCAGCATCTGACCTTCTTCACAATAGCAGATGGCAAGTGATTTTGTATGAGTATCCACAAATATGCAGTGTGAAGAACCATTTCCCAGAAATCACAGTGAAGGGAGAGGAAAGGTCTAGTCTGAAGTGTTTTTTCTAAAGCTTCTAATGGGGGGAAGGAGAAAAACAAGAAATGATAAGTGTTTGGGTGGGGAAAGAGGAAGGGAAAACTGCCTCTTAGGGCCTGGGATACAGCACAGCTCTGAAACTGCTGAGAGGGATGTAGCCATCTCTGCAAATCAAGATGAGCTGGCTGGCCAATGAAGCATGCCCGGCATTTTATTTCTCATATTGTTTGGAGATAGGGATTCAGCTGAGTGCATTCAGCAAATAAAGATCAAATAACCTGCTGTGAATAATGTTTTAAACCTGGGTTCCTATCAGGATCTAGTTATAAGCCCATATACTCTGTTGGATAAAAAATAAGTTACACATGGCTGGAGGCAGTATTACTTTCTAAGGAAGATGAAATCTGTTTTGAAATAGAAAATGTTTAGTGATTCCCCTTCCTCTTTTTATTTTTTTGGGAGGACTAAACCACATAAAGCTGCCTGACAGAGAGGGTGGAGGAGGGTCCACCAATTTTTCACCCACCACCTCTGGGTCCAGAGCTAAGGATTTATGCTAAAAGAGGGGGTGATTCCCAGGAGGGGAGGGGAGCAGGAGCCCTCCTTGCCAGCAGGTTTGGCTGTTCTGCCTGGAACCCAGCTAACCTCTATTGCGCTAAGCTCCTTAGCTGTGCGGAGAAACAAGCCCCTGGCGAGCTGATCCTTTCCCTGTTGATGATAATCTACACCTTGGCTGCCGGCCATGGGAGAAGGAGAGCCACCAGTTGCTGCCGTTCCTCTCTGGGGCTGGACCAGCACACGGCTCTGCAGCACCGGGGGTTTCTGCCGAGCTACTGGGGCCAGGCCAGGTGCTGATGTTTGTTTCTGAAAAGCTCCGCCCTGCGCAGATAGTCCGGGTGATTTCAGTGAAGTGTTGATGGAGAAAAGTTCCTTTCCAAAGCGGTGTGGTAGTGCAGCCCTTTCTCTTTTCAAGGAGAGTCAGCATTACCCCATTGCTGCATGTGGAAAAACACACTGGAAATAGAGAAAATGCCTACTGAAAATTTTCATTGTTGTTTCAGAGCTACTTTGACTCTGGCATTTCACTTGACCCTGTTTTGCTTTGCCTTCTTTGTCCTTCACCTTTTCTCACATGAGTCAAAGCTTCTGGTTTTTAAAGAGTCTCAAAGACTTGCAAAAAAATTTACATAAACCCTTAGTTTCCCTCTTCAGTAGTCCTTCATCCAGACAGATGGTTGAAAATTTTCCCTCTAATCTGTTTTTTTTTTTTTGAAAAAAAGACATGTTTATTGTGTGAAGTATCTGCTTCACAGCAAAAACTTCAATTATTCCTCAGAAAAACAAATATTAAAAAGTGAAAACATTTTGACTGAAACCCTAAATACTTCAGCCAAAAAAAAAAAAAATCTAGTCCCTAATGTGTGTGTTTTTGTCTCTATTAAAATACTTTGATTTGGAAATGCTGCCACACAGGGGATTTTGTCAGAGCAATTCTCGTTCTCATTCCCCACCATGGACTGGATGCCCTAAATCTGCTGCCTCCTTGGTGGTGGGCATGGCAAAGGTCCTGGGGGCAGGAGCTCCCCTCTTCAGGGAGGAAATCCTCAGGGAAGGAGCGTGAGCAGGAGGTGTCACCTACAAAGACAGGGAGAGCCTGAAGCAGTTGAAATCTGACTAGTATGAGATACCACAGGGACATTATTAATATGAAATATCTCTGCTTGTGAATATGATATTTCAAGGTTCATATTTCCTTTATAATACTCAATTTATGGCCTTTGCAGGGAGCTGCACATTGCTCAACCAGCTTTAGTTACCATGAGGTGTGGTTAAATCTTTATTGAGCCACCCACCATGGGTCCCTTTCCAGTGCAAGCCTGGAGATTCACACATAGGCAACCAGGAGGTGTTTCCTTTTTCCCATGAGTGGTGAGGGATGCCCGACCTCTAACCCTGCCATACTGCTCTGCAGCCATTGAGTGCTGACTCCTGGAGCATCAGGCTGGATGCTGAGGAGATGGGGAGGATGCTCCTGCTCATAACAAAGTGTCACGTTTGCTTATGCGTTAAGATCAAACTGTTCTGCAAAGCATAAATGGAAAGATGGACAGTCTTCAAGTCTCCTGGCAAGAGCATGGGGAGGAAAATGAGACACATTTCTTCACTCCCTTCAGACAGTGAGTGGTGGGAAGGAGAAAAGGTCTGCAGGTACACCCAGCCCCACTAAGCCAGGTTTGATGTGCCCGCTCTCCAGGCTGACCAGCACACACTGCAGTGCCATGGCGTGGAGCCAAAGCAGCTAAGCAAGCCCAGGCTGTCAGCATGGTGTATGAGCTCTGGCCCAGCGCCATCCTGATGTGGTCATCTGATTTCTGGTCAGCTCAGCACCTCGTCAGTGCTTGCTCGCGTCTCCTTAGTGGACCCAAGGCAGTCATTTTTCATGCCTCTCTCCTCTTCTCTCAACCCACCAGGGTTTCATCTGCATATTTACAAGACAAACCGACTTTCCTGATTTACCACAAAAATAAATTTCATGATGAATTAAGGGAAGGTGTCTTGAAAATTTGAGAAGCCTCCAAGTATTTCTTCTGATGCAGCTCAGGCCTAAATTGTTCCTGTTGGGATAAGTGGAAATATATCCCCTGCTTCTTTCAGTCTGCAACTTAAAAAGCAACCCCCAATTTTCCAGCAATAGAGAGAGCTATGAGGCCTGGAGAAGTATCACACTCTTGATTATAACTTTGTTCAAAAGCATTGTTCTGGTGTGTCTGGAGGCGAGATAATAGGCAGTGTTTTAGTTTAAAATAAGAGGTGTTTCATGAACAAAGATCCCAGTGTGCAGAGACAGGGGAATATTGAAACTGTCTGTTGGTGCTCTCTAGATTTGCCTGTCTGGATTGTATTGCCATTAAGTTTTCCCAGAAGTCCCACTGTTGGAGAAGCTGCAGCACCAGCTCCTTGCAGTGAATCCAGAGAGTCATGAGTGCCAGCTGAGAGAAACTTAAGTACATGAAGAAGGAAAGAGACTTTGCAGATCTGATCCTTGTGTTACTGGATAAAGTAGTTTTTCTTGCTTTCTTCACCCGCCACTGTGTTGTACAGACATTGTAAATGTTAGACATTGTAAATAAAAATTTTTATTTGCATTTTATCTTCCCTGAGCTTGAGCTTAGTCTGTTTCCAGCATGGGTGGTTTGATATTCAGGCACGTTCTAGTGCAGTAATGTAGTTGTTCTTAAAAGTATGGTAGTGGAATGTCTTTAAATACCCAACTTTCTTGTGAATTACTGCAGATCACCCACAGCCTTGCAGGTGACATGAGTTTCATGGCATAGTTTTAGACCTGGTGTGGCAGAGGTCCAGAGAAGATGTGTTTAATGAAAGGGAAGGCTTTTCCTGTCACAGAGAGAATGTCTGATTGTACTGAGCTTCCACCTAAACTCAGGAGAAGAGAACAGAGTAAGAAGCCACTCTCAGTCTCTGTGGGCAGAAGTTACCCCTTTAGGTGAATCAGCAGCCTTGGAGACAGCAAAAAGCAGATCCAGTGGAAGATTTGTATCACCAGCCTCAGCCAGAGCTGCTTCATCACTGTTTGTGTTGCGTTGGTTTCACTGCATGGGGATCACTGAAACAGACCTTGAAATCTGCTAGCAACCAATTGCATTTGAACAGTTCAGATTTAATAATGAGTATCTTCTGCTTTTCATTAGGGATGTGCAGCTTCCAGGCTTCCTGATATGAATCCAGAGGAGCTGGCAATAAAGGGAAAGCAACAGTCCATGCATAATGGAGCTTGGTTTTATGCCGACACAGCTCTCTCTTTTGTCTGAAACCTTTGTGAGCGGATGCAAAACTCCCAGGGGACAAATTGTGTGGGATGGCAGGTTCTGTGCAAGGTTCGGGCCACTTCCCTGTGCATTTCCCATCTGACCAGTGTCAGCATCTGCAGTTCCAGTTCTTGGTCTTCTACCTCAGGGATCCACTTCAGTGTCTCTTCATCCACCTGAATTTCTCACCACACAATTTGTTCTCCTCTGACACAAACCTCTACCCCTCTGGTTTGGACTCTGAACTCCTTTCAGAATGTTCCAGTGTACAGAGTGGGCAAGCTGCTCCTTTACCTCACATCTGAGCTTTTCCCAGGGCTCTTCCATGACATTTCTCCCGCCTCTGCTCTGCTGGTACCATGCTGTCTTTCAGAGTTGAGGTAAATATGATCACTTAGGCTTTGTCGTGAGGGGCAAGATCTTGACTTACTGACCTGGGGAGGGTTTGGAGAATACCTCGTTCACACTGCCTTCTGGAACAATCCACTTAACTGAGAAGTCTCACAAGTGTGTGTTTTCCAAGGAAAAAAATGCATGTACTTTGTTTTGAACATGAAGTTTCATGCTCAGTTCAAAAGACCGTGGTTTTACACCTCACCCACAACTCAATGACTGTGACATTGTAGTTTCTTTTCTGTGAGTTTCCCCATAGAGTTTACTTGCCAAAGACTTCTGTTCCTCCTCCCAGCTCAGCTACAGGCACATCATTGCCTGGTCTGGACAGACATCGCAGTCTAAAGGTCAGAAGTTGAGGCCTTTGCCCAGCTCTGCTGCTTATTGGATTGAATGACCATTACCCTTCCATGTGCCATGCCTTCCTCCCTCTCTACAAGAGAGTTCAGATCTTCTTTCCCAAGAGCTGAGGGAGTGACAAAAGCACACAGCACCCATGCCAGCTGTGAGGAGACCTGTCAGCCCATGGCAGGCAGCCAGGCAGGCACAGTGAGCATGTGCTTGGAAAGAGTCCTGAAACACCGTGGAGAAAAACAAAGACACCTGTCTAGAAAAATGCTGAGCAACTCAGAATAGGAGCATCCTAAAAGGATTGTCTATCTTGGAGAGGAAAGCACAAATATAACCCTTGTTTTCTTTATGCAAGGGGTTGGATTCATCTCACTTCTTCGAGGCAGACATTTCTATTTGAGCTGGGCACCCCAGGCTCCAATTATAGCTAAGGACAGACACAGGCAGTCAGCCTAATGTCTGTAATAGCACGAGATGAACTGCACTTTAAAAAGCCTATTATTCTTTCTAGCCTGTAAAATAAACCTATGGTGAGTGGATTAGCTCTCCAAATAAGAATATGAAAATAATCTCATTCTTGATTTCTGGGTATCTCAGCGCAGAATTCTCCACCCTCCTACAGTTTAATACTGGGTTGGTCACAAAAAGACTCCACAGTTTCTACAAACTGCATTCTTGAGTGCAGCTTCTGGAGTTTTTAACCAGACCAGGCAGTGGGTGGTATAAATTACCTGTGGATTAAGGCTATTTGAATATTTCCAGAACTGTCAATCTTGTTTTCGTGTCTTTCCTGCAACAAACAACAAGCTAAGTTTCCTATGTCACGTAATGTTAAATCATACCTCAATTTTATAAACTCCTTTACTTTGTGAGATACTGGTCATTATGGGTGCCAGTGATTGAGGCTGACTATTGGAGATTAATTTATTACAGCCTAAAATGTATATCAGACCAAATATACGTTCCTTAGCAGGAGTGAAATGAAGTGTGAGCCACAGAGCACCTGTCTCTGTCCTTGGTCCATGTGGCAAGCCAGTTCTGGGATCAAATAATGCTTTTGGGGACTTTTTTAAGTTTTTAAGTCTTTCTGACCCCAGGAGTTTGCAGATCAGAGGCTGAAGTCCATCATGCCAGACTAACAGACATCTTTTCTCAGTGCCTTTTTCAGTTTAAACTGTTTTGTCTTGACTGTGAGGAACCATAAACTGTACAAAACATCCCGAACATGGTCTTACTACTGCCTTGTACAATGGCATCAGTTCTTCCCTTTTCTCATGAAAACACTATTCTGATGACATTTCTTCTGTTATGGATGACTAATAAATGAGTCGTTCAACAGAAAGACCTAAAGGACAGGGGTCCTCCTTTCCCTGTGCCATAAAAATTCTTACTTACGTAGCACCCAAGTGCATGACTTTTCAGTGTTATGTTTCTTTCACAGTTCCATCTACTTCCAATGGCATTTCCCCTCCTCTGTGTGCAGCTGAGCCCCTGATCTGCTCCTGCCCCTATGCTGCCACACAGCTCCCACTCACCAGCTTTCACCACCCGCTGGTCCTTCCCCACCAAAACCCAGCAGAGCCCAGCCTGCAACCGTGGAGTTAATTGGAGGCAGTGACAATGCTGGAGTTAATTAATCCCACCAAGCCAACGGCAGGAGCTTCCTGATTTCTCATTGCTGCTCTCAGCATGTCTGATGAGATGCTCTCACCAGGACAGGATCTCATCCTGGCCAGCCAAGGCCAGTGCTGGGGAATTCACCCACCCCGGTGCAGAGATGACATTTAAGCCCTGCCTCCTCTCTGCTCTCTCACACAGCTCCAAAGATCAAGGGCATCATTAAACCTCACCCTGTAACAAACCCCACACACCTCTCACAGCTGAGCTCCCACTTCCTCAGTCTCACTGGCACCGTCAGACCTCATAACACTTCTCATTCCCAGGGGATTCGCTCCTCCCACCTGAAAATCAGTAAGTGCACTGTCCCTGCTGAAAAGCCTGTTGCTGATGCTGTCTGCATCCTCAACTGCCAGCAAGCTGCAAAACTTCAGTGCACTTGGATTTTAGCCACTGTGCATCTGTAAGCCCTGAGGATAATCAGTCCCTGCTGAGCTGCAGAGACCGGGAGGCTGCTCCTGTTAACCAACAGCTCCTGAAGCTGACCTTGTAAACCTTGTAAACCACCAAGAAAAGGTGCTGTATTTAAAACTGGGAGCAGTGGAGTCAGGACAGGAACCACAGCAGGGAAAGGAAAGTGCAAGAAAATTGTCACAGTGCTGTTCCCTGCTCCCTCCAGCTGTGCCTCAGCTTTGGGGCAATGGAATTCTAACCTTGCTCTGAATTACCCCTACCTCAGGTTCCTGAATCCAGTTTCATGCCATAAAAGCTAGGCTTGTCCCCAGCTGTTTGTTCCAGATTTACAAAGTTTCCTTCGCTGCACCTGCTTTCCAGCAGGTTTATTACCAGCAGCTGCTAACAAGCACTGCTGGCTTGGTGGCTCGCCACAATTCCTCTGTTTATTTTCTTGGGATTTTAGTAGGGTTGCCATGCTGTTGGCACTGAAAAATCTTGGTTCAACTGATTGGTTCGAGTTGCTGGCAAGGAGAAATAGAGTGACGATGCATAAATTGTCTTGGAAAACAGAAATACCTATGTTGGAAAAAATGAAGTCGTTCAGTTTGTAACCCAAGGCAGAGCATCGCTGTAAGTTGCTGAAATCCAAGAAGAGCACTGGAGCCCATTCATGCAGCCCTGTTAGTGAATTTAGGCTCCTTGGAAGGAGCCATTAACATTTGTTTAGTTATTTTCAAGCAGAAGTTGGCAATCTTTAATCTGTGAAATTTCCCATAATTTATTGACACTTACACATCTTTCTTTTCTGCAGAAACACTGCTGGTTTTAATTAGCGCAAATTAATCAATAGCAGGGGGGCCACGCTGAGTTCCAGTGAAAGGCAGGTGAGGAGCGCTGGCTGCATGTTAAACACAGAGATATGTAAAAGTGACAACTGGAGATGTGTTGTGGAGCTGAGCAGCAGAGCAGGGAGCGGGGGGAGCTGCACAGCTCCGGGGCCCCAGCACAGCGTGTGCTGCGTGATGGAAATGCCTGCTTTTAATTATGGTTTCAAAACTTTAATAAGTGTTTGTGTGTGTGTGTGTGTGTGTGTTACAAGCCTCCTCTTGTGCCTGCTCCACAGATGATGAGAGATGTTTCAGCTGCTGCTTGCCATGGCGCGGGACCATTCAGGGTGTTTTTATCTCAAGCTGGAAAGCTCTGGCTTGCTGGGTTTGTCAGTCAGAGAGGGGCTGTATCAGTGACACCTGCAGACAGTTAGTGGTGCATGAATCTGCCTGGGGCTCTGTATGTGTCCCTGGGCTCAGCTTCCTCGCACATCCCTGTTCCTGTGTGCACTTCTGCAGGTACTGCCAGAAACAGATGCCGTGGGGCCCTTGGGCATCCTGGTCCCCCAGGAAGCTGTGGGGTTTTGGCCATTTTCAAAGCACTGCCCTGATGCTCACTGCTGTATCTAAGGTGGTGGTCAGACCACCATCCTAGAGCTGTCAGTGGAGACAATCAGGGACAGTGAGAGGGAAATCAGTGGAGAAAGCATTTTTCAATTTAAAAGGCATAACTTGTTTGAATTACTGCAGGGATTGTGTGCTTTTAGTTGGATAGTCAGATACAACTCCTGATTTTCTGCACTGGTGGCAGACCAATTTGACACCTCTGAGCAGGACCAGCCTATCACAGAATCCCAGAATGGTTTGGGATTTAAAGATATCCAGTTCCAACCCTCTTGCTGTGGGTAGGGATGCCTTCCACTAGACCAGGTTGCTCAAAGCCCATCCAACCTGGCCTTAAACACTTCCAGGCAAGGGGCACCCACAACTTTTCTGGGCAACCTGTTCCCGTGCCTCACCACCCCACTGGAAATAATTTCTGCTTAATCTAAACCTACTTTCTTTCAGTTTGAAGCCTAAGTCAGTCCTTTACTCCTTTTCTTTCCTATCTGTGTTATGTGCAGGCAGGGCTTTTCCTACTGCAGCTCTTCCAGCTCCTCTGTGCTGGTGTGTTTCTGTATGTTCCTACCAAGCCACAGCAGCATCTGCAGCCTCAGCACAGACACCCTTAGACCTTGTCCACATGGTGCTCTCACTGGACATGACAAGCCACTCTGCACCTGCTTTTTTTCCCCATATCTGCAGGATCTAACCATTGCAAACTCAAATGTTCCTCTCCTTGTCTTTCTTCCTGCCATATCCCAGGCAGCAGCAGCAATAATCATTCCAGGATCAAAAGCTACTTTCTAATATCCAGCTTTGGTTGATGATGATGTATGAAGCAGAGAGGAAAAAGACAGCTTGATTTTCATAGGCTAGGTGTTGACCCTGCTGGGCTTAGCGTAGCATGAAACGGGTTTTGACTAGTAAACTGAATAAATATACCAGGGAAGCTGTAGAGGGGCAATATATATGCAACACTAAGGTGCTGTTTTTGCAAAATGACTTTGATTCATCAGAGGGCTAGGCTGATGCCCAGTGCATTAGAAATCCTGTGAACAGAAGCTCAGGGAAATATTTAAATTCATAATCTGTTTGCAGGAAACAGCTTCCTTTTCTACTTCAAAATGTGGAGCCATTTGGCAGAGCAGCTCAGGGCAAAACCCGTGGGACATGGTGCTGCCAGGCAGCCCAAGGGATGCAGCAAGGAGGTGAACAAAGGCCTCCCTGCTGCACTGCCAGGTCTGCAAGAGCCAAGAGGGTCCCTTGCACGACAATGTGGTAGAGGGAGCAAGAGCTGGTTTGTTAGCAGAAAAGCTACTTGTCCCGTGAAATTCCATCTAGGTGGAAGCAGTAAAGTAAATGGTTGGGAGTTGATCTCTTCACAGTACAGGACTTGACAGAAGGGTAATAAAAATAGTGGTTATTTCAGCTCACAGAGACTCTTCCTGGGCAGGGTCCCCTGGTTCTGGAATGCCCTTCAGTGCTCAGTGCTCTGGCAAGGGGCCTCTTTCTGGGTCTGCACCACAGCACCATCCATGGCAGAGGACTAAAATGTTGACAGTTTGAAATTTCAGGTATGGCACAAAGCAAGAGGTATTTCTGGTTGAACCCAGAGAGATCTGATGCTGATCCTCAGCTTCCCCAAACTCAGAGATGGCTGTGCCTCTGACTCCAGTCTGAGTCTACCTCAAAGGACAAATCCTGGTCTTTCTTCCCACGCAAGGGGTACTGGGAAGCACTCAGTGACCAGGATTTTTGATGGATGCACTATGAAAGAAGCACCGACTCAGCAGACATCCCATTCAATATACTTTTGAAGCTGTATCTTCCCTGGCAGGAGCCAAGGTGGCCAATCTCTGTGTGTGCTCCAAACTGGTCAGATGTAATCCCAATCCAGCCTAAGAGCCATATGGTCATTTTAGCAGGGTGCTGCACTCTCCTTACTGGAAACATTCCCTAAAGGATTCTAGCATGTCTTAATAAATTAAGGGACATTTCCCTTTAATTCCTGCAGCAGCAGGCAGTAATAACAAAAAACTGCATCTGTTGTCTTCATTTACACTCCAGTGCCTGATTGTGATTTTTTGGATTGCCCCTGAATACATGGACTGAGAATTCTGTTGTTCAAAACTCCAGCCCTGCATGGTGAGGGTTCCTCTCAACAAACTGAGTTAGTCTGGAGGTAAAGGAATCACCTTATTTGTGAACAACTTGGCACATGCCTGCTCATACAAAGAAAATCAGGGCTCTTATGGTAGGACAATAAATAGCTGGATTGAGGTCAGTGAATTTTGTGGACAAGAGGACACTCTATATATATTTTTCCCTGTGGGCAATGACAGCTCCCACTGAGAAAAGAGCAAATATATTAAAGAAAATCTTCTCATATTGAAATACATTTTTATATTAAGTATAGAGGTCAAAGGAGAAAAAGTGAGAAACGAAGAGATCCTGGCAAAGGTTTATTTAATATAAGCTACATTTATATATTTTTGTGAGTTACAGAGGATAAATTGAGCATTTTAATGTATTCCATAATGCTGCAGAAACATGACCTTGAAGTTAGCACAGAAATCTATTTCAGCTTTTATTTAGCAGCTGTGTAGCCTTTCAGAATATGAACCTTAATAGGAGTAGAGTTAACAACCAATTGTCTTCACTCAGGCATGATCATAATCTGATTCATGAACACATACCCTTCTCTATTGCTATTTGTTTAATTTTCTATCCTTTGAAATAAGTGCTAAAATCCCTATTCTGGCTCCTAGATCAAGACTTAGAGCCCCTGCATGTTTTATCTGCTTCTGTGAAGGAGAAGCACTTGGGAGAATAGAAGCACACTCCAATCACTCAGAGAGCTTTTGCTGCCATGAGAAAACTTCCATAGCCCACAAGTTATTTCTTCCCAAACTGATCTATCTTGCAGTCATTTTCAAGAAAATAAAATCAGAATTTTCTTCCTCTGAACTTCATTGAAATGTGTTTCCAACTTCAAAGAAAGGGTTTTTTAAAAAAAATTGTTTCAAGTTTCAAAGTTCACTAAAACGAGCTTCTCTCTCTCTCTTTTTATTTTATTTTTTTTTAAGGGTAAGAAACAGGTATTTGGGCGACATATATTTTGGCAGGAAAAAATATACTGTGATGGGAGAAATCACACTGTGCTGAGTATGTTTTTGCCCAGCCCATGATATACCAGGAGAGCAGCAGCCACATCTCATTAAAAATACACTTAAGGAAAACAAGAACTTTGTAGCAGTAGATGAACAACTTGCAAAAGTACAAAGAAGAATGAAGAACCAGCAACGAGCAAGCCCTGTTCCAGTCTACTTGCTGGCTTCTTGATTGATAGGCTGGAGGAAAGAAGCAGCATCTCTTGATAAGAAACATTTCACTGCTGGGCTCCTTTTCTGCCTGCCTGTCTGGTGGCAAGTGACGGCTGAGCACAGAGCCCTGCACCTGCTCCATCAGATGTTGTTTGCTCAGCAGCACCGTCACCACATCTGAAAGCCCCATCCAGAGGTCTCCTGCACTGCCCCGTCCCAATCCCATCCTTTGAGCCTCACGAGGTCTGATCAAAGAGGCTGCCCTCTCTTTCACCTTCCAGTCACCGCTGGAGAAGGCAAGGAAGGGGAAAGGAGGCAGAGAGGGGAGGAAGGAAGTCGTAGTGAGCGGTGTAAATGAACAGAGAAGGAAAAAGTTATCCACCCAAAAATCTGTACGCGGAGTGAGTGTGGCTGACAAACTGTCACTGCTGGTGTCCTTCACTTCCCTCGCTGTCATTTGTAATTCATCAGAAGCAGACAGAGGACTCAGAATCATAACAGGGTGGCATCTTCCATCACAAGAAACTCCGTTCTTTTAATTAACTTTCCCACTGACCCGGAGACAAACACTCTGTGTGTGTGTGTATGGTGTGCAGAGAGAGTCGGGGAGGGGGATTGCACTCTCATGTCTCCACGTTTACAACACTGCTGTTTGATTGGTTTGTGGGGAAAGGGGGGGATTAATTTGTGCCTCTAAAGCATGCATGGATAGTCTTTAAATTTGCTTGAAACAGAGGTTTCCTTTGCCTGTTGTGATCTGCCCTTGTCTGAAGGGAAACGTGCTTACTGTGCAGCACAGCAAACAGCATGGAGAGTCCGTGCAGATGATTCTGAAGGGGTTCTCTGAGTCCTTTTGTGTGAAAAACAGATTTCTGGGCCTCCCCCCTCTGTCATGGATGTTGACTTTACACAACTGTTACCAAACCCACCCCTCATCCCTATTACAGACAGGCAGACGGGGACCAAAGCTGTGCTCCAAGGAGGTCCGTGCCAAATCAGATCAAAGATTTAGCTCACGCCATCTCTTTTCTTAAACACTGGACAATAATAGATGTTTAGGGGTCATTCTTAAAATTTGGGTGGGAAAATAGGCGTAAACCTCTCAATGGCTTTGCCAGTGTTTTGTGGCACAAGCAGACCCATAGATCTGGGAAAACGTGATGTTCTAATCTGCACAGGGGTTGAGTTGGGGATGGGTCACAGGAATCCAGGTGCACAAAAACGAGGTTTCAAAAAGCTTCAAGGTTTCCAAAACAGGATTGCAAGGCTTTGTAAAAGATGTGCTAAAATACAGTCAGTCAACCATTGCAGAAACCTTGGTCTTGAAGAACTGATTTATTATCGATGCCATGAGATGAAATAATTTTTTAATGTTCCTTTTGTAATTGAGCAGTAAGATCCTAATGGACTATAGCCAAGCTGCACCTAAATGTTAGAGCAAGCTGCCCTGAAAGCAGTAACTGCCTGATGCAACAGCCTGGAAATCTTGGGGTGACTTGACATAAATTAACAAGTAGAGGTTTATAATGCATTAAATATGACAATTAATCTTACAGTCAGTGAAGCGGCTTCTCTGTGAATTATTTTGATGTCAAATTACACTTTACTTTACTCTCCCTGAATCCCCTGCTCTCACTCAAGATGTGATAAATTTTGTATTCACAACACCAATCAGTAGAGTAAAAACTGTTAAAGAGGAAGGTAAAAATGGAGTTGCTTATTTAGAAAATAGCTGGATACAGCAACCTTATATAATTACATCTCTCAAAATCACTTATTACTTTCAAGGAGGTGGGATTGGTGGCCACACAGTTTATGTGAAGCTTGTCCAGGCTGCAGGCTGTTTCCCAGGGATGCAAACAATTCTCTGTGGAACCTATGTGCCATAATGCCAGATAAAACTCAGTCAACAGTGCTGCCTCTGCTATGAAGCACAGAGCCTTACCACAGTTATTATGTTCAATTAGTTTCCTGTCTAGTTTGAGCAATTACATCTGAGGACTTTTTTTTAATGAAATATGCTTACAATACATCCTCAATTCCAATTTCTCATTGCATGGATAAGATTATTTCTTTATACCATATATGAGGAGATCAATGACAAGCTAAGCACATTGCAGAGACCACCACGTGTCTGGAAGGCACTTTAAGAAAGTTTATGAGGGCAGCAACTTGTCATTTGACTGGTCATTTGCAAAAGATATATGAAACACAGCCAGGTGAGCAGAGGATGAAGCGTTGTTTATTGCAGGAAATTTGATGGGTCCTTCCATGGAGAGAGGTGTCAGAAGCAGGATGAGCTTGGGGCTCAGTCCTGCTGAAAACAGGCAGATGAGAGTAAAACAGTTGTCAGTATTTGTGCACACACAGCCAGAAGTGTGGGGAAGAGCCAGGAGAATCCAATGGGAGTTGGGATCAACTGTAAAGATGGGTAAAGTGGATAGAGTGTGTGGATGAAGAAGGTGATTACATAAATTTGACTTTGCAGATTGACTGACACATGATTAGAAGTTGGGTTGATTAGAAGTCATCCTTGAGAGCAGAGCCCTCAGTCCCCTGGTATGGAAGGTCGTGTCCTCTACCTCAAGCACTGGCCAATATTTCTGGAGGACCAACATTCAGGCTCTAGAATCTAAATGGTCTTTTGGGTTTTCCAGGCTGTTTAATTCACTCAG
>NW_008237878.1:6816202-6833906 GCF_000691975.1 Corvus brachyrhynchos
CAGGATGTCTGCTGGGAGGTCATGGATTAATTTATTTGGTCTATAAATTAGGAAAAAATACTGGCATCAAATGTAAGCAAGACAGATGCTGAGGAGAGGATTGCAAGCCAAAAGCCATTAGAAGGAGCTTGCACACCGTATGTGTGTGCATTAGCCCTGGGGTCAGCAGAGCAGGGGCCTGGAGCCTCCTGATTGCTGACGTGAGAAGAAAAGCTCTTCAGCAAATGGGCCCCCATTTCACCTGCACTCAGCTACCAAGGGGGCTGTTTCTGAATGGCCAGGTGTGGCCTTTTGCCCCAAGCTTTGCCAACTTGCACATGGCTGAATGAATCTGCTAAAATGATCAGCTGGGAAATAGCTAATATCATTAAATACCATTTAAGCTGTCATTTTTATGTGTAGAGTCAACACCCCTCGTGATGAATGGGTCAGCTCTCACCTCAGGGAGCGATCATTGCAGGTGTGTTGCTGCCTTGGAAAAACATCAGGGTCTTGCTTTGCCCTGGCTTATATTTAAGCCTACAGCACAGTTTATGTAAAGGCAAGATTGGGCCCTGAGGAACCATGTCTGTCACGAGGTGCATGAGAAAGGATAAAGGAAGAAGCCCGATGTCAGATTCCTGATTTTGCTGAAGTTTCAACACAGCACAAATTCCCAAAGCCCCAGGAAGGAGCACTGAAATTTTCTTTAGCAGACTAATGATGTTTGAGGCTATTTTTCTTGTTGCAGACAACTGCACACCAATAGCAACAAAAAAAGGAGCCTAATGAACCTGCAGAAACGTATGGCCCTAATGAAGATGAAAGCCTCTCTTGCAGCCACCTTGCCTAGAAACACACACAAAAAAGGAGAAAATTAAAAAAAGAAAAGACAAGGTGCCAGCTGCTTGGAGAGATTTCAGACTCACGACTGGGTCTGCAAAAAGGAAGAAGGGAAGGGAAGGAAGAAAAAGCTTTTTCCCTGGGGTTCTTCTACAGGATCATTCTTCATTGCAGCTGAGTTTGCATTAAATGGCGCAGCTGGTTGGAAGAGGAAGGCTTCTGGGTGGATGGAATACAGAGATATATATTTTTAATGGGCTCATAAGTTTCTGGAGAGAGAAATGAAGAGCTGTTAAGCTTCTTGAGCTGAATAGTTCTTCTGATTCCAAGAGCCCTGAGTGTTGCATTGCCTCTGGTGATTGTCAGCTCTCTGCCATCTTCACTCCATTTGTTATTTTATTTGTGTGAGAACAAACAGCCTATCCCCTGATAAGATTTACAACTAATGCTGAGCAGGATTGTACAGAAAATACCAAAACTTGTACTGTAAGGCTTTTTGGTATTTACTGAGATCTGTTCCAGGATAGAAGGCATTAGTTAACCAGCTTTCTCCTCTGGAAGCGGCCATCGAGGCTCAATTTTTTTTTTTCCCTGGTCAAAGAAGTTTGTCTTTTATCTCCAGCCCCTTGTGATCTCTTGGGGTGACAGGAAGTGTCAGGCATGGGGCTCATTGACTGAGTTCTGTGAGTAGGCAAGGCTGGACTAGCAAAAGATGCTGCCTGTGAGGGCTGAGGTGGGTTGGTGGAGCTGTGCTGTCCTGTCCACATCCTCACCCTGTCCACATCCTCACCAGTGCCACAACACAGAGCTGGGATTTCTAACAGCCAACACTTTTTACACTCTGGCAAAACATTGATTTGGAGACACATAAAAATCAGTAGCCTAATGAATATTGTTTTCCAATGAAGGGGAATAAAACTTACCAGCAGCAAACTTATGTTCCGCCTTCAGCCCTTCTGTTAAAAGTCTTTGGGTCACCCTGAGTTTAAGAGCTGAGTTTGAGACATTTTGTATGGGGCATATTTTGGAATAAGAAGAGCTCTTAAAAAGGATTATAATTTCTGCTCTGAGTGTTCCTTGCATTGCAGTGGTGCCTTCAGATTTAATTTTCAGAGAGGGAATACATGTGCCAAGTACTGTCCAGACTCAAAGCAGCACAGCCCAGGAGGATAATGTATACCTTAGGAAGGAGCAGAAATGTCTGACTTGCTAATAACAATGAAAACAATTTTTCCAGGGACTCTATCTTGAAAATACACAAACAGGAGGAGGAAATGAAAAGGACAAAGCTCCAATGCTTAAAGATGTTTCAAAGGCACAATTTGAGCTGCAAAGAGAAAAAAAAAAAGGGGGAGAGAAAAAGAAAAATAAATCCCTGTCTCACGGGGCTGCTGCTACAGGGTCATTCTTCATTGCTGCTGCTGCTGATTCTGCATTAGAGGTGTAGCTGATTAAAGATTTGGTTTTGGGGAAGGTTAGGGGTGAAGTAATACATAGATATATATTTTTAATGGGCTTGTAAGTTATTGGAAGGTGAAATGAAGGGCTGTTCAACTTCTATGGATGAAAAGTTCCCAGGACCTTGAATGCTACAGAGGTTTTACTAATTGCCTTTCATGTCCTCAGTCTTTACTCCTGTTACGATTTTCATTTGTGCACTGACCAACAGGAGCTGTCCCCTGTTCAGATTTGTGACAGATGTTTGTTGCTTGTCCCCAGCACAGACTACACCACTGCTGGTGGTATCTATAAAATATTCTCTGGTTGGATACAGGTCACTTTGACATGGAACTGAAGATATGCAATCACTTCCCACCACAGCACCATAAACTCTTCCCCCTCTGGTTTGATGAAAAACAAATCCATTAAAGCTTTCATCACAGGAGCAGGTCTGCTGTGGCTGCACGAGGCAAAGCACTGATTTGGTGGGTGTTTGCTGTGATAGCTCAGATTTGCTCAAAACCTACTGATGGGCCGACTGCATCAGCTGGCTTTCTGCAGGACCTGGTGCTACATCTGCTCCTGCAGGCAGCCTAAAGCCTGGAGAAACTTTACATTGCCCTCTCCAGCTGGCTACAGAGAAATACAGCCCTGCTCCCACACCAAATTCAGTCCCTGAAACCGAGCTTAGCCTTAGGACCAAGGGCTTAAAGCCTTGGGTTGTGAGCTTATCTGTACCTGGAGTACATCACACCAGCGTGTTCACTGCAATTCAAGCCTGTACAGCTCGAGTCCTACCTGTGTCCATATTGTTGCTTGTTAAAGTCATACAGTTAGAGTAAAATACACTTTGTAGCTGCACATTTCTTTTTGCTTAAGCAGTAAGATGTTTCTGGTTAGGAGGGCTCATGTGCCAAAAAGCCTTGGCTGCAGGTGTATTTTTTCCATTTAATATAAGGAAAAAAAGAAAAAAAAAGATGACACAGGTTTCTTCTTCCTGCCTCTCTGGCTCAAGTGGTTTACTGAGATTTAAAATAAACAAAAATTGCTACACAGCAACCTCTTGCCCTCTTCCCTGAGAACTAGCCTTTGAGATGTGGAGCGTGGATAGAAGAATCATTAGAGTGTGATAAATAAACCTATCATGGGGATAACAGAAGCCCTGGGCTACACATATCAGGTAGATGGAAAGAGAAAGAGGTCACACCAGCAAGGTGAAGGGGCAGGGTAGCACGCAAGTAGTGTTTAAAAAAGGAATTAGTTAAAGAAAACAAAACAAAACAGAAAAAAAATGGAGTGAAAATATTCCCGAGAGGTGGACAAGGGGAGAGAGGAGAAGCAAAGATATTTATTCAAAGCAAAAGTTATGGGGCTAATTACAGTGAGCAAGGGTAGGAGGAATGCAGGGGAAAAAATAAAAAATTAAACCACAAAACCAAGACAGATTGTTGGTATTTTCAGGGAGAGTCTTACCAGAATGGCTTCTTGATGGCTGGCCAGCTTTGGTGAAATCCTGCTTTACTCTTCATTTTTATTAATTGAGATTGTGAAGATATTTAACTGTAAAACAGAACTTTTTGGCTATTGTTTTCTTTTTCAATTGAATCTTTTTTATGTTTCAATGAACAATAGGGACAGGAACGCCTTGTTTTCATTATTTTTTCTTTCTTTTAGCATTAGTAGTGTACAACAAAGAGAAGGGAGATGAGATAGTACTGCTATTCTTAGCACCTAATGCAGATACTTGGGAATGCTGGAATAAAGATATGTGGGCTCAGACAGTCTTTCCCTCATTTATACATTTCTCTTGATAGAAATTATAAATTAATCTTCGCCTTTGCCTGGATTCCTCTATTTTTCATTTAATTTTCAATGTGTTGAGGTTTTTTGTGCTACTTCATATTTCAGACCCAGCATCTCTCTGTTTCTGTTGACTCTGACATTGCCTTCCTGTTGTGGGTCAGGATCATCACTGGGGCTCTGCTCAGTGGAGCTTTCAGGCTGTTCCTCCTGTGGTCACTCCTTCTTTTCCAGGTACTGGGTGTGAACTTGTGACACTGTAGGTCACAACATCACTGCATCAGTAACAAAAACCTGAAACAATCATCCTTGTCCCTGAGAGGATGAAACACGTGATGATTTGAAGAGTATCTGTTGGTCAGTTCAAATGGGTCAGTAGCTCTACAGGCCTCTGCTGCAAGTGTTCACGTTGCAAGGTCAGGGGATATGTCATGACAGAATAGGACAAAATCCAAGGAAAAATTGATTAAACCAATGTCTGAGGCACTAAGTGGACTTTGGATTAGGTCCAGAAGAAGACTGTGATGTGGGGGTATTCCTTCGGAGCAAGAAGGGGTGGCTTCCTTCTCCCCAGTACATCATGCAAATTCATGGTGCATTGTGAATTTACTTTTATTTGCACCTGTCTGGGGAAAGTGAAGAGCTGAGTTTCAGGAAAATGAAATTTTTGCTGACCACAAGCTTCCAGGGACACTTTTCACAGCATGTCAAAGGGAGATCAGTTGGTCTTTAGGGCAGGCATGTGTGTGAAGAGATACCCAGAGCCATTTCAGAAATTAGTGCCTGCTTGGGGAATGTGTTCTTCAACAGAGTAGAGAGCCATAAAGTCCCCATGGATTTCTCTTGCCACATGCCTCTGAAATACATCACACTTTGAATGAATATCACCATCTAGCACTGATTGCATGTTGTTCTCCCCAGGATGTGACCACTACACTTTATTGTTACAAAACCATGGGCAAAACACTGAAGAAAATGTCCTGCAAAGCTTTGTTAATGTCTGGTTTTTGAAATTCACAGTATTTTGCTTTGTGGTTGCTGGGTCTCTGTGCTTAGAGGTTGTCATCATCTGCCCTAGATAGAACATGATTAATAAAGAACTGTTTTAATGTAATTTTTGCCGCTGACCTTAATTGCACAGGTCAGAAATGAAAGCCGCTCACCATATGCCAGACATTAAGGTCTTGAGCAATTCCCCAGCAAACGTTACACTCTCTGGATTGGATTGGAGCCCAGCCAGTCTGCCCTCATTGAAACTTATAAATTGCCTTTATCTTGCTGGCAGTGTAAAATTAAATTGGTATAAGGGATATTGCATTGTTGATGAAGATGTACAAGGCAAAGTTAACTCCAATACAGTGAACTTATCACGAGATATGAAAAATATCTTAATTGGCTCAGCACCTTCCTTGCACGGCCTTGAAGAAACCCAGTGTTCCTGAAAACTGCAGTAACATTCAAGAAAATAGTCCTTGTTCATTTTCTTTGTGTGTTTGAATTGTACAGCTTTTCCTATACTGCTTGTGAACAGTGGAGCACAAAACAGGATGCACAGTAGTTTAGATGACGCTGTAGTGAGCTATGGTTGTACTTAAGAAGTGTGATGTATTTATGGCCTGCAATCCCTCCCTTGCTACAGTTCAATTCCTCCCCCAGCTCTATTTCTGTCCCTTGTCCATAGAGAGCTTCTTCTATCAAGTTTTTTCATCTCTAGCTATAATGACCATTGCATGATGTAAATGTAGGAGCAGCAGGGAATCATTGGCTAGAAATGAAGTCTGGTGAACATTAACCCTTCTGGGCTCTCTTAACACTTAACCCCAAAATTTAGAAGTAAATGACAATGAAAATCCTTCCAGTAATTTTCTCTTTTCATGAACTCAATCAAAGAAATTAAAATCAGCCAAGACCTTTTGGGTCAGTGTATCCTGCTTCCCTTGAGCCAGAGTCCTTGCGGTCTGTTACTTGTCTTTGAGAGAAGATTGGGAAGTTATTGTATTGCTCACTTGTTACAATCCCTCTAGAATTATAACCACATTAATGTCATTGTGCCAAACTGAGGCAGACATTTTCCAGAGAGGGGGTGTGAGCAAGGCAGGCTTTCTGCTCTCAGGGGTTTATATTCTCAAACAGCACAGCTGAATAGAGACTGCTGAGCCCCAAAGCAGTGCAGCCCGACTGTCCAGCTGGGAGGGGCCATGTAGCACGCTAGAAAAGCCATCCAAAATCCCAAGGGCCTTTCCCACTCCTGTGATGGATGTGTAGTAGTCATGGAATTGTGTTACACACACACAGGAGATGGCATTGCCAGCAATTCCTTGCATGCCTGATCCCCAAACCAGAGTGCTGTGTGTCCTGCTATGAGCTGTGGGGCCGTGAACTCTGGGGTCTCTGTGGAAAAGGGCACCTGCTTCTGCCAGATACATTTGCAAAGGGAAAAATAAGTTGGATGAGTGGGTGAGAGACTGGACAGTGAGCTCTGAAAGTCCATCAGTCAGCTGTCCTTGACCCTGGGCGATGTGTGTAACTGGCCAGACCTTCTGGGTGCTTGATGGCAGAATCATTAAGGGATTTATGCCCTCAGCTGCCACACTCAGCCACTTGCTCACTTGACAGGAGCCCCAAGCTCTCTTAAGGTGCAAGGCTGGGTGAATATTTCTCCTGTGACCCTAGAGAAGGTTTCAGCACTCAAAGACTGATGCTGCTTCCAGCACTGAGCTGGGAATGAGGTCAGTGCACCTTGCTCACTCCTTCTCCCACATTTATATCAGCCAGTATGAACCATATCCAGTTTTGCAGGGCTCCCACAGGAGCCTTCTTGTGAGTTTGAGGCTATCTGAAAACTGGCAGTCCTCAAAGTGCCAACAGTAGGATCTGGTGCAGGGTCAGGGGGAGGAGGGGGTATCCCGTGAACCATCCATCTGGACGCAGGAGGAATCAATACCTTGCAGCCTCTAGGTGTTAGGGTGACAAGCTCTAATAAATGCAGCAGATGGGGATCTGGTAGAGAGTCTTTAGTAGGCTGGCTGAGTGCCTGACAAACCAAGGGGAGAAAATCACAGTATTAAAAGAAGCCCCACGCAGAAATGCACTGAAACACTGCCAGCAAAACATCCAACCAGCTCCCCAAAGGGCTTCCTGCACAGCACGAGTCAAACCTGCTGCCTCCTGCATCCCCTTCCTCCTTTTTTTCCCAGCCCTGATGCCATGAAAGGGCCTTGGTGAGCATCTTACCAAGCACCCATCTCCCACCCTGTCTCTCCTCATGTTCTCCTAGACCCTGAGGGATGAATAAACAGCATCTAGGTTGTACATGGGCCATGTCTGGAAGTTTTTAAAAAGACGGAGTGAGAGAGAAATATTTCAGCAGAACATATCTGTTAACTGACTTCTTCACCTAATTAGCTGTGGAAAAGTCACCAGATGGACACAGATTTTAATGATGGCTTCATTCAGAGTCTTGGAGGAGTGGGTTGGATATAAGAGATAATTATCTTGACTTTTAAATGTAAAAAGATTCTATTTTATTCTGCTTTTTTTCTTCCTCTAGTTCATTTTTAATGAAAGAGAGGAACAGTGAAATTCAAAACATCAAATAAAAAAAGAAGGTTGACAATCCATCGTTTAATCTCTGCTTAGTGCCAGCCTGGAGTGACATTTCTAAGGATTGGTTTGATGGGAAGCTTGTTTGTTCATAAATTGCCACAAAATGGCATTCTGAGTTTAGCCAGGGACTTTCCCCCTCCCTCTGTGTGCCGGGAGGAAAGTTAAAGCCACATGATTAAATGCTACAGGGGATGGAAGTGTGTTTTCATGACACAGAAAGGAATATGGATAGGAAATGTCACTTTCACAACTATTCTCCTTCCTACCCTTCATGCCCCTCGGATCCTCAGTAAGAGACATCAAGAAGAGATCATGAGAACATATCCCCTGGTGTATAGCTGCATCAAAAGGTGATGAAGACCTCAGAGGGGCTACTGGGACCCTCCTTTAGCACAGAGAACAAAACCTGTGCCTGCAGGGCAGGACAGCTGCTACTGCTGGCGAGTGGGTGAGGAAGGGTGGAGAAGAAGGAGGCAAACAGAAGAGCTGGATGAAACTGGGAGGTGACAGAGGACAACTCCTGCTCGTGGTGCAGGGGACAAAAAGTCATTTTTCTACATGCCACCTGGCCTCCTCCAGCCTGCTTCCATCTGGCTGTGGATAGGGAAATGTCCATGAGCAACCCAGAGCACTGGGCAACTGCAGGCGTGAGGAGCGAGTTTTTAGGAGTTAGGATTAAAGAAATGTGAGTTTTGCCAAATCAGCAGCATCCCAGTGAGAACGTGCTTTAAAGGAGTGCTATGCTTAGGTCTGGGGTATGCTCTGAGTACCATCTACAGCGTGCCTTTGATCATATTGATCTGGGTCCAGTTGGAGTCTTACAGCTGGTGGCTGGAAGTGGATTTCAATTCAAACCTTATTAGCAGCATGGACACTTAGACCTGAAAAGGGTGGATGCTCATACACATCTCAGGGATCAGCCCTTTCTGCCCCCTGATCTGAGTTTTTGAGGGGAATCTGGTTTTTTGCCACCAAGTCCCTCCCATCTCCATCAGTGCTCCCCAAGCATCTGATAGAAAAGGAAGAACAAAAACTAGATTCAAAATACAGCAAATTTCCATGTTTCTTTTGAAACTACTCTGATGGCTGAGAACTTGCAGGACGTGGCTATCAAATTTGGCTGCTGTCATTCAAATTGACTGCAGTCTGTAGGGACAAGCTTTGCTGTCCTGTATCAGAGTGAAGGGCCTGATACTAGAGCACGCTGAGGGAAATGTAGTATATATGAAAGAATAGAGAAACAAAAGACAAAAAAGCCTCCAGTTTCTGAGAGCTTATACAGGCATCTGGATAAGTGGATCCTGTTATCCATGATTGAAATAACTGGGACCTCTGAAGTCCAGAAAATGAGGAAACCACTTGAGAACAACATTGTTGGAGAGGCTTTAGCACTCACTCTGCCAGGGTGGCCCATGAGACCAGTCTTTCACACAGTGCTCCAGCCCTCCCTGTGCAGCTGATGTGCAGAAGAAAATTTGCAGAAATAGAAGTTGATGGGAAAATTCAAAGTAGGTCGTTCAGAGCTCTTGCAATGCCTCCCTTTCCAACACATTTTCAGCAAAGAAGGAAAGAATAAAAGGAAAAACATTTATTGTTATTTTTACTATTGTTGTTGTTGCCATTATTTGGCTATCATTTTCCCAAATTGTCATCAGTCTTGTGAAGATGAAATATGAAATGCTTGTGCTCTGTGGAGCCTTCCCAGCCTGAGAGGAAAGGGTTTGGGACAAAGCCCCATGTCCATAGGAAGAAGTGGCATAACCCCACAGCACAACATTGTGAATCACAAGAGAGATCTTGGACCAGCTGTGGCTGTAACTAGAACTATATTGATAGGTAGATAGATATGGCATAACCATATACACCTGTGTATAAAGCTGTTGTATGGGTGCTAGAAGGCATTGCCATTGCTTTAGAGTGTACAAGAAAGGTGGGATAAGAAAAAAAACCTATCCTGTAACCAAAAGTGACCTACAAAAAGTATGTTAAGGTGTAATTAGGGGTAGAGAGTAGAGTCAGCAAGTCTGGAGCTAAGCAAGGAACCTTGGGCTTGTAGATTTTAGCCAATAAGAAGTGCCACCTTGAGCCCCATGAGCTGGTAGCCTCGGTGTGCCTTCCACAGAACGCTGGCCCTTTCACCAGAGGAATCTTTTTTCCTGGTGATTTACTGAGGACCTTGTTTAACATGAGATCAGACATCATTTCCAAACCCATTAAATTGTTTTTGGCTTAGCAATGTGGCTAGATTTTTCATTCTAGTTTTCCTAGGGGCTTTATTAAAGTGTGAAGCTGCTTTCTGTGTTTCAGATAGAAGTAAGTGTGGTATTCATCATTTTGAGCTGCTGGTATTGAACAGCTGCCTTTGCTTTTGGTGCATCCTGGAATTTCAGCTTGTTTCTGTATTTAACTAACTGATTAAAAATAGGTAGAAAAGCCTCTGTGTTGCAAAGTCATTCAGTATTTGGAGACAATCTTAAAGAGAAAAAAAGTCCACTACAGAACATATATGGCTTCAAGCTTTAGAAAAGGGAAATGCTCAGAGATTAGTGTGGGGTCCGTTAAGCACTGAGCATTGTCTGGATGAACTCCTTGAACTATCAATACAGCCAGAGGAACTGGCTGTGCTGAGACCTTCCCCAGCAGTGCCCAGGCTCTCACCAGGTCTGATCACACATTAGAAATGCCATGGCCAGGCTGGGGTGACCAAACCATCATGAGTTTAAAGCTATATCATTACTGATGTCGCTTAGAGTGGGTGATGACCCCAGTACGTTCTTGTTTTAGCTGTACTGTAATAATGCTCTTTTTTTTTCTCCCATTCCCTATTTATTTACATGGAGTGAGGCCATCAGAGTGACAAGTTGAGTTAACGAGATGGTTCATCATTTCCTCTTTTTGTAATTTTAATTCAGCAGATTGTTGCCTTGCATCTGCATGTGTGTTGTTGCATCTCACACTCCTCTGACACATCACCTTTCCAGGGCCGTAATTTTTCATCTAAGATTATGGACAGGCATTTGGAAAGTGGCCTCAACCAGCGAGGCGAGGAGAATTTGGATCATTTTTATGAACTAAGGGGTAGAGTGATGCATAAAATATATGTCAAATTAGAACCAGCGCTTCACTGTCAGAAAGACACCAATTAATGGGTTCTGTGGGTTTGGGTTTAATAGAGCAGAAGATTTACCAGCCTTTAGAAGCTTAATACCAGCATACTTTTTGGGTGAAATCATTTGTCAGTGGCTTAGAGCATCCTGACTTTCCTGGTCCTTTGCAAACCGTGACAGACCTAGCCACAGAGACTGGCAGTGCTGTGGCGCTCCTTGCTAAAAGTGTTGCTTAATCTTTTTAACAGATGGAGCTTGAGTGGACAACAGGATGCATTTTATATAAGGAACATGAAGAAATAAAATCAAAGATAAGAATCTCTCTCTGCAGCTCTGACTGGCCCTCACCAGCATCAGTGGTGTGATGAGTACCAGGTAATTCATCTGCCTTCGCCAAGTGCCTCCTCCTCTTTCTTTTCTTCAGAAATCTTTTCTTCCAGCTTACCTACTCTTGGTCTTCATAATTTGAGAGACAACCATCAACCTTAGTGCAGAACTATCACAGGATCACAGAATGGTTTGGGTGGGAAGGGACCTTAAAGGCCATCTAGTTCCTTCCCCCTGCCACAGGGACACCTTCCACTAGACCAGTTTGCTCAAAGCCCCCTCCAACCTGTCCTTGAACACTTTCCTCTCATATGAGATAGGGAAACTTAACTGATGGTCCAGAACTACTGGGTCTTCTTGTGGGAACCCTATAAAATCTGATAGGATGTGTGTTGGAAGCCATCATTTCTTATCTACAGGTAGGTTCTTCAACTTGCCAGGCCTTTGACTTGTCAATAAGGAAAGAGGTTATGCCCAGGTGGCACAGGATCTATTCAAATTTATACAAAGAATCTTTTTTCCTTGGGTGTATTCAACACTAAGAACGACTTACAGAGAGTCCATGAATATGTCTTTAGTATCACCAAGACAATGAGCTTAAAAAATTATCACGTGTTCTTTAATCCTCATAAACAAAGGGATTTGCCATGCAAGATTATTTTAAGAGCGTTCTTAAATTACTCCTTATTCCTTAACCACATTGTGTTTGTGAAAAGGCATGACTGTGTGGTTTCTCAGATAATTTTATTCCAACATAAGAATGCAAAGAGCTTAAAAAAAAAAAAAAAGCAAATGGAATGTAAATAAAGGAGAAAAGCAAAATATTTGGACTTCTGAAGTTCCTCCAGGGTTGTTTTATGTATTTTAGAATGGTTTGCATTTCCCTTGCAAAATTTCCCTTGCATACAAAGAAAAGAGAGAATTTTCAAGGATCTGAGGCTACATCAGAGTTTGAGCAAAGAAAATTGTGGTCATGAAAACACTGTTTGTGTTTTGCAGTGACATACGACTTGAGAAGAGCCTTCCTTGGAGCTTTCCTTCAAGTGAAAGCTCTCATTACCATAACACTTCCACAGCAGCTATCACAGAAAAGATCAAATGCTAATTCGGATGACAGGAAAAGGTTATTCAAGTAAATTTCTGAGGTCACTAAAAGAACAAATTTACAACACTTGAACAAGAGATAATGCAGGATGTTTCCATAGTCAATGAACTTTGTTTGCAGCAGATTTTTAAAAACTTACCCAGGCTGTCTTCGATAACAAGATGTTTCAGTGTAAAGAGAGAAGAGCTTAAGGTATCTCTGAATCGGCTCTTTTACCCAGGAGAGGCCTTTGGGGAAGATGAATCCTGTTGAATTTCATACCTATATTTGTGTGAGCCCCACTGATGGGTATGCGAATGATGTCCACCCTCAAGAGGATTTGAGAGCTGCATATCATGTTCAACATTGTGTTCCTCAAAGAACTGTAGAAAATCAGTGTTGTAATCTAATGAATTTGAGAAGATGTCTCCTGAAGGGGTAAATTACCATGCAGGATGTGTTCTTTTATTATAAAGCTGTAATCTTATTTTGCTGTTCTACTAATGATGTACAGTGAGCAGTGACTGGGGGAGCTCCAAGAAACACAATGATTGTTGTTTGTTATAGCAATATTTAATATATTTCATTAACACGGAGGTGTTTTCACTGAGGACAGTGGAAATTCTATTGTAGGGCAGGAGAAGAAGACATATCTATGCTGTGCTAAAATACACACAAGTTATTTCTTCTTGCTTTTTCAAAATCAGCCTTGATCCCAACAGTTGGTTGATCTCCTCAGTAGCCAAAGAGGACTCTGAAATGTTCTCTCAAAGGTTTGCTCTTGAGTGGACCAAAACACAGCTTACTAAAGTAGAAAAGGAAGTTTGACTTTTTGAGGAGCTGGTGGCAAGAAGCCTTCCAGTGAGGCTGATAGGCCAGTGGGCAGGGCCTGATGCTGAAGGATAAGGATAAAGATAAGGATAAGGATACCTTTGAGAGCTGCCTGGTGGCACAGTACCATGTGGTCCTTCCATTTGGCTTCATCTCCTGGTGAGTGGACTGCTCTCAGGGAAGGTCACTCTGTGCTCTGCAGGAACAAGGGTGCTCATGAGTGCTTGCTGCACTGTTCTTTGTGCTTTCTCCTAAAGCCCTGCTCAGACTGAAACTCCCAAGACCAAACTTTTTGCTGGTCACTTGAGGCGAGAAGTGAAATAGGGAATGGAAAAGCAGCAAGGGATGGGGCCAGCTCAGCCAGGCCATCCACCCCACAGGTCAGCTCTTCCTTCCAGCATTTCCAGCTCTGCTCCAGCAGCTCTGCCATGGAAGAGGTCTTGCTGTAACAGATCTCCTGCGGCTGTGGCATTGTCACTGTCCATACTTTCCAGCCCTGTCCATCTGTCCACCTGTTCTTTCCCTTCCCCATGGATGGCAGAGTTTGGATTAAGAATTGCTGGGCTGGGAGGGTATATTGCTTGTGGGAAGAGGATTCTGGATGGGTTGACAGCAGCCTATTCATTCCCTTTGAAGGAATGGCAGGACTGTCAGAAAAGTGGTGGCATTGGCAATTGTGCCCACGGTAGACACAGTGGAAGGAAGAAATGGCACTGGCACCTTGCAAGAAGTGGTGGATCAAGAAGGAGAGAACAGCAAGTGCTCTTAATAATGACAGCCACCTGTTTCATTAGCCATAGCTTCAAACTGAAAGGATGTGGGTTGCAAATCACCATGCAAAGCAGGCTGGCAAGGACCAGAAAGGGGCAGGGAGTTGCCAAAGGCTCTGATAGCAGCTGAAGGAACAGATGTGCTGCACCAAAGAGTGCCAGGAAAGGAACAAATAGCCGTGGCTGCACTTCTCCTTGGGCAAGGCAGAACAGTGACACTGCCATTTGGCGATATTTCGGCCAGGTATTTATATGGGTAGTTGACCTTGATTTGCAAGGCTGATACTTTTAGTGTCCTCCAGTTGGCACTTGCTGTATTAGCCACCTAAAGACATGTCAGCATGAAGCCCAGACATAAAAATTTATCCCAGCCTAATTCATGGAAGGGACAGGAACTTATGGTGCACTAGCATGCTACTTGCATAAATTGCATCTCATTGCTTTTTATAGCTTCCATATACACTATAAATTCTGTAAGAAGAGAGAGAAAGGAAGCTAAATAAGATTGAATACATGCAGAAAGAGAAGTTCCTTTTCCTTCTAGTTGTACCGGAAAAGCAATTGCCTCCCTTTGTCTGGAGGTGTGAGCTGTAAGGATGAGCAGTGGATGAATTTCAAAAAATTCAAAGCTTTGGCTTGACTCAGATATGGCATCCTCAGCCGAATTGGCCAAGCACACAGGCAGAAGCCAGGTTGGCTCAATATCGTACGCCCCTGGAGCTCAGCTCTTAGTGAATGTGAACTGAGTGTTGAAGGAATTTAGGATGAGACTTGACTGAACCTCTGCCAAGACCCGTCAAAGGCAGAGATTTGAAGAAGGATAGCCCTTTGAGATTAAGAAGAGCGAGGCTGTGTTCCTGGCTCTGTCTCATACTCCTGGGGTGACCCTGGGCAAGGCGTTTAATCATGCAAAAAGGAATATCAGCTGTATCCTCACTTTACAGGGCTGCAGGGGTGTTGAAAGGACAGATTAATTAAAGTTTAGGAGAGACTCTAACAGAACAATGACAAGTCCTACATAAATAGCTTGTTGCTAGAGCTAATGGGAAATGCAAGCTGCAACCCCATGTGAATTTCTGACATTACAACATTTGGTTATGAGCAGGTTGATGCAAAATAGACAACTTAGGCAAAATAATAAGGTCACTAATTTCTTTTAGGAAGTACCAGTGTTTCATTTTGGCTTATTTCAGGTACTTTCTGGGGTTTGAACTCCTTTTCCCAACACAATCTATCATACCAAGGCTCTCAGGATGCCTTGTGGCACTACACAGTCAAAGGAGAAATTCTATCTCATCCTGACAGAGGTAATTTGGCTCCGTACCTCTGTAATAATATGCAAATCTCCCTAACACCATCTTTTTCAAATCACTACAGAAGTTCAGGCAAGAATCTGCTGCTTGTGAGATCAATCTAAAATTCAGATTTGATTCAGCAGATCATAATATTTGAGTTGATGTCCACCGCCCTATCTCCTACAGGTTTTTCACTCTGAGTTTCTTATCTCAGAAAAATCAATGTATATTTAAGGATGGATTTTTTTGGAAACCATATGTTGCTGCTACAAGAACACATTGATATCTTTTTGCTTGTTGGCTATATGTGGTATATAGCGACTACTTCCATTTTCCAGTTCAGGCCAAAGCCCTTTATGCTGCTCTGTGAGCATATTAGAGCAGAAAATCATAGAAATCCTTATGAACTTAAGCTGATTTATAATACACATAAAAGGTGAAATAGGAGGGGGTTTCCGCTTTTCACCATAAAGCAGGCAAAAACTGTTAATTCAGCCAAATATTCCACTGTCTCTGTAAATAAATCCAAATCCCTCAATATAAAATGAAATGGATAGGCTGTTAATCCATTAGAAATAAAATAATTTTTTTTGTATCCCTGACAGAAGTCTGAGGTTAGATAGATGCTTGTGAATAGTATTGTAGGAACTATTTTGCTCATCTGTATGCAAGTAGGTTGGGTAAAGTGTGGTTAAAAAAATGTGCAAAGAAAAGAGATTTGTGGGAAGATCAGGAAAGCAATGTTTCACATGGGAAAAAAAAGGGTTTTGTTCTACACTTGACAGTGACTTACAAATTACTCTTAACTTTGCCATGATAAAATTACTCAATTTTCCCCCCTCCCCCAAAAATAAAAATTCGAATCATTTTTTAAAGGCAATTTACTATCCCATTAAAAAAAAAAAAAAAGACCCTAACAAAATCACATTGTTAGGACTTTCTTGGAAAAAAAAAAAATTTTTTTTTGTTTGGACTGTCATCAAAGTGCATAATTTCAGGGAAAACGTAACATGAGAAATCAAAGAACTGGAAGTTTTGAGTAAAAGGAACTTTATGAAATTTTTCATACAGTGTCACTGAATCCCTGTGATCTACCCATTTCCTCATCCGTCCATTCTGAGTTTCCTGTAGCAAAGCAGCACGTTTCGGAGCTGCCGTGTTTATTAAGTTAACCTCTGCTGTCTATTCTGGCAGAATAGGTGTTCTTTGTGGGAGACGTGTGCTAAATTTTGTATGTGCTACCTGCATCACCCTTGAGAAGGGTTGGGCAGAGCTGGTAAAATTCCCAGAGCAAAAGCAAATCTGTTCTTATGATATTTCACAATGTTTGATGATTTAATCTTGTCCATGTACAGATCAGTGCCTGCATCTGTATTAAAGGTAAGCTCCCAAGGATCCTCTTCCCCTTGCCTCCTCTCTAGGAGCCACCACGAGCACACTGGGCTTGTGAAGGTGTATTTCAGCACTCCTGGGTGGGTGCAGACTCCTGTGCTTCTTGGGGAAGCATTTCCTGTGTGGCTGCTGGGGATGGGAGCACGGAATCTCACCCTGCTGGTCCCTGCCAGACATGCTCCCACTTCAGTGAAGCTTTTAGACCAAAAGGGGCAAACAAGCCTCTTTTTGCTGGAGGTGATGATGAAATTCATGGTGACTTTAATAGGACTGAATTTTCACCCTGCAAAAGTTTTAGGGACTGCAATCTCTTCCTGCATGTGTCATTTTTTCCCCCACTAAAACTCTTAAGCCAGATTTCTCCTGAGAGGCCACTGGCTCCTACATTAGACTCCTGAATCATAATCTCCAAATCCTATTCTGACTCCAGAGAGCATCTCCTCTTTTGGCTGAGGATTGAGGGAAGCCTCCTTCTCCCCATATGCAGGGACACGGGGATCCTTTCATAGTTTCTGCTAAACTGCACTGCTCCCAAGGCAGGAGACAACAGCGTCATTTACAGGCTCCAAGTGACAAGGTGAGTCAATAGAAATCACAGTGGATTTTTGTTCTATGAACCAAAAAGTCAGAACCCAACAAACGGACCTTGGCAACAAACTCCCAGAGTGGTAGGAAGGATATTTGGTGGTCCCCCACTCCCTCCTTCATCTGCACATATGGCAATCCTGCTGCAAAGGCACAGCACCTTCCACCAGCCTGGGAGACAGAAGTGAGATGAGAGCCTGTCCTTCCACTGTGCTTGTGCCAAAAGTGATTTTGGTGCTGCTGATGGTTATCACATCTGTGCCTCCACAGCTGATGCTCGACTCCTCCACTTCTACCCGGCTTTCCCCCTTCCCGGCTCAAACTCCTCAGGAGAGGGGAGGGAAGGTGCTTGAAAATTCCCTTTGAAATCTTGCCTGTGAGGCATGGATTTATCAAAGCAAAGAAGCAGTGTGTGTGAGCACCGGCCCTGCCATCACATCAAAGGGAAGAACAAGAAGGAGTTTCAAAGGGGTGCCCTTGTTCCCCCTTCCCCATTTCTGCACGTGCACACACGTGTGCACACACGGGCACACACGTATTTCCCTGCCTTTAGAAACCACAGAGCTTCGGCTGGGGCTGCTCCTTAAACTCAGCACTGATGGGGGGATTTGCAATCCCTCACCACAGACACAGCATTCAAGGACT
>NW_008237878.1:6833917-6835680 GCF_000691975.1 Corvus brachyrhynchos
TCCATCCCTCCTCTCAACCCACAGACAGATGCAGCTGAACCAGTGGCTCAGAAATGGCTCCTTAAAAGGTCAGGATTACCCACAAAAGCACATCAGCTCCTTTGCCAAAAGACAAGAGGGTGTTGTCTCTAGCACAGGTGACAGCTGATAAAACAGCCTTTCCCATGTGTTCAGTAAAAACAACAGGCTCAGAGCCCCTCTCAACACCTTTATCCTGGCTGTCAGTTTTGAAGCCTCCTGATACCAATAAGACACAAGTCAGGACAAAGATTACCCTGTTTTCTGGGGGGTGAAACAGTGGCATATGCAGTGAAGTGACTTGAAGCCACAGTGATGGAACAAACACACGGCAGAGTGAGGAGCAGAGCTCCAGTCTGAGTTTCAGACTCAGAGAGACAGACATGTCTGGCCTAATCTATGGGCTCCAATTCTCTCCATAGTTGGGATGAGGTGGACTCTGCGCTCAGCTCTTCGACAGGATGATCTGGTCCTGTTGTTTCATGGGTGATGAGTGGTGCATCTGCGGATGTCTGGACAGAGCAAGGATGAAAAGCAGCAGCCAGCGTGGCTACAGCTGTCACTGCCAGAAGACAGTGGCCAGGATCTTCTTTGGCTTTGTGCTGTGGCCTCTTGCTGCTGCTTGCTCTGTTCTATGACCTCTTCAAAGTTTTACACTTGGCTCATTAACTGGACATGGTGAAGTGGGTCTGGAAGTGGTTTAATGTAGAAAAGAACTTTGTGTGTCAATCTGCACACAGAGGTCAGGATGAGAGCCTTGGGGAGCAATTTCATAGCAATGAGCACATGTTTTCTTGAGGATGCAATGGTTTCATTCTCTCCAGGGTTCATCATTGCATCTTATTCAGTTTCTACCATGGCCAATATCTTCAAAAGACACGTATATCTGTGAATGCCCCTCATTTTTCTTCCCAGGCATGGTCATCATCCCTTGAACTTCCAGCACTTCTCCTCAGACCTCAGTTTCCTAACTACGATTATTTATTGATAGCATCTTTCTTTTCTTTTTTCTTTTCTTCCCTCTTGGCTCCATAGCTCATCAATTAACTGGAGAGGGTATTGATCGGTAATTGTGTCAGGTTTCCCAAAGGTTTCTGGGAAATGCAGCTGCTGCTGCTGCTTCAGATGATTGCATATGCTCTGTCTTTGATTCACAGGGCACAGCCAGGGAGTATTCTCACTCAATGTGACTTAAACGAGCAATGAGCTCACAATTTACCCTTAGGAGGGTATTATTTGCAGCTCTTGCTGGATGGGTGTTTGACATTAGAAAGAAAACAGAGGAAGCCAGAACCCAACAATTAATTCCCACTGAGCCAAATGGAAACTTTAAATTGGGGGTCTATGGCAGTCTGACATACATTAACTTACAGCACTAAGTTACCTGGCTGGGAGGATATTTGTGCCTGGCAAACTAAACTTACAGTAGCAACATGATTTGTACCACAGTCCAATTTTACCCTTCTCCTTCTAAAGGCTCAGTAAATTAAGTTGATGTTGGTGGTACTCTGTGCTCTAAAACTGCTGCTGTAATCCCTACTGGGTCTCCCACTTCTAGCACAGATCCTAAATTTGGAAATTATTTGCTTAAAGAGATCAGCTATTGATTAATAAGGGATTTTTTTTTCTGAGACTTCATCTGCTTCTCTGCATGACAGATAATTCTGCCCTGGCAAACCTGTAATTCCCAAGTTTGGGATTGTGTTGGCATTTTCAATGCGTCCATGTGCAGGTGCTCACTCTTT
>NW_008237878.1:6835793-6848587 GCF_000691975.1 Corvus brachyrhynchos
CAAAGCCCTATTGATTGCAGTTGAGGAGAAAACAACATGACATTGCCTTTGATTTTGGGACAGTTCATGTGGTCTTACAGACCACAATATGCTTCTGGCCTCAAAGACTCAGTAGCCATCTCACTGACAAATGTCAGAGGGTGCTCAAAAGCAGTTAAAGGTGGGTGGGTAGCAGACTGACCTATCCACAGGTAGCCTGGGAAGGAGCTGCTTTATAGATCTGAATATGGCAGATACTTCAGCAGTGTCTCCTTTGCACTGTGTGGTGATCAGCTCCCTCTTTCTTACTACCATGTCAAGGGTCCAGCTGGGTGTTGTGCTGAGCCCCTCAGCAGTGCTCCATGGAGGGCTGGGCCACCCAGACCATCTCAGGAGCTCTGGGACATTGTAGAGTCATGATGGCTCATTGCTAAAATAGTCCATTCCCACAGACAGTCTGGAGTTCCTGCTGTCTCTAGCTAGAAGGTGACCTGATGTTGCAGGAGGGGGCTGAGGAGAAGAGGTAATTTTTTGAGTGCCAGTGTTTTGGAAGGTAGAAGAGAAATTGCTCTGTGTGCACCTATGCAGCCTTCTTTCTGCCAACAGGAGAGCTTTTGGAAATGTCTCCTCACTCATGTTCCTCACTAAACATCCCCTGCATATCCCCAAATCTGACCACAACTTAGCGTCTGGGAAATCATTCCTACTGACAGGATGTGACTTTGTCACATAGTCCTGTGTCTAAGGCCAAGCTTCTTGCTCTTCAAGAAGCCACTCAACAAGAGGGACTATTCCAGCTACTCAGACTTGGGTCTTGAGCCCCTGACACAAAACTTCAGGGAGCATCTGATTGAAATAAGCTGTTGACAACCCCTTGTGGGATGCTACCACCCTGAAGGGTAAGAAAGGGGAAAGGCAAAGGACTTCAGGAGGAGCAGGAGAGTTTTGAGGGTCTCAGCTACAGTGAAAGTAGAGAGACTGGTATTTTGTTCATGCTATCCCAAACCAGCTCTCCATTCATCTGTGTTTCTGGTATTGCCTCCTAGGGCTGTTCAGTGGAAAGTGAGTCATTTCCCGGGTCCAGGCCTGTTTTCATGCTTCCATGGGAGTGATAAAAACCTTGTCAGACAAAGCTTGTTTTCACAACATCCCCTGCATGTCCAGCACATGCAGGCACACACAAACACAAAGGCTTCCTCATTATTCCCAGCTTTGTGCTATCCAATTCCACCATTGTTTTTCCTCTGTTTGCACTCTGACCTGTATTCAATGCAGCATCCCTGCATGTGCTGTGCTTCCCACAGTAACCGATGTACACGTGTTCCATACAGATTATGCACGCACCAGATCTTCACAATTCCCTTGTGGCACCTGGCACAAGTTCAAATGAGTTGAATCAGAAAGCGATGGCTTTTTCCCCCTCTTATCGCTACATGTAGATCTTCTTTGGGTTGGTGACTTTCCAGCATATCACACCCACTGTTTATGTTTTGTTTTGTTAATCTATTAGCTCAGCAGATAATAAATCAGTCTTAGAAAGAATTAGTACTTTGATGATGCCTTTCTGCCTCACAGGGAATCTTTTTTTTTAATTGATGTGAGTGGTAGTTTTTTTCATGAGGAGTCAGCATGTGAATTTTCTAGCCACCAGCAGAGCATCTTCTGTAATTCCACACACTGAGCATCTTCACCAGGCTGTCAGCTGCTGCTTCTGACTCCTTCTCTTGTGCTACGGACTTTCACACTGCTCTGGGAAAGCTTCACAGCCCAAAGATGCCACCTGCTTCCTTGTGAACTGCTCCAAAAATGCTTTGAGCCCATCCTGTTGGATGAGTGGTTGTTGTGGGAGATGAACCAACAAAGAGGGCTTGACTTAAGGTTGCCAACAGAATGAGGTGGGTTTGATTTGGGCTGTTCCCAAATAACCCATGAGGGTTAACCCCTGGTTTTCACCCCTGATGCCATGTTCATCCATTATTTCCCAACATTCCGAGCTGGTGTCAGCAGGTTGGAAGGTGGTTTGGACAAAGAACTAAGTTCTAGCAAAAAAGGGTCAAACTCAGCCCATGTGAAAATTTAGCCCCTAATTTTAAAACAAAAAGAGAATCACATTAAGAAGTTAAGTTGAAATAACAGCTTTATTTCAGAGCATTCTCATATATATGCTGTAATTCATTCCTTCCCCATCAATCACAGTAAAGAGCATATTTTCTTAAAGTAATTGTGAATGAAAGAGATGTGATGAAATCACTGCCAATGGTCAGGCTGGGAATTCATCAACATGTCTACTGATGGTCTTAAAAAGGTATCATTGCCTGTTGAATTGTGGAGCCTAATGGAAGCAAAATTAGTCGACAAAGTTAGGTTTATTTTTCCAGAGTTATAGACTTGATCGCATTTCCAATTCCCTGCTAAACAAGGCTATGAGACTACCTTTTGTTCAATTTGAAGCGTTTAATGACTTCATAAAAAAGGAAAAACCCAGGCTGTTGAAATTTATATCCATAAGAAGTTGTCATCTTTGCCTTATTTTCAATTTTCCCGTGAAGCTATTAAAACATTATGTGATCGTAATATATTTATGGGGAGGGGGAAATGAGGTGTAACTCTGACTGAGGCACAATGATTTGCTAAGAATTGTAAAGCATCAAGGGCTACAAACTTGTACAGAGGAAGATGTGTGTCTATACACCGAGTGGAGTTTTGAGTACATATATTGTTGCACAGAGTTTCTATTCTCCCAACCTACGTAAATATTAATGAGACTCAAAGGTATCAAACTCTGCTCAACAAGTTGAACTTAGACTCCCTCCTGCCTTTGAATTTCTTTGCCTTTTTCTTTTGTATACTGCATAACAGAGGATAGAAGTTTTGGAGCAAACTTGATGGTAGTGTTTTGCAGCTAACAAGCACAGAGCCCATTATTATTCCCCGTGCCTTTATTCACATGGGAGAAAAAAGAAAGCTATTAATGAACATAAGTAGCTTTCTAGGTTTCTGTTCTTCTCTGTCTTCTGTTCCTGCACCTTCCCTCTGGTATCTGAACTTCTGGCCTGTTTTGACAGCTGGGTGCAGACCCAAACTTACCTTTGTGAGTAGGATGCTGAGCACGTTGACTGTAACAGCTCTGGACAAGGATTTTCTTTCTGCTGAATATCTGTCAGTGTTTTGTGAAGGATTAGGACTCCTATGGCTGACTAGAGCTCCTAGCACAGCACCAAAGACAGACTTACAATTGGAGAGACCATTGCTCTTGGTCTCTAGGCTCCATCTCCATGGGAAGAAGTCCCTGTAATATCTAAGCTGAACACAGCAGGCAGATCTGAAAGATGTTTGCATTGAAATGAAAAGACACCCCTGATTTTCCAACCAAAAATGCACTCTTGTTTTCCCTCCAGTGTGCCACTGTTCTGAACATATTCATCATTTTGGGGAAAAGCTGGATTTTATATAAATAAGAGGAACCCATTGTCTTGAGCAGTGCTACTCCAGCCTCCAGCGGTCGAGAAATGGTCCAAGCAAACTGATGGATGTCAGTGTGAGTGATAGGAGGCGTATGTTTCTGTGTGCTAAAAGCAGCACAACACATTGCAAGGGATGGGAAACTGGAGCGGTTCCGAAAGAGCCACATATGGCTTCACATATATAATGTGCAAATTCATCAGTCAGAAATATCGAAACTCTTCATGAGGGTAAAGCTCTGCTCCTACAATGGCTGCAGTCCCACAGACTTAAGGGGAGCAGAGTGGAATCAGTGCTAAGTGCTTGCAAATCCTCCCACAGTAGTGTCTTCCAGGGTGGTCACATATAAGCAACTTTCATCTTTGGAGACCAGGAATTTTATGTGGCTTTAACTATAGCCAGCTGAGAGATTTCACCCACTGTCCCCTGTCACTTCCATCTCTTCTGTTGTCCTGGGCTGGGAGAAGCTGTCTGTGCCCAAGCAGACCTGGGATAGCAAAGGAGGTTGCCAGACAAGTGCCTCACCCTCTGTTTGTTGGAAGATGAAGAGAGGGGGCTTCATCCTCATAGTGATAAGGGTTGGTAGACTGCAGCATCCTGCCGGTCAGGAGAGAAGTCTTATGGCAGGGTGCTCCAGAGGTGATGTCAGAGGTTGTTGAAAGCAAGCACAGGGACTATAGACAGAGTTAGGCCTCTGTGCTCAGGTCAGGAATGAAGTGCCTTGGCAGAGCTCTGTGGGGAATCCAGCAAGGTATCTGCACTAATATTTGGCTCTTTCAGGGTTGCTAAACCCACTCCTTAAAAAGAAAATGCAAAGAAAACATATGCAGGAATTTTTCTCTTTGAGGTGTATCCCAGCACCAGTAAGTTTTCACATCCAAACCGCTCTCCAGCAGCAAGAAATGAGTGTCTGTGCCCACTAAAAGCATGCATTTGTCTTTCTGGGACCAGCACATTCCCCCTGCTTGGTAAGGTTCATTTCCATGGCTAATTTTGGGCTGACAAGGTGCATGGGGCTCCGGAGTACAGCTCACTGTGTAGACTGTGCTGAACTGACAGGACAGACACACAGGGCCATTTGCTGGCACGTGGAAGAAAAAATGAAAAATATTAACTACATTAGCACTATATAAGATAACCTAGAGAGTCCTTCTTAGAGCCAGCTCTGCTCCTGCTGGCACTAACTGCATAATGCCAGAGCAGAAAGCCAGGCCCAGCATGGCTGCTGGGAGAGGGGTTTAATTATTTTCATTCTCCATTTTCATTTCAGCCTTCCTAGTAATTTGTGTTGCCTTTGTTACCAGAACAAGGGAGACAAAAGATATTTGCCTTGTAGATTGCTTTAAGAAGCAGTTCTTTGTGCTGGTGAGAGCAGCCTGCCTGACAAACTGCTGAGAGTGAAACCACAAATCCACACAGGTTCAGCCTGGAGCACACACCAGGAGACTCCTCACAGCCACAAACCTCCAAGGGCAAGAAAGGGGTGCAGTGTTCTGGACCAGTCTATTTGACAGGGTTTCCAGTAGGAAGGTCAGTGCAAGCCTGGCCTCAGCCTTGTTGTTATAGGCTATTCCCTGACAGGACATGAGCTGGCCCCTAAGCTCTCCCCCCTGAATCACCTAAGATGCTTTTGATAGAGTTAACTCATGGTGACAGCCATTGTGGCTGGTTTGGAGGCAGGAGTTGAGGAGAGAATAACTTTATCCTGTTACTGAGCCTTGGTGCTTGATAAAACTGTGTCTGTGTGTTGAAAAAGAAAGAAAATCACTAGCACTAATGGAAGAGTGGATTGTTTGAGACAGTTCCACACATCCAGGAGACCATTGTATTTTCCTGCTAGAATTAAACTGATGGGTGTTGTTCCAGACTACACACTCGGGAATGCTTTTTATTTTCATTTCCAGCTCAGAAAGCTTGTGCCCACCATTTTCTCACTGGTTTTCTGTATCACATGGTTTTCTGTACCTGCTCATCAAAAAATACGAGTCTGATTGCACAGCATAACTTTCATTCCAAACTGCTCATAAATTTAAGAGTGGCAACAGCAAAATTCTGTAGTATGTCAATGTCAACACCCAGAAATCTGTGTGTCCTTTCTGCTTGTCGTCCCAGCTGGCCATAAACACACGGGCTTTTTTCAGACAACCATATTAACAAGGAATTCTTCCTTCAAAGATACTGGAGTAGAACAGTCACCAGGCCTTTGTCAGAGATACAGCGAGGCCTGGAGGGGGAGGAAAATAGATGGGCCTTTGTCATTAGGTCTCCAAACTAAGGCAGAGGAAGCTGAGCATTGGAGTAAGAGGTCATAGAAGAATCCACGTGCATGTAGGTGAATTTACCTGTACTAAAAAAAAAAAAAAAGGACATTCCTCAGAACTGTACAGAGAGGGATCTCTTGTATTAGAAAATATGAAGGGTTTAATGCAGCCATTCCAGCATTAGTCTGCTGCTGGAGACAAGGAGACAAAATATGGCTGTATGCATTAAAAGTATTGAAAATGGCTGGCTACTGCACAGATACACACAACTGATGTAGTCAATACATTCATTATTCTGGAAACACAGGCAGATCTTGTGCTTTGCTGCAATTTGCTGATGCTCTGCTTTTCATTACATTTGAACCTGTTTCCCTTCATGTGAAATATTTTTTGAACAGAGTTGGCTCTGGTGTTTCTAATGCCCTTAGCAGAGTTTGGAGGTCACTGTAGCAGAGCAACTGGTGAAGACAGCAGAATTCCAGCAGCTCTGGAACTGCTTCCATGAAAAAATGTGTCCTCTGGACATCTGTTGTGCTTCCTTAATGGGGACTGTTGGCTTTGCTCTTCAGGAAAGAAGCAAAATATTCTCAAGTTCAAAAATACTTTGAAGTGCTGGTTAATTCAGGTCTAAATACAGATAGAAACACAAGCAACAAAATAGTTTGTAATGCTTTGCAGTGCTTAACATGAGTGTGTACCTGCCCCACTGAAGAGGAGACTTCACTGACCATTGACTGAAATTCCTTTTGCACTTCTTAAACAGCGTGAGCCATGTCGCATGAGGTGAGCCAGGACCTTTGTGTCTCTTGATATAATGGAAACAGGGCAGGAGCACAGCACGGGGATTTTGCTCACTGTCTTTTGTACATGCCTGGAGCTAAGTAGGAGGTTATTTCTGGAGAAAGGACAACACTAAAAGTGCTTTCCAGAAGTTTCCAGCAGCTCTTCAAGAAAGCAAGTTGGTCTTTCACAGGAATTTTGTGCTTGAAAATGTTAGAAGGTTTTTCCTACACTGTGCTGCAGGCTCCTGCATGTTATGTTGTCATACTTGGCAGGAGGGTGAGGGGTAAAGAAGTGTTAAGTTATAATGTAAATTGAGTTTATTGCTGTCTGGCAGAATATTTTGGCAGCCTTTTGTGACAAAGCCTCTGCCACAAACACTTCTTAACTCTTGGAACCAGGTCAAACCATTAATCTGGGTGTCTGCAGGGACACGTACAATGCTACAGCAGCTCCTACTGTCAGAAAATTGATGCATCCCTGGCTTCCCACTGCCCACACTCACTTCTGACAATGTTAGTCAACAGGTTTTCCTAGCAAGAAAGATTATTGGGGCAGGAGGATATGACTGATTCAAAAGGGTCTGCATTAAACAGCTGTTCAAACCATAATGATTCCAGTTTCTCAGTGGCTCAGGACAGGCACCACATCTTTCTTGAGGCCATCAAAACTCAGCACAGGTCATTACTAATCTGCCAATACGCCAGCTTCAAAGCAAGGAAGGGAATCTATCCCAGTCTGGCCCTCAGTATTTCACGGTCCATATTCCTGTTGCCAGAAGTCAGGTTTTCCCTGTGGACCCTCACAGACCCTTAATGAGCCCTAATGATGTGATACCTGCAGGGCACAAGGAGAAGTTGGCCAGTGAGTCTAGCAACAGGAAGGACTCATCCCACATGTTCTTCTAGAAGGAGCTTCTGGTTCACTGTGTCTCTGTAGTGAGATATCCATTGGGTTATACCGGGTGTTTCTGCCAGGATCCATTCTCCATCATTTCAGATGGGGAAGGGAGGGAGAGAATGATTGCAGTCAACTGCACTTCTTTACTTTCTCTGGCCCCATGATAGCACCAGTTAAAATTAATGGGGCCACTGTGCATTCACAAGCCTAGCAGAGGATTTATTTGACAGTGCTGAAGATGGAAGGGTTAACTACAGGCCTAAAATGGCTTCACTGCTCAAATATTTTCTTGGAAAGCTTTGAAATGGTATGCCTTTGTAGTTCGTTTCTTTTTTTTCTTTTAATTAACATTGATCAGTGGCCGTACCAATTAATGCAATTACGTGGTCCAAAATAAAATACACTACCAGATCTGTATCGTATGCTATTCCTCCCAGGAAAACAATTTGGCCACAGCAGAGTGAAGAAGTGGATTAGCCAAAGAAACCATTTCTGTTAAAAGAAATTTTCACTTGGGGTCTTTTTTTTAGAAGAAATGATACATTGCCTGTGTGTAGAGTCATAACCCATTTCCTTTTCAATAGGAACTAAGTATTTTTAATTACTGGGCTGTCATATTAACTATGCATTATTTTTATTTAAAACCATGAAATGAACATTAAAATTTAGGAAATCGTCTCAATATTGACATTTCCTTTTGGGATACAGGTATGATGTGAAGTTTCAGTAACTTTGGAAGGTGGGGTTCAGCCATGCATTCATATCTGATTTTTCCAGTTAATTTAAGTGACCAGAGAACTTTTATTTTCCCAGTTCTGCATCCAAGGGATACACTGGAAAACAGAGACATGACCTGAGCATAACCTCCCACTGATCTATAAGCTATATTATTATGACTGTGGGTGGTGGGGATTTGTATACTTGAATCCAATTTTTTTTTTCCTCTAAAATGTTAATCCTTTATTTGGAACCCACATATAAAAGTCTTGGCTTTTCAGGACCAGATCATGTATTTTCCAGGCTGGTGGGCACCTCACAGATCCACTGGTGGGAATTTGTTGCCATCAAACTTGAAATGAGAGCTTAATTCTGGATTTGCCTGAGGGCCAAACCTTTTTTCACAGTTACAATCCACATCTAAATACCGACACTTTGATCTTCCCTGCTTCATGGACTCCACTCTTTTACCCTTAAAAGAGATTCAGCCAGATTTGTAGTGGAGATTACACCTCACCTCAGTACCTCTGCTTGCACAAACATCAAACCCCACCTTTTCCAATCAGTTCCCTCTCGCTGGGTGGTGGGGTGGGAGGGTGTTCCCAGAGCATCCTGGCAGGGTGTTCCATCCCAGCCATGTGAGACAGTGCCCTTCAGACTAACTCAGAGGCAGAAACACAAAAAAAGTGAGCAGAGAGAAGACCTCCAGCTTCATTCTCCACCCAACAATTCCCAGTCTCTGGAGGAACCCTAATGCCATTTCTCACCCATTGATGTAGTTACACCTGCACCCAGCTGAGGAAGACCAGCAATAATTTTCGGACCAACACAGTGGTTCTCAGCCCAGAGGGGCACATCAGGTCAGGTGATTCACTTTGCAGATTGGTGGGGAGAAATCGATTAATAAATAAAAGTAATTCCTTCTTTCTCAAAACACTGATTAAAAAAAGGAAACTTCTGGGGTTCATATGTTTTATATACTCTTTTTACTGGTTTTAAAGTACTAAATAAAGCTGAAAAACCGAAATGAAATATAATTTTGCCTGTCAACTTTTCTATTCACCAAAACTGCCATGAGAAGGAGGGGGATTGGGCTGTTTCTCCCACACCTGTTCTATACAAATTTTTTAGTATTGCCAGCAAACTGAAATATTCAGTAATCCTTAAAAAGCACCTGAGCGATCCATGCTCTGAGCTTTGGCATGGGATGTAAAAAGATGGGTCTGAGGGGTTACCTGCAGTCTCTTTTCTAGGTCACTCATCTGGGGCGTGAGGCACAGAGGAGTTTGACTTCTGCCAAACACCCATTTGAATCGAACCAGAGATCACGGAAGGAGCACAGAAAAGAGTGGACTTTGTGCTGTGGGGCATTTGCAAGATGCATGGTGCCAAACCTAGAGGACACAAAATCAGGACATGCACTTGGCAGAGGGACTGCAACACAGAAAGCGAATGGCACCGGTTCAGCTGGAAATCTCTGGGGCCGCGAGGCGTCTCAGGCTGCCGTGCGAATCCTCCAGTATCCTCCTCCTCCAGGGGCTTGGAGCCGAGATCTTCAAGAGAATCAAAGTGAGTTAGGGGTCAAAATCAGTGGAAATTCATTGTGAAACAGGCTGCTTTAGGGCTGCTTGCAGGCTACGTGAGATCTAGGTTTAATAGCCGGGAAGTCCCCGGAGCTGTGGCCGGGCAGGGCCGTGTTTGAGGAGGGCTCTGCCCCGGGCAGGAGCCGCCAGCAGCGGCTCTGAGCGCCGCGCTCGGTGTCTGCGCCGCGCCAAGAGGGGCTGGAAAAGTAGGGCACAGCTCGCTGTGATGCAAACTCTTTCTTCTCAGGTGCATCAAGGCGTTCTTTCATGTGCTACTGAGGCAGGAGCAGCAATTCCTCAGCGCACGGAGCCTCCGCGATCCATCTCCCGCAGTGTCTGCTCTGGGGATTCTGGAGAGCTGGGGGCTGCTCCCTTCGCTGCACCCCGCAGGGTCTGGCAGGAGCAGCAGGACAGCAGCAGGTGCCACATGTCACGGCACACGGAGCTGGGTGATGGCCCGTGGCAGCAGATATCTCAGCTTTCAGCTCTTAGGATGCCTTCCCACGCCTCTTAGCAGCGCCTGGTGCTGCTGTGATGTCCTGTGGCTCACAGAACAGCCCTGTGCTGCTGTACTTTCCATGTCCTGGCTGCACTTTTATCTCTCTGACCTCATCAGGTGCTTCCTGGCTCAAGCACATGTGTTTTCCCGTGGGAAAATGCACTTTCTCTTAGTGACAAAGGCAAAGCTTGAGATAAACCATCTCAGTACAGCAAGATTAACAGAGGTTGAGAGGAAATAAATGTGTGGTCATCACATAGTGTCAGAAGCTTTCAACAGATAGGAAGCTGAATGCCCCATTCACCATTTTTCTAGACAAGAGGCAAAAAAGCCAGAAGAAATTGCAGTTGTGTTACTGGAAGAACAGAATGTTTCACCTCATCCCTTCACACCTGCAGGGAACGGATGGTAAGACTGGGAGCTTCCCCTTCGTCTTTAGGTTAAAATCCCACCCACTTGTGCATGCGGTATTGTTTTGAATATCACCAGGGCTACTGCTCTTCATGATTCCCAATTTTCTAGCCCAAGGATATGGAGATTTGACTGTTACCTGTGTTTCTTTCCTCTACAGTTATAGCCAAGGGCTGAAACAAGCAAACCATGAATGAGAGATGGCATCACGAAAGCTCACCAGGAGAGAAGGCAAATTTACCTATTCTCCACATGATGAAAGAATGGAGCCAGTGTGAACATTTTCCATTTAAACTGGGTTTTGGAAACAAACAGTTAGCACCTAAATAAGTCTATTCACAGGAAATACCCGTGTCTCATGGAAAATGTCAGTTTTTCAGATAGACAAATGCATTAAAATGTCATATGTCAAAATATATCAAAGATATTTTGTCTGAACTAAATCTGAGGTGGAGTTGTTTGCAAAAATTCAAACAGGGAGAAGTTAGACTAATCTGACTGAATAATTAGTACAGCTGGCTTCATCCACAGTGCAATGTAAGCATGCCCTTCTACGTACAGGGAAAAAATCTGAGATATCTGCGCGATGAAATTGAGGGCGAAACAGGGCATTGAGTGTTCTGGATAAAGTTGTTATCAGTCCATCAGCTCTCTGAGAGCCTTCAGCCCCAGCGAGGTCAGCTGGCATTTCTCTCTCACTCTACAATCAGCACTGGAGGCATCGGGATTATCTCACAGAAGAGACACTTTTATTGGGCACGCTGCTCAGCGCAAACCTAGCAAGTGCTGCCCTTTTTTTATTCCCAGGTATTGTCACGCACTGATCATTACCCAGCTGCTGGTGCTGCGTGTGTTGCTGTGGGGGCAGACAGCCTGAAACAGGAGCTCCTGCGTGATGCTGCACCAGAGGCTGCTTCTCTCCCCGTCCCTGGCAGCATCGCAGGGCGGGGCTGTGCTCGCCACCACCTCCAACTCGGCCCCTCTGAGATGGGGACACACCCGAAGGCTGCTCCGGGTCTCCCCAGGAAACCTGCCAAATTGCACGGGATGAATGCAATCTGGAAAAATCTGTTTACAGTGATGTGCTCATACAGCTGGAAGGATTTAGCTGCTATTTCAAGCAGACCTTCCTGTAAATGTAAAGGGGCATCTTGAAATGCATTTCAAACACAGGAATGAGGGGCTCTGCTCTGGCTCATTTTCACCTGTGATGTGTCATCTCTTAAGTGGCCCCAATTTACCAGACACCAGCAGGGAATTCAGTTTGTGAACACCACTCCTGCAGCTGCATATTCCAGTTACCCATACCATGGCCAGCAGTCTGCTTTAAATACACTGGGGTGTAATCCTGACCCTGACTAACACCAATAACAAAAGCTGTCCTGGGCACCATCTCAGTGATTGCTGCGTACAGGACTCTCAGTTTGAGGCAGGGTGAGCTGTGACACAGTAGGGTCATCACAGCTATAGAAATCCTCCCCCAAGCAGTGAGTTGTTTGCATCCTTTATACACATAGGAAATAAAATTACACTGAAGTCCCAGTAGTTTATCTGGGGTTCCCTTCTTAATATCTCTGCTACAGAGCACCTGACAAGAGCTTCCCAAGTGGCTGTCTACCCTGAAAAGAGAGGAGACATCAGCAAGGACATACCAAGAGCTCCACAGATGGGTACTTGGATGCAGCCCTGAAGATCAGAGCAATAGCATCATCCATAGTCAACTGGAATTTCTCTTTTACAGGCAATAAATACTGGATTATTTATTTTGCATCATGACCGCCTTCTCCTCTCCTCTCCTTTCTATTTTTCCCCCTGTATGGTAAAGAAAGAGCATATGATGAGTGTAGTATATTAGAACTGAATATTAATCTCTTCTATTCAGTCAGTGCTTGCATTCATTTATATGGATGATTTGCTAGTCTTGTTTGAATACACACACGCATATTTAACAGTGAGGTTTATTATGAAAAATGCCCTCGAATTAACTCTTCTAAAAGATGCCAATATTATTGGCAAGAATTGCATTTTATTTTCTTTGTAAATGTGCTGCTTCCTTAAACATTCATTTCCTTGGAAATCCAGTACTTTTCCAAATGCAAAGGCAGTGGTGATGAGCAACTGTCATTCCCACATTAAAAAGCAAAACCAAGCCTTGATCTTTTTACAGCAGATTAGGGAAGGAGACATAACTCAGATGAAAGC
>NW_008237878.1:6848598-6857098 GCF_000691975.1 Corvus brachyrhynchos
AAGAGATAAAAATGAGATGAAAGCCTCAAATGTCTGTTCCACTAGGTTCGAGGCATTCTTTTTGTTTTAGTTCCGCACTCTGCCTCTTTAATTCCCCCTGGCTCAAATGCCAATTTTCTGCTATGTTGGCATGACTGCCGAAGAATTGCTTCTGTTAATAAACTGCACAAAATAGCTGAGCAATTAGGCAATTAAACTGTTTTAAATTTAATTTAAAACCCTGGCATTTTGCTAGGAGTATTTTTTTTTCTTTAATCCCATCTTTTTTGTGTGGTGGGAGGCAAAGGGCGAGTTGGAAGGGTGGGAAGGCAGCACAGTGATGAGGGAAGGGTCTGGTGTGATCGGAGTTGACTCAGGCAGATCAGTATAAGGGCTGTCCACTTTGGGGAGCACATTCCCGCCCTTGTCCCTTATTAGAACAAGTAATTTTTTCCCTAACATTTAACACACAAACAAGCTTAATCTGATTTCCATCCTGATCCCAGATGGATATCAGGGCTTGTAAGCAAATGATTTCAGGAGCTGCCTACCTGCTCTTGGCTGCTAATTCAAAATAAAAAGGAGCGCTGGAGAAAACACAGGCATTACTGCGCCTGGGGGTGAGCAACCTGTTCTGCTCATCACTGCATGTTCCCACTGCATTCAAGGGCACTTCTCCAAGTTACCTGAACTGTAGGAAAGTTTGTCCCTTGGGTTTATTTGGCCCATACTTACAGAGATTTTTTTTTGCCACAGATCAAGTTTGCATTTTGCTAAAGGCTTTCTTGCTGCCTTGCCATGGGTTGTGGCACTGGGATTTACCCTTCCCAGAGATGGGGCCCAAGGGAATGGTGAGAGGGTTTATTCCAGCATGCCACAGCTGCATCCCCAAACCCATCATCCCCTGCCTTGTCCCACTACCAGCCAAAGCCCCTTCTGTTTCACTCACACCAGGCTCTGGTAGCCCACCTCCATTGTGCTACATCCCTTCCCAACCCAGTCATCTTCCCCAGGCCACCATCTAAAATCTGTGAACGGTCCTCTGTTCCAATCCACGCTTCCAATCCATCCCATTGATATGCCCAAGTAAAGTTCTCTCAATAAGCACAAATCCTCAGCTGCCCAGTCCCAGCCCTGTGCACTGCAACTGCTCTTCCACCCCCACTGCTTCACACCCTGCACCTCAGCTGACCCACAACCTTTGCACTGCCAATTTTTTCAAAGCAACCTGTCCTCTTTACTTCTTAATGCTTTAAAGCTCTTTTCTGACCATGATGGCTGGAAGAAACAAAACATTCTCCCTAGTGCCCTGCTAAAATTTTCTGCTAATAGAAACACACCACATTTTTCAAGTCTTTTTTCACTACCTATATTTGGATGAATGATGCCACAGCTAAGCAAAACACCCTGTTGTATACCCTGCAGTGCTGACTGTCTTCTCAAGAAAAGCTTGTATCTCCATGGTCACATCATGGCTATTTTTAGTGAACCAGTCATTCCTGTTATGCTCCTAGTCTTTGAAATTAAAAATAATGGAAAGAGAATTAAAAGGATTCTTCTAAATGTTGCAGTAGTCACATGCTGTTTGCAAAATTCTAGGTGGAACTCCACCCTCCCCCCTGAGCTAATGGGGATATGAACATTAACAATATTCACGTCATCGTTGCAGTCAGACTCGCGTTATCATTTCCACTTAATGCACCATTGGGACCAATCCTGTGGTAGCTGGGGAAATGTATTCTAAGTTAATTCATTATTTCTGATATGATTCTCTGCTTAATCGAGATCTCCTGTTCTGCACAATGAACCCACTTGTTGCCCTGAGAACAGTCAGTCCCAGGCAGTTCCTCTCCCTGAGCCTGAAAGTCTCCAGCCTGGGTGCTGCAGAGGAGCTGTCGGCAATCAGGCTGTGCCAGGGTGCTAAGAGAGATCCAGGGGCTGCAAGTGCTGCATGACCTGTGGATGTGAGGCATGCCAGGGAAAAAGGCTGCCCAGGGCAGGGTTTTAGAGTGAGGCATTGAGGCAGCAGTGAGACATTCATTTTCTGCTTTTTGGACTTCTCAGAACACCATTGCAAAACCTTTTTTGTCTCTATGTGTTAGCATAGATTGCAATATTAATTTCTGCCCTCTCCTCCCTCCTGACATTGACTTTCCACCACGAACCCTTTGGCGATCCAGTCCGTTTTGACAGCAGGGCAGGATCTCTGTCTCTGTGTTTATACAGTGCCCAGCATGAAGGGAAACAGATTTTTGCTGGACCTTTAGCTGCTAGTGTAACACATGTAATAATAGTATTACATCTTTGAACTCTCTGTCCTGTTTCAATGGATCTGACAACCTTCTTAGAAAAAAAAGAGGTATGTATTATACAGATCTGAACAAGCTCTAACATCAAGTGGACAGCACATAATTCCAGATCATCTTCTGAGTGTCACAAAACCCCAAACTGTCACAGGGATGATATAGGGAAGGATAATTAAGATAATGGGTTAGTCTTTATGTTTGTACATTGCTTAGCAGCCATCAAGAGAATTACAGCTCCAGGCAGACCTCAGAACACTCTTCAAGCCTCCTTGGTAGCAACATGCAGTCAGAACTTCAGAACAGGAAAGTCCAGGCTTTGCCTTTGTACATTTACAAGGTTTTCAGGCACCATAAGTCCTAAAAGAGAAGCATCAACTTTCCTGATCCTACAGGCAGCAAACTCGAATCTCAGGCTACCAGCACTGACTGAGAGCCATGCTCTGGTGGTGACCCACAGGTGGGAGATGACAGCAGTTCCCCACAGGGTACCAGCTCCCTGCTGGGTTGTGCTGAACACACACCTACACTCCTGGGCATGCTGATGATGCCACTTCAGTGACTGGTGCTGCTTTATTTCTACTAGGCCCAGGATTATCCAGCAAGGCCTTTCTTTTGGTCAGGGGGCTCAGTTCAGATGTGCTTCAAGAGCCACACATTGGTCACCACTCCTTGGACACTTCTGCTTTGTTTTGCAAGATAGAGATTAAAGGACATCCCAGGAACTCGTTTGTTTGTTGTAGTTCCTACAAAAGCCAGCAGAGGTTGTATTGAAATGTAAGATAAACACGTATGCAAATAATACATTGACTCTGATTCAGTCATGATGACTTTGCCAATAAATATACAATCACTTTATAATACATTACATTAGTATATTTTAAACGACCTAATTGATAGGAGCATGAAAGCATTAAATTACCATATAGCAAGACTACTATACCACACTAGACATCTATTAGCATACTACACGTCAATCAGTGTTTTACCAATTAATGGCTATCTAATTATCTTGCTATAATGAGCTTGTTAAATGCCAATTAAATGGCAAGATGTTTGAATGCATTAATAAGAATGTAATTACACACTTATTGGTGACATAATTTTCACATCATTAACTAGTAACTTATCCTTATTAAGTTTAATAAGTATATTCTTTTAACTTCCCATTGATCCCAAATTAGGACGCAATCGGCAGTCGGTTAAGACTGAGTGAGATGGCTATAATTATCAGGATCATTATTGGAAAAGTTTAATGTCTCTGATGTTATAAATAAGCAATAACTGAAGAATGCACTGGAGGAAAAGCCAACTGAAGGTGTAACTACACTCTGCACATAGATTCTAACTTGGGATAGAGAGTCTTCGTCCAGACAAGAAATGTACCTCTCGTAAGAGACCAGCTTTCAAACCTGGAAACTGTAGTTGGTTTGCACAGCAGGTGAAATTTCCCTTATCAAACTTTTCTACCAGAGTGCTCTAAATGAAAAGGAACTGATGATAAAGGCTGAGTCCTTACCTGGTGTGTCCTTCCCAGGTGAGGGCACCCTGGGACACTCCAGGAGCTGGTGGCCTGGGGTGATGCTCACCTTGCTTGCTCAGTATTCGTCCTGGGGAAATAATTTCTGCTGCTTTTTTGTTTAGCTGAGAAGGATGAGGTGCAACAAGTCCACAATGTGTTCCTGCCTGGAGAAGGGCAGTAGAGCCTGGTGGGACCAGCACTCTGCTGGGACTATGGAGACTTTGAAGTCATTCTGAATTGCACCTCATACTTACCCTGAAGTTTGGACAGGTAACTTAATCTATCTTATCTTTCCATTTCTGGGACTTGTGAGAGAAAAATAACCACCACTGATGCTTAGGTATCCAAAACCTTCAAGGCAGGGGCTGCATAAACCCTGATGTCAACAGCAGCTCCCCACAGAGCAGGTATCAGAGCAAGTCAGGGCAGTCCACAGGAGGCTGAACTCAGATCTCCGCTTCAGCCGTTAGGATGTCATAGTTTGTATAAAAGAAAACAGCCAATCTTCCGTCCCAAATCTTTTATTTATGAAAGGGAAATAAATCACCCTGTGCATTGCCACACCAGAAAAAGCTATTTAACCAAGCGAGCATGCATGGGCCGTGGCAAATGCACACATAGTTCTGCGTTAATCTCTTCCTGCATCCTCTCATCCCATTTTTGCAAAATATTGAGTTCATACCATTTCTACTGTATTTAAAATGAAGAAAGTGATTGAGAGCCATTTACTGAACTAGGCACTGTACTGAGATATGGGTGTAACAAAATCAGCCCTCAGCCTCAGTGCCTTAATTAGCCACTCCACCTTGATGAGTGCCATGGATCCCAGCACAGCCCAGTGCATGTCCTGCATCCCCAGCTATAGGTGCACTGCACATCTCCAGTGGAGCTTGGCCAGTGTTTCCCAGACACCAGGAGACAAGAGGATGTTCAGTGGTCCATCACAGCTCAGCAGAAGAACTGCAGCCTACATGTTAAAGGGTTTTTCTGAACTGTGGCCACTGGAAGTACCTCATCTTTCCCAAGGATGTAACCTAGCCCTCTTCTAACATTTTTTTATTTTTCTTTTCATCTATCTTTCTGACTCCTTCAGGATTTTATTAAGAGAACTGGGGAGGTCTGTGGAATTCCTCTGTCTCCTGAGATGTATTTAATAGGAACATGTTATTCCTATCTTGGACACATAAGATGGGCAAATGTGTACACAGACATCACAGTAACATCATCTTCTATTGATCTCTACTGATACAGGTGCATTGTGGATGTGTTTTGCTCCTTTAAAGAATTGTTTTCAGTGGATACTTGTCAGGTTCTTTCCATCCCTCAATTTCATCTTCTTATAAGAGGGACAATTTTGTGTGAAAACACAGAAGCGCTCTCCTTTTCCTCAACAAAACAAAAATAAAGAAAGGGGAGAGGGGGGTAGGGAGAGAAACCCTTCCACCTCTTCACAGCATTTTTGTTTTTCTCCCCAAAAGCAATATGAAATTGCTCTGAGCAGGTATGGTAATAATCAGCACTGAGTGGAGTAATGATGTGTCTCCTACACTGAAGCTCCTGACAGGAAAATCATGACCTGCTCCCCACAGGTATCAAAGTCACTAATTACCCATCACGCGCTCCAGATCGGCACTCATTAGAGGAACCGACACTGTGTTACTCAGTCACAGGGAGTCTCTTTCAAGTCCAGGCACTTTTCCCTTTGATAGAAAGAGGCTGCATCAGCACAGGCAGCACGTTTGCCTTCTGTCACTTGCTGGCTCTGTGCAGCACATGAGACTCGTAGCCGAGGATGCAGTGAGTTCAGCTGAAGGAGCAGCTCGGTGCTGCTTGGAAAATGTGTAACAACAGGTCATGGAGGAGCGCATTTCTAAGAGCTGCTGCTGCTGCCGCCCACCTGGCCCAAATCTCTTCTCAGCAATGTCCCCAGTGCTGCCATCTAGATTCAGGTGTTTCCTGTGCCTCTCAGATGAACAGTGATCTAAAGAAAATGGGTTGTTCCTGCTTTTTTTTCAGGGATAGGCTAATCAAGATAGTTCTGCTATAATTGTTTTAGTAGGCTAATGAGATGATAGGTAGAGTCCACCTCCCTAAATCCAAATCTAAATGTCCTTGGTGTCTGCACAGACCAGATTTGCCTGGAGCCCTGTTTTCAGACCCATCTGTAACAGGATTTATACTTCTGCCTCATAACTATTTCCTTGTTACAGCCTCTCTCCTTATCTTCCAATTCTTTTTTCCTAGGTTGCTATTTGCTTTTACTCCGTGTCTTTGAATCTGAAAATGGTACTTAACAATTAAGAATTATTATTTTTTTGGCATATTATCTTTACAGTGGCACTCACCAGAAGAAAATAATGAGGCAGCACCGGTAATGTTACACAATTTATAGGTTACCTAGTTCAGAGAGGCACTGGAGCCTTTCTGTGCGCTGAAACATCCAGCACTGATCACTGTTATGGCCACAGTACCTTGCTTGGGTGAGCCATTAGTGTATTGTAGCATAGAAATCCCTATAGTGGCTATAAAACATATTTATATATCTATAAAACCAGGATGCTCTGGTCTACTGAAAGCACTTAGATACTTGGATAAAGAACAACGTGTGGAAGCTGGATGTACAGGGGAAAGAAAGAAGCCACACTCAGGTTTTGAGATCAGCATTTATTTTCAGGCATCTGCGAGGAAAGCCCATCAGTTCGATGATTATCTGAGCATATGTGGAACATTTGTAAAAAGCTGGGAAAATTCCATTATGTATAAGCTGCTTAAAAAAGTGGCTCACTTAAGGTTATTACACTGCTGCTTTGGGTTATTTTTGTTTAATTCAAACTCTGCAGTGGGTGAGACTCAATTTCAGTTTAAACAATCACTTCAGTACCTTATCTTTCTCATCATCTTCTGTACCTACAAAATTTGCAGTGTGGGATCCAGATAAATAAATACATGATTACACACACACTTGCTCATCATTTTCTCCATGACATTCTGTTTTCTGTGAATAAAGAAAATGGCTTTCAGGGTGCTTTTTTCCTTCTCCTTCTAAGTGATTTTCAAAGGGCCTGCCTGTCCAGAAGAGATTAACGCTCTTGCCTTAGAATGAGGCCAAAGCACAGTTTTAGTGTCAGAAAATTGGTTTTGAACCCACAAAAGTTTCCATTCAGAAGTCTATTAAAGAATATACTTATAAATTATCCTCTCTAACCTGCTCCATCTGAGGAAAGAATTAAAATATTTATCCACTGACCCAAGAGGATGCTTCAAATGAACTGGCCTGTTGATAAAATGAGTAAGATAATGTGGACTATGATTTTGCCCCATAAGAAAATGCATACTTGAGAGCTTTTGAATTAGCTGTGCCTCCGTCTGGGTCCCCAGTGAAAAGGCTGCTTGATGTTTCTGAATGCAAACTTTGAGCATCCAAAGTAAACACTGCAGCAACATCCTCTCTGGGAAGACCTTTCCACCACAAAAAGACTCCCAACCACATAACACCAAACCAATAGTAATCAAAGAGGTGAACAAAGAAAAAACTTTCACAACCAATACTCTTTTAAAAGTACTGAAAATGGAGCATTAAAAGATGCGAAAAGAAACCCTGTCTTCCCCTCAGGAGAGCCTTCATGGAGGAACCTACTTTGGGGAATATGATTCTTTCACCATCCTATTTTCATATTCATGTCCTTAAGATTTCTTAAGTCTGTATAAGAAGAAAGGGACATTTTCTGTAGATCTCTTTCAAACAGCAGCTCTGCTATCAGTCCTGTGAACTCCCCCTTTCCACAGGGCAAAGCAGGCACCTGGTGATTAAAATTCAGCCCAAGCCACCCAGATGCAGATCTTCTGCAATGTCATGGCAAAAGTTTCCAGCCACTGTGATGTGTACCTTTTCTCTCTCCACGCTACATCTTTCCATATGGGGATGGCAAACGGCTGAGGTCTGTGAAACAACACAAAATTGTTCTCTCAGGCATGTCCTTTGTTCCCCAAATTAAAGGGAAGTGCAAAACTTTAATTGTGCTTCCCTCTGTGTCCCTCCTCGTTGAGTGGTAAATCGGGGTAAATTGTGAATGCACTTTAATTCTGCTTATCACAAGTCTGGTAGCTCATTACACCCTCTGTTTTTTCTCCTCAGATGCTATAGAAATACAACAGTGTAACTAACACTTCTCCTCATTTAGAACCACAGGCAGCGGGAGTACGTGTGATTTCATTGTCTTTACTTGGTAATTACAGGTCTGTTCCTATTCCCACTGTCTCAGTAGGGTGCTTGTATAGTACATGTATTTAAGTTCTTTCAGGTGTTCTCAAGGTGGATTAGCCTGAAATATTGCATCAGTGCAGAATGGTGCCTGCTCTGGTGTGCCTGTGACCGCTGTGTGTAGGTGTACTGGCACACAGGTCAGTCTGACTGCTTGTATTGCCATGAGGGTGGTGTAAAGACTGGCTCAGACAAAAGTCATCCCAGGAGGGAGAGGATGGGATTTGGGTGGTCCTCCTAGCAGAGTGTGTCTCCACATCCATGAACACGGTGCCTCTGCAGAGGGTGCAAAGTGCAGTGAGCCCCAGCTACTGCCGAGCCCCCAGGCTGCACACACACACTGGGTCATCCCAGCAGCCTTCCTGTGGGATGTATCTTCCCTCCTTTCCCTCCCTAAAGGTGTCTGAGAAGGTGAGATGTGATGGGCTGTAGGGA
>NW_008237878.1:6857194-6896587 GCF_000691975.1 Corvus brachyrhynchos
TGGGGTGTAGGGAAAAGGCAGCAAGATTGACACAGCCTCTGATTTAATGCACGTGACAGGTCCATTTAAAAATGCAGATATTATTCTTTGATTTCAGCTTCTGATTCCTCCAGATGTTTGTGGTTGATAAGTCAGGCTCCCTTCAGGTTTTGCCACCTTCCATCAGTGCACATTATGCTTATCATAGACAGAAATCCATGTGTAACAGGAAGGCACATTGCATATACATCCAATGAATGTGCCTGTATGTTAACTATGTTTTAATACACCACATTCATGGTGTACTTTGAAAAACACAGTAGCTGGAGCCAATGCTGCTGACAGAGCAGATCCGTTCTGAACTTCTCTTTGAATTCCCTTTTACTCTTTGAATTGGGATATTTGCATGAAGGCTGGATGCCCTATCTTTCTTCTACCAGAGCACTGGTGATCTTTGCCTTTTCTCCATTGAAATAGGCTTGTGAGTTCAAGGACTGAATTCAGCAGAGTTCATAAGCATATGCTTAAACCGATAGGATTAAACTTTGGGTAGGGCACTGAAGCTTGGAGCCCACGTTTATGCCTAAGCACAGACTCAGATGCTGTGCTGAGTAAGGACTGCAGGGCATTTGAAGCAACCCAAAGCCCTTCTTCCCTGGAGTCCTTCTCCTCTGCTGCTGCCTCTCAGTTAAATGAAGCCAAAGGTTCCCGTGCAGCACACAAAGGAATGTCAGGATGCAGAGGTGCAGACGCCCAGGTGTCTCCAAGGCACTGCTGTAAGTGCACAAAATTATTCTGAGCCATCTGGAAATGTTGAGAACTTTGTCTCTCTTGGAAAGAGAGAGAAAACCCAGAGATGCATAGACCAAAATAGGATCCCCAAAATTATATGTTTCCAACAAGTTGTTTACGGAAAAGGCTGGACATGTGGGGTGTCAAGGGGCTGCAATATTTTTATCAGTACATTAAAAGTGACAGATGGTCAGAAGTCAGAATCCAAAATGCAGATACTTCTGTTCTTTGAGAGCTGAACTTGAAATCTGAACGCCTCCACATGCTTTGGACAACGCTGGTCCCATAGACCATTTAAACTTCAGGAGCCAAGTAAGAAAGAAGTAACTGCTATGTTTTTTACCTGCTGTTCCCTAAATGCCTAAAAAGCAATCAAAACCAGAGGTAATTCATGGAAAACTGCCACATTAGCAACGGTGGACGTTTGTCTTTAGCAAAAGCTTACATTTTTCTCTCTGTAAATCAAATTGCCTCAACCATCTTTGGCATCAGTCTGTATTAGCTCAGTTGTACTTCAGAGGAGATCCCAAAAGCCTTCTGCTCCCAAATAATGCTCTACCTCTTTCCATCCGAAAGACAACTAGCTAGGAAGATGCCTGGATGGCACTCTCACCACAACAGATCCCCAAGAGATCAGGGACCAGGAGATTCAGCTCTGCTTTTGCTGCTGCATTTCTTTGCCCCTGTCAGGGCATGTGCACAGTGCTGGTGAGAGCTGCAGCCAGCTAGAGCATGACTCTCTGCACAGGCCCCCAGTCCCTCCTCATGTTTAAAGGTGGCTGAACACCTGAAGAGGAGCTTTGGCTCTCCACCTGTCTTCTGCTTGCAGTGCAGGAGCCAAATGAAAAGACCCATTTTTTCCCAGGGAAATACAGGAAATGCTGTATATAATTAAAACTGCACTCCACAGTCCTCTCTTCATCAACAAGGTCCAGCAAATTCCAGCCCACCTCTCAGTCCCCTCCTGAGTTTTCATTTTTCTTCAATATTTTCTATTTTTTTGCCATATATTTGCTTATAAATATTACCATTTAAGAAGGGAACACTTGAGGGATGTTCACCTGAGGTCTGGAATTATATTTTTTTTATTATGAGTATTGGAGAAGGATGCACAAGGCATCAGCAGAATGTTGCAGCATGGGTTATAGATTGCTGCTCAGCAGTTGGTGGGTTGGCTATTTCTTTTAATTGCTGATACTGTATTTTCAGACAGTGCTGATCTTATGACAAATCTTTTTGCCTACTTTTCTGCAATTAAACAATTTAGCTGATAGTTGAAAAAGTTTTTTCATAAAATAAATACTCCACTGTACAAATACACATATGCCTGTACACATATTGATATGCACAAATACACACATGCACAGAGTCATGTAACTCTCTTTCACAGCAGTTCTGACAGGGAGATTTCCATTCCCATAATTCTAAATCTTTTCTTGTGCTAACTGAAGAACCCAGAATTTTGCTTTCCCAGACAATTCTTGTTCTTAATGAGGTATTTTATAGTATTTTCTTTTAGTTCAAAAGCCCAAATATCCAGTGAAAAGCTGTTTCAGTGACAACTCTGTGTGTGTGTTTGTGTCACTTTCAACCTCAATGTGCATGTCCCATTTTCAGCTCCTGAACTCTGAATAAACTGGGCTCACCTCCAACAGTTATGGCTTTAAGAAATATAGGTAATTGCACCATTACCCTTTTTATTTGTTTAATTTTTTTCCTTCAGCCTGCTCTGTTAGTTTATCATACATGTGGTCTAATTAAAGTTTCCTGCAGGACATTTCATCCAGAATAAATAATGACATTGCTCAGAAGGGCTTTAGTTACAGTTTTTTTTCCTTTCAACTGTGCTGAAAGGGAGGTTGCTGTCTAAAAAATCTGTGCCTGGGTGGAAGAGACAGTTTTATAATTGCATTTCCAGTCTTCTTTGTATTCTTTTGTGCTATATGCTTGTACAAGAAGAAACTGGACAGGCCTGTTGGATAGCAGCCAGGCAGAATTGTCAGAGAGAGAGAGACCAGATTGAAAATGAAATAGAAAGGTGGAAGAGAAATAAAAAATATCAGGATGATCTCTCAGAACAATGACTTAAGAAAGTGAAACTAGAGGAGAAAATACCAATTTTGTTTTGTGTCAGCTTCTGAGGTTTTAAAATTGTCTTTTGCTTTCTGTTTGGTGCTTTTTTTTCTCCAATTGTGACAGAGAAAACTCAAAGTATGAGGACGTGTTTCAGAAATGGAACTGGGACAAAACATTTGTTTTCTGACTAAAAGTCGAGCACTGAGAAATCTGAGTGCATTCTGAAGGAAGAGAAGGAAGAGAAGGCTGTGTCTTAAAAGTTGAGGCTCTGGCAGTCTCAAGGTCATATTCCTACTCTGGGTGAGATCAGCATTCCTTGGTTTGGCATTCTATAAATTAATTAATTAATTAATTAATCATTCAGTAAATGCATATTCTCTATCACTGTGCAGCAAGCAGAGACAGGATCAGCATACCCAAACCTACAGACTGTGCCTTGACCTTCATGTGTCTAAGTGTGAAGGGCTCTTCTGATTTTCCTTCCGCTTCTCATGTTTCCTAAGTCCCTGCAGGTTTCAATTTCTCAGGCTGATGTACTAGAAAGTTGGTAGCAAAGAGGTTAGCTCTGCTTTGAGGAAAGGTGGTAAAGGCGACCTCCAGAAATCCCATCTAACCTGACTTTTTCCGTGATTCTGTTTAAGTCGGTCACGAAAGCATCCATCTACAAGCACCAGCAGCTGTACTCTTTGTTCCAGAAAGCCCACAAGTCATGGTCAGACAGACTCTGTGACTGGTAAACAAAGGAAAAAAAAGAATAAAAGGGAGGCAAAAAACCTCTTTGAGCCTTGGGATGTGATTATTTGTGCAGGGGCAGATTGAGAACAACTGAAATGAAAGGAGAAAAGCAAATGCAGGGCTGTGAGAAGCTGAATGGTGAGCACGTCTCTTCCACACTTTCCTTGAAGGCACAGCGTGTGGATGTACTTTATTCATAATGACAATATGATGTGATTCATAGCAATTGCTTCTTCACAGTAAATTATTCTAAGATGCGTTGTTGTGCCACGTTGCAATGGCACAAATGAATGATGTTAAAATACTGAGCAGACAAAATGATAACACCTGTTACAGAGCCACTTATAAACCGGAGTGCACGGAGGCATTTGTACCTGTCTCTATCACACATTGTGAGCTACACATCTTAGGATGGTTTATGAAGGAGAAGGCAATTTCTGCTATTCTGTATTAAAACATTTCTCAGAATTCCCTTAATTTACAGACATCCTCTCTCTGTTTACTTGACATCAGCTCCTGCTCTCTGCCAGGCTGTGTAGGAGAGAATTCACAACTGGTTCAGCACTCAGATTTCCTACCCATATCGGGTCTGGGAGGAACAGAGTAACAATATCTCCACATGTACATTTAATCCTGCCCCCTGGTAGCACACAATTACCCAGACTGAAGAGGAGCAGGGAGCTGTGCCCCCTCCCAATGCACTGTGGGGCAACTGAGGCCATGAACTGGCACAAGCAGTCAGGGCAGTGCCTCGTGAGGGAGATGATGTCCAGAATTTCCACTGATCTGCACAGATTCTCAGCACCTATGTGGGAGTCAGGCAGGTCAATGGTTTTGTGCGTTTGCCCCTAAAAACTTAATGCAATGACTCCTTGAGCCAGTGGAGGAGTGGGGATGACTTTTGCCATCCCTGGGTAGGGCACTGTACCTTCTGCCACCTCTCACCAACAGTCTCAAAAACCTGATGTAATTCAGAGCGGAGCAGCCAGGACCCAGTCCATGATGGCACATGGATTTCCTTGAGGGATTGACACAGCTCCCAGGCCCCTGATATCCACGGAGAGCTGAGGGCAGGTTCTCTCTGAACACTGAATTCACAGCTGTGGGCAGAGCACAGAGCTGCCACCACACAGAGGAAATGCAGGATGATCCCCTTATACTCTACTGAGAACATCTACCTCCAAAAACAAAGTCAAGAGCACAGTCAGATTTTATTTTTTTTTTTTTCTCAGGGGTAGGGGAGAGGTAGAAGAAGCTTTCCTCTGATTTCTAAGGAAACTGGTTTCATTGCTGGCCAGACATCTCCTGCCAGCTGTCTCCCATGGAAATGGAGCCCTAGTCCAGCCAGCTCTGCTCAGGTTTTTGCTCCAGTTTCTAGCCTTGTAAGTGAGACACTAAGCTTAATTCCTTCTTTTAATTTTCTTCTCCTCCTTGTTCTTTTTCCTTGGTGCACTGCGTTGGCTTCATTAAGATGCTACCTACAGGATTCTCTCCTAATGCTCACAAGTGCCTCTTCCATCCAGAGGCAGCTGGAGAAATTGTTCCTCAAAGCACCAGACACTTAATGAACAATGAGATGTACTCTCCAGTTTGCTTGCTTTCTCGCTCATTTGTCCTCTTTCACACTGTCTGGTGTGGTGAAAAAGCATCTACCAAGGTCTTGACCAAACACTTTGAACTGCAATCATCTTGAGATACACAAGCGAGCTAATTACCAGCTTTGTTTCTCTCTCCCCTGCCCCTTCTTCCCTCTGATGACAGGGGGATGAAGTGGATACTCAGCCCAGACAGAAATTCCCACATTTCCCTCTCTCGTTCCTGCTAAGGGGTCCCCTGTGAGATACTCTGTGCCCTTTGATGACAGTGCTGACATCTCTCCTCTTAACTAATCTAGTCTCTCTGGGAAGCACTGGGAAAGTAATTTGGCTCCTACCAAACTTTGAAGTTCAGGTTGCTTCAGGAAGGTTTGTCAGCATGGAGACAGACTGCAGGGCCTTGACTTTGCCATAGAAAAAGACAAGGCAAGAAGCTTTTAAAAGCCTGCAATTGCCGTGCTGTATCCCAGCTGGAGCTGCAGCATCTGTGTGGAGCCATGCCATGGGGGTGTAGTGGGCCAGTGCACGAGGGCAAGGGAAATGCATGTACCAAATCCAGGGGGGAATGATGCCTTAGGTTTCAACTTTCATATTTTTCAAATCCTGTACTGCCTAGTGTGTAACTCTAAAGTTTCTTGTAGCCTGTTAACTTCTGCTCTCTCGTGCTGGTTAGACATAACAAAGCCTCTCCAGGCCTGCTCTCCAAGGACACTCAGACTGTCCTAGGCCCAAAAAGTATAAACTAAAAGCTTCTGAAGGGGGGCAAGCTTGGGGAAATTACATCATTAAACTGAAGCTTTAATAGGAGAATTTATGCTGATATGCAAATGAACCAAACTTATAAAAGTGTGAAGAACTCATGACCTGTCGTCCATCTTGGGGTCCATCTTGGCAGTAGCCTCTGGCTCCCCAGGGTGTACCTTTGAAGGCCTTTCAAATAAATACCTACATTTATTCCCTCATTCTAGTCTAATCTCTGTTTTTAGATGGCCTCTCAAGGCATCAATCCTGGAAAACAACCACTGCCTCTTTTATTGTGATAATTTCTGTTTTAAGATACAGATGTTGCTGTTTATCATTGAACCTATCCCACTTTCCTAATTACCAGTGGGCAGTAAGGGGTTGAGAACGCATGACCTGTCGTCCATCTTGGGGTCCATCTTGGCAGTAGCCTCTGGCTCCCCAGGGTGTACCTTTGAAGGCCTTTCAAATAAATACCTACATTTATTCCCTCATTCTAGTCTAATCTCTGTTTTTAGATGGCCTCTCAAGGCATCAATCCTGGAAAACAACCACTGCCTCTTTTATTGTGATAATTTCTGTTTTAAGATACAGATGTTGCTGTTTATCATTGAACCTATCCCACTTTCCTAACTACCAGTGGGCAGTAAGGGGTTCTCCATTTTCATGGAAGGTGAAGGGCAATTAATTCCCTAACATTAGCTGGGACAATTGCTGCCTGCGGGATTCCCATCCTGTTCAGCATCATCCACTGTTGGTTTGATCATGGTGGAGCAGGAGGGTGAGGTGTAACTCAGACCTGTGCAGGAAACAGCTGAAGGAAGTCCCCAGGGAAGGCAGACTGCTGGGGGGCAGGCAATGAGTCCCTCATAGGGACTCCTGTGGGGCTGAGCAAGGCCTCGAGAGAGCTTTTTCCTCAGGAGGAAAGCAGTGAGGAGGGGATGTCCTCAGATCAATGCTGAATGAGGCTGTGGAGGCAGGGAACAAAAAAAGCAGGAGAAACCAGGCTTTCAGTGAGATTTGAGGTCCAGTCTGGCCAGTACAAGGGTGGTGAACAGACCTGGAACTTTCTTATGGCTCTTTCTGCTTATCTTCTTAAATACCGTATAACCATGAACAATTAGAGATCCTTCACACCCATGTGTGCTTGGGACACTGCTGGATACCAGTTTGCAACAGCTTGTGGGGGGTTGGCATTCACTTTACAGAGACCAGAAAGTCCTGGTACAGCTCCTCCAACATCTGTTCTGAACCAGACTCACTGTATCCAGGTTCTGCAGCCCCCAAAAAGCTTTGGCTGTTCTCAAAGGTGTAGCAAACCTGCTTTGTGACCTGGAGAGTGAGATCTTTAGTACACATTTCAGTTTAATTGTAAACAGTTCCTACAAAGCTGGATAAGGGGACAGGTCCAGCTCTGTAATCCAGCCAGCTAAGTCCTGTTTGACAACATGTTCTGACTCTTCCTTTTTTTACCTGCACACCCCTGTACAGCAGTGTAAAGCCTAGTTAAAGCAAGCCCTTGACATATTTAAAGCTCTGTGCAAATACTTGCTAATCAGTCCTCAAAAATCCCTTGTCTGTACTGAACGGGTAAATGTTGCTGGGCCTGATTCAGTCTTAGAGTGTATCACAGCCTCACTGGTCCCAGGTGGGAGCAGGTCCAACAAGAGCAAGCACACAAAAGCACCAGCTCAGAAGAGAAAGGCTTTCCAGCATCCACCCAACCACTTCCACCACCTGAAATAGCTGTTGGCACAGTGTTGCTTCTGACTCATGTGCCTAAAATTGTTTTGCCCCAGGCACTGAATTACCCTGGAATTCAGCATCCAAGGTCTGCCTTTTCCAGCCTTCTTTGAGACCTGACCCTTTCCTCTCAACTTTGCCACAGCCACCACCTGATTTTACAAGCTGGTTCCTTGGAGTCCATCTATCTCCCTTACTTCTCTGGATTTTGACTGTGCCCTTACCTTGCCCTTTGGATTGGCAATTTGGATCTCTGTCTTTCCTTGGTTTCTACCCAAAGGAGCTGATTTCTGTCTTAGTCTGCCTCACTCCACTCCTTGGGTCCATAATTCAGTCCAGTCTAGCCAAGGCATTTCCCAGCATTTCTTTAGCACCTCAGGTATGCCATGAAGCAGAGGTATTTGGACAGAGTCCCGGGACCCCAGTGGTCCATTCCCTGGGAGTGCCTGATGGCAGTGGTAGAGCTCCGGGCTCAGCTGGGGAGGAATGGACTTGCAGCCCCCCTCCTCAGACACTGCATTCATTGTCTCAAACATTCATGAACATGTTTGAGATGTGTTTTCTGAGAAAGCTCAAACCCCACTTTTTTTAACTTTTGCACTGCATATTCACATATCCTTATGTTGGTGCCCTGGATCTTCTCCTGCCTTCCTGCCTGTGGTAGGTCTGCTTTTACCATCGCTGTCTATTCCCCTGTGTGGCTGCTCCCCTCCATGTGGCTGCAATCCCACAGCGTTGTCCCTGCTGGAGGGAATCTTGTGTGTTAACAAGTGTGTATTTGCAGACCCTTCAGTCCCAGTAGGCTGGGCTGTGTGTACTGTGAGGAGGACTGAGGGAGATTTTGGTACCAAACTTAGGTAAACAGCACAGCCCTTGACTTCTGCACAATCTCTCTGCAGCAGTGCACTTTATACAGAGATCTTTTTGGACTCTGCGTTAGAAATGCTTATTGATGCCAGCTGTATCAACAGCTGGGTTCCTCATCTGCAGTGTTTTGTATAGCCTGAAGTCTTTAGGTTTGCCTTCATGGACCAGAGATCATTAGCAGTGAGAATCCTTCAAATGTTGACTTGGCTAATTTGTCTGTCAATGGGGTCTGTGTTGCAATTTAATACGAAGCTGAGAATGTAAAAGTGAGTGAGTTGCACTATCTCATAGGGATGGCCTTATAGCTGGTTCTGCAAGGAGTTTTGCTGTTCAGAACAACTAAGCCTCACCAGGCCACCAAGCTCTGGGTGAAGCCAGGACAGTGCTCCATGCTCTCCTGAGAGGCTGGCTCTATTCAAAGTTTAGAAAAGTCACTTTTTGGTTGGCTGCTCCCTTGTTACACATAAGCTGGGCTGGGAGAAATTATCAGGCTCTGAAGGAAACTCCTGGGTTTCTCGTGTCTGAACACCAGACACTCCTTTCTCTGCAGAAAATGAAGGTGGCCATGAGCACTGGCCAAGAACAATTTGCATCAGTGGGTGTTGCAGCTTTGGTTCAGCATTTTATCTCACTTACTCAGCCTCCAGCAGAGCTAGGCAGGGACTGCAAAAAAAGGAACAGGAAAACAAATCTCCCCACCAGCATCTGCTCATATGCAGAAGTAAATTCACTTTATGCTTCTCTGTTGCTGAAAGCTCAGAGTGAAAGAACAGTGGTGCTGCTGGCTTGGCCATCTGTCTGGGGCTGGGAACTGAGGGTGCTCCCCAGCCTTCCCACAGCTTTCTTGTTTTGCCTCAAATTAAACAAATAAACTATTTTTTGTCTCAGCTTTTAACCTGTAAAATGAGGATAACACTTCTCCGTCCCCCCAGGATACTTTCCTCAGCCAGCATGGGAGCTGGTTTCTTGATACCCCCAAATAGATGCTGCTAAATGTGCCCAGCCATCCTGTCATGAATAGAAGCACTGCAGCCAAGGTCACCTCACTCAGTGTCTGCTGAGACAAGTGCTAGGATGTGGCTTTGTTGTTTTCAAACTACTTTTCCATGCAGTCCACAGACCCACTGAAACTGAAGCAATCAAGATGTCCAGCAAAAGCATGACAAGTAATTTACCACCCTGGCTACTTGCATGTTGAAAAACACCAAGGCTCATTTCTTGGCATTCACTTTAAGGCTTCTTGAACTATAACTAATTTTTCTGTCCTTTCTTTCTGTATTATTTTCTTCTGCTTCTCCTGATATCATGTGTATTATTATGTAAAATAAATAAGTGCATGAAATGGAGTAAAGAAATAATGGAAAAGGGTTTGTTGCAGGAGTTCCCCCTTGAAGCCTCCATCTCCTCCTACAGATTCCACATAAAAGCCTCTTGAGGAAGATAATAGAATAACAAGCCAGGCTACTGAAGTGGGGAACAATCAGGAATCAAGTAAGATGGAAAGTGGAAAAAATAGTAATAATAAAAACAAGAATGAAAATGATATTTCAACAGTATTGGTGCTGAACAGATCAGTTTTTAAGCCAGAAGTGCGGTTTGCAATTGATAATAAAAATAATTATCTTTAAGACTCTTCCTTATTCTTCCACCCTTTGCTTCCACCTACAGAAGCTCACAGGATCCTTTAACACAAAAGCAAATATTATCATGTTATTTTTATAATAACAATTTAGAACAGTGGTTTCAAGGCCTGGGCTGTGGATTTCATGAATGGGTGGTTAGTTTGGCTGAGGACAATGCTCTACAGGGATCGTTCTTTCCTTCCATTCTCTTCACAAAGACTTGTTGAAAAAAATCTATATTTTGAAATATGACCCTTTGGCTCATGCAATACAGCCCAGTAATTCCCAGGCCTCTACCTCTTGTTCTCTGATACCAGGGAAGAGGATGATGGGTTTGGTGCAGCTTTGCTCCTGACTAGAAGAAGTGCTTTTTTTAATAAGGATTATTCATTTCAAGTAGATCAGCCTGTTTAATCCTCCCCTTTCTGTCTGCCACAAATGCTGTCCACCAGGGCCAATGGAGAAACACATTTCACAGGGACTGGCTATCAGCATCTCTCTTGTGAGGTGCTGGGGGCCTTGCACCAAGCCAGGGTTGGTCACAGCAGATGTGAAGGGTCAAGGCTCTCAAACATAGTGCAGGAGTAGGAATTTGAGGGAAAAGCTTTAAAGGAGGGCTTTCAGAAGTAGCATAGTCCCCTCTTCTCTGCTGTTGGAATGTGTGTCCAAAGCAGGAAGGCTGAAGTCTAAATCTTTGGATGAATCATTGTTTGGGCTAAAAATCGGTGAATTCGGGGGACGGGCAATAGCTGGCATGGCTTGGTTATATTATTGCTGTGCTTTGGACCAAGAAGTGAGCCAATAATCCAGCTCTTAGAAACTGTTTCTTTTGGAGATTTTGACAATGGAGCCAGGTGTTTCTTCAACAAGTGGTTTTATTTCTTTGCAAAGCATGGTTGAAAACATGGTTCCCAGAACGTGGCCAACATTGGGCAGCTTTCTCGCTTACAGCTCCCCAAACTGCCTTTTCCAGAAAGCCAAAGAACACTTGCTCTTTCACATCCCACATGGGATCCAGTCACTTTTTGGTGTTCTCCTGAACAGGACCCACTGCCAAGTCTCTCACCAAGGCCAGTTCAATCAGTCTCCCAAGAAATGGTTCAGTCAGCTGTGACTTGTACCAGGCCATACCTTTAGTCAGTGTCTTCTACAGTTTCAGGTCTCTTGCTGCTCCTGATTGCTCATAACCATGCTAGAATTTTAAGCAAGATCTCTGGTGACACATCTGCTGGCATTCACCTCTGAACACGACATGCAATGACTCAGCCAAGTGTTGCAGCAGAGAGCCAACACGCTGATTTGAAAAAATAAATTATGAATAGGTTGGTTTTCTTAAAATATCTCATCTGCTTTTGTGGTTATCCTTAATGCATCACTGCACTAGCAAACAGCAGCATTACTGACGTGTGAGCAGGAGTCTGCCTCTTGCACGTAGCCTTTGGAGTCTGGGGGATCGATTCCCTACCTGGGAGGAAAATGCCTCGTTATAAAGGCCAAGCTCTGAGTGGGACGGGGAGAGGAGGGAGAGGTGGGTGGAAGGGGGAGTTATCTGCTTCCTTTCTCCTGACTTAATTCAGCAGAGCGTGTCCAGGGAGTGGAGCTTGGATTCCACAGCTCAGTGGCAAACACTGCGTCAGTCTGGCAGCGTTTCTGCTGCTGCTGCACTCAGGTGGAGCTCGCAATGCACGCTGCTCTTTGGGGCTGCTGATTTTTGAATTCCTCTACCTCAAGTGGGCTCCCCAGACACCCTTTTCCATGTGACGTTCTTTGTGCAAAACCTCCAGCCCCATGCAACTGAGGCAATGTACCTAAGCACGGAACACAGCAGAGGACTCATCCTCTTGGCTGCCTTAGTGGATTAAACATGGTGAGACCTACGAGGGACAGGAAATCTGTGTGACCCAGGCATGAGGCTATTTACCTATCCAGACTTCTCAGGGCTCCCTTCCACTGCAAAAACTGAAAAAAGAACAGCAAAATTTGATAATGCATTCAATTTTCTCACTCAGCTGAGCTCACAATCAGCATAGGCTGCCAGTTCCTTGTTACAGAAAAATACCCAACTGGCTTGGCCCTGTTTACACCATCACCAGTAGTTTGGCACAGCCAGAGGATGGCTGTGTCACCCTTAAAACAAATTTTTTTTGGCATGACCCCTGAATGCTTTTGCTTGGTATTTTGCCTTTAAAACAGAGAGAGGATTAAAAAAAAAGGAAAGTACTTTTCCCTGGGGTGCCATCAGATGCTAATAAAATCTTTAATTAATTCAGATTCGGATGGGCTCACATTTCTCTTGCTAGCTCACAACTTCAATCAAGTTTTTTTCTTTTTGTGACGCTGCTTTCATGCCACTTTTCACTGCATTTCTGATTTATCTGGAATTGTGCTATACAGGCATATTGGCAGGAATGGCTGGGATAAAAGAAGACTAGGATGAGAGAGATCATTAGCACAGGATGTATTTTCTGGGGTTTTTTGGAAGAAACCTTTTTCGGAAGAAAACCCAAAAGGTCCTATTGCTGTTATGAATCCCTCAGGAACTCTTTAATACAGACAATTTGCCTGATTGGACTGCACTGGTCTTAAGCATTAGAGAGAGACAAATCACTCTTAAGAAACATTAAATCAAATAAGATAGAGAGAAATCTTGATAATGTGAAATGAATTCTGTAGAATTAAAACATCTGCTGAATGTTCACTTCATAATAAAGCGATAATCTCTCTGAAATGGAGCCTGTCTCATTACCAGTTTAACGACTGGTGTGGATGATCTGATCTAATTCTGGTTAACTGAAAAGAAGTAAGTGATACATATTCTTTACTGGCCTCAGTAAGAAAGAAAAGCCTCTCTCTGCCATGCTGTCAGTCCTTCCAGGGTCAATCTCCCCATTCACTTGCCATCCTGTGGATAAAAGATTTACTGTACAGGGTATAGAAATTGTTCTAAGACTGTCAGAGGGAAGGCTTTCAGACACCTTCCTCCAAAGACAAGTAGAGGAGTTTCCCTGGGAGCTAATAGTCTGAAGATGGAGGCAGGGAATAGATGTATTCCAGCCCAGGGAGAGGCTGCACAACCAAAGACCACATTTCCAGTGCTCCCAGCCCCAGCTCTGCTGGCCACAGGCTCCCTGGGTGCTGGTAAGCAGAACAGGCTGCTGGCCAGGATGGACACTGCATGCAAGGTGAAAGAGGGCACCTAGGAAGGGCTGATTTCATTTATAGACTTTCACGTCACTTCCTGCCTCAGCGCCTTGCTGCAACAATCTTGGAGGAGAACCTGACCTGGAGTCTCTTCTACTCTTAAATGGTTGATCAATAAGCCCAGGAAGGAAGAAAAAACATGCGGTTGAATTTGCTTAAAATATACATGTAGCCATGCCCGGCAGTCAGGGATTGAATTCAGTGCACAGGAGACTGAGCAGCGTTTCCAGCTGCTTCCCTCCCATGGCGCTGCCTCTGCCCCCTGCCCCTGAGCTGCCCTGCATCTGGGATGCTGCACTTCTGCAGGGAATTCCAGTCTTTCTTCCAGGTTCGTGACAAAACTTCTGCATGGAACAGAGGGATTCAACTGCAGGAGAATTGCCATTCTCCCCTGATGCTTTTGGGATCATGTCTCTGAATGCACCTTCACCTGATTTGCTGTGGATGACCACAAGGTGATCTACCCTGCTCGTGTCTTGCAATCCTGGTGCAGATCACAGAGCATTGCCTGCTGCATAAACAAAGTGCCATGGCCCGGGGCAATATTATAATTGAATAGATATAACAGATTATTATCTGTTTGATGTGCAGCATGGAGCTGCAGCACTCCCTATCCTATTCCAGCAGAGCAAGGCCAGGGACTCTTTCTAAAGCATCCATACAGCCAGGAAATGTAAGCAAAAGGCTCTCGAAATAGTAATAATAACACAACATATCTCTAGGGCTGACAAGTGTGTTGAGTGCTGCAGTTTCACCCGTAATCTGTCATAAAGTCAGACAGTTCTATCAATGGGGAAATAAACAGTCAGGATAATAAAAGGTGAGTGCTGAATAGCAACCCTTCGGCTCCCTCCAGGCTTTATTAGGATAATTGATTTTGGAACATTAATAAGGATATTGATTAGTTTTAAGGAATTGAAACTCAGGGTGAGGGAGGGAGCTGAGGAGGAGGGAGCTGTTGCTCTTGGCTACAGACTTGTGGTGGATCAGGAGCCCTGGTATGAAGAGTTGATCAGCTCAACTCTGCGCCAAGGGATTAACTTTTATCTTTGACATGAATTAGGGCAGTGATTTCTGCGAGTTTGCCGTCCACATCCTGAGGAACCAAGAAATCACAGAGCAAGAGTGCTTCCAATGCCACGAGGCTTGTCTTATCCCTGGGACCCTCACAGGCAGTTTCCATCTCGTGATTCAGCACTTCGGCAGAGCGATGGTTCAGCCACAACAGGGCTGGGGGGAAGGAAAGTCAAGAGGGAGGTCTGTGTGGAGGAGGCTTCCATGCAGCAAGGAACTGATAAGATCAGGAGTGTAATCAGCTCCCTGAACCTGCAAAGTGAGGTTTCACTGATCAGTGAATTTCCAGGCTGAAAGAGAACTCTCATAAATATGGAATTTCACTTTCTTTCTTTTCAAGATCAAGTGGTTCGCATGATTATTTTTTTTCCTTGCAAATTTAAAGCTCTGACTTTCTGATACATTATAGAAGAAGAAGATTGTTTGCAGCCATTGAGTGAACAAAGTCATGGGCATCATGTTCACTCTCCCAGTAAAATAATAGCCTTGAGTAATGCTACAGCATGTGGCAAAATCTGAGCAAGCTTGAATTTTACATACTGTTGTGACTTAACAGAAGTGTCAGGTGGCTTCTCAGGCTCTTGTTTTGATTGATTCAAAGATGAACCTGGACCTGAACATGGCTGCTGGCCAGGTTGCCTGTATCATATCTTGAACCTGCAAGCTGTTACATTAAATACCCTACAAAAGCATATGCACATGTTTAAAGCAGTTTCATATCACTGAAGACAATAGGGAATGAAATAAATTCAGAGGTAGAAGCTGTCAGGGCCAGCTTTATGTCTCAAAATCTTCTAAACCTGTGTGCACACCAGAATTTGAACATCTTCTTTGATGGGTCTCCTGAGATTGCAAGATACTAATTTTTGAGTGTGAACCTTTCAGTAGTTTCTTATAAATGCACAGGTAATTTACAAGGTCCCACTGGAGCAACCAATGACCCCAACAGAATCCTACAAGAGAAAAAAAGATCTCGTATTAACCTCGGGTATATCTGGGCCCAAGACCTTTTTAGGAAATGTCTAACAAACTATGAAATGCAAAGACAGGAAACAGCTGCAGCCAAAGGTGCCTGTTCCTGAATTAAAATATTGTGTTTTCACCTTTTAGCCAATCTTCATGCCACCCAGGATGAACAGACCAAAGTTAATGGGAATTATGCTCCAACTTCAGTCTTTTGGGGAGTTATTTCAGGACTTTCAGCATTTCCTCCCAGTGTTCCACCTTCAATACCCAGCACAGCTGTGGGTGACCCTTGTGCTCTCCGACCATTCACAAGGAGTGAGATCTGAGGGCTTTTCTTGCTCCAGCATTCCCTTTATGCCCCAGGGATGAGGGAGATGCTTTTGTTCTGCTGCTGCATATGGGCACAGAGAGCATCACTGGGGCAGGAGAGGCTCATGGCTCGTGGCTTGGCTGCTTTGTCTCTGCTTCTGAACAGCAGTCACGTCCAGGCTGCACGCACAAAGAGTAACTGATGTCCACATTTCTTTTCTTCCCTCAGCTTGTCTTGTATCTTGGTCCCCAAAAGTAGATAGAGAGTAGAATATTTGGAAGAATGAGGCCATGGATAAAGATTATAATAGACAGGTAATTATAATAAAGAAAGAATTATTAGATAACTGGATAGATAACCGGATGGATAGATGTGGATAGAGATCTGATAGGGTTTTTTCTCTTTTGCAAAAGCCCTAAAATAAAGGAACTCTTGCACATACATAAATCATCTAGCTCTGGGATAGGAGCAAAGACAAGTTCCCATAGCAACAAGATCTATGCTGTAAAGCTGCGCTGCCCTTTGTTATGTATCATTGTGATATTTCTCTCAGACATGTCATTGGCAATTACCCACAGAAGGAGAGCTCAAATTGTGCAGGAGCCCAGCAGATCCACCTTACATTATTTTTCTGTAATTAATGAGATTATTGAATTTCCACACTAATAAAGCATGGCAAGGACTCTGAAAACAACTCCTCTCTGAGCCAATTTCGGGCGATTCCTCGGTGCAGCACCCCCACCCTGCACACACACACCTCTGCACAGACCTTGGTGCGGAAGAAAAAGGAGAGCGGGAGCCTTCTGCAGAGCTTTCCTGCACTGCTGTGAGTCAGCCCGAGCAGCATTGACGTTTCTGTGTTGCCAGGAGGTGAAACCCTGTGTAAATGTTCCTAAAAGCAGTTTTCAAGCTATTCATCTTTGATAACATTGTTTCTTTATGAATGCTTGAGCTTCACTTAGCTGCCTATGCATCACTTTTTGACAGGTCTCCATCTATCCTGCTGCTGCCTGCATGCAGAAAGCTCCCTTTCACACGATGAAGAGGCACTTGCTTGAGTCGATCCCTCTGGAAGCTTATTTTCCTGAAGTTTCCTTTCCAGAGGGCCCTATCCTGCCCTGGATGTCAGCAGACATCCCCTCGTGCAGTGGGGCAGGGAAGGAGCAGGACGTGACACACTGCCTGGCTGTGCTGCACTGGGAGAGCCAGCTCAGGTCCTGCACAAATCAGGATGTCATCTGTGCATCGAGCCGCAATGATTCTGTACATGCTGTTCAGCTCTTGAGGGACAGGGCCTCCCTGTCATCTCTCCTCCTCTCCCAGCCTTTCTCTGCTTTTATTTTTTTGCCTTTAATTATTTTTTAATATCTGAGGAGAAAGAAATATGTGGCAGGAGACAATTTTAGAGTAAGTACCTAGGAGGGGACTCTCAGGGAAAAAAACCACAGTGGGGTCTGGTTCCCTTGTAATTGAGTGCACGCAGAAGGATGACCTTTGCCTTGTCGTGCCTTCTCTGGAAAGAGGGGTCAGCATCCCCACGGGGCCAGCAGACCAGCCCTGCATCCACTTGTAAACACTTTAAGATCTTCTAATGCTACATTGATAGATAGCGAGATGAAACGCAGAGGACTTGTGCCAGCATATTGGAGAGTATTGAAGAGTCATTACCTCATTTTGCAGCTGGTTTTTCTGCAGTAATGCCGTTGTGGGTCTTTTAGAGATGCTTCCTGCTATTCATCTCCTTCAAAGGTTTCCAATGTGCATCTGCCTTCTCGGCTCCTGGAAGGATTTTGAAATTCTCCCACGACATGTGCTTTTTGGAGGCAGAATGTTGCTAGGATCACTAAAAAGTCTTTTCCCTGCCTGTTCCCTTCCTTGCAATAACAATAATTTATTGGGAAGGTGCTTGCCAGGCCCTCGATCTCATGTGGGAGATGCAGGGAGACGAGGCCCCAAGGACTTGACATTCTCCATAGACAGCAGCAGTTCAGGCAGAAAGTGCAATGGACAGCTGGGGGATGATCTGTCTTAGAACACAACAACTTATCTTCCCACAGTGAGCCTGCCGTGGCAGTTCCCCACTGCTCTCCCTCCAGATGAGTTACTGTGCTGGGCTCGCAGAGAGCAGTTTCACAAAGAAATATTTTGCCTGTTTGCCTGTGGAGTGCTCCCGTCCCCTAAACGTGCTCCACGTCATCCTCACAGAGCACTGTGGGGCTGAGCAACACAGCCAGCACATCCTGATCCTGCTCCTCATTCCAGCACCGGACTTTTGGGCAAACATTTTTCTCCTCCTGCCTTTGCAGCCCTTCTTGTAGAGAAAACCCTGATTTTTTTTTTTTTTTAAGTGCTCTGAGTTCTAGCAGAGGAAAGCCCTGAAATGGCATTTACACCCACCTTTTATTTCACTAGCCTAATTTCTCTCTTGCTTCTGTTCAGGTTTCTTTCTACTCCTTTCTCTCTACCTACTCACCTACCCACCTATGGAGACTGTCTAATCTCTCCATGGCAATTCTCTCCATGTTTCCAAGACCAAAGTGGTTATGTTCTCACATTCAAATGTGTTCTCTGTTCAAACTCAATTGCAAGCCTGTCATTATTTCTCACAAGTCTTCCAGCTACCTGCACTCCTGATAATTATCAGATAAATATCTATGCTCAACGTCTCACCATTCCTCTTGATGCAGTTTGCCAACTAATTGAAGAGCATCCTGTTTCCATGTGAATATATATTGAAAAGCTTGGCGAGTAACATAGCCAGAAGCAAACCTCTGTATGTATAGTTTGGTTAAGCCTGCTTGTCCTGATTTATTGGCAAGTATCAGGATCAGAAGAACCAATGTTACTTTCTTTAAAGCTGAAAGGAAGTGTCAAACTGTGCTGCTTAAGAGCTGCATAATGTTGAATTTCTGCTGATGTGACACAATGTCCTGGAAAATTGCGTAAAACATCTTAGAAACACAGAGTACAGCTTCCATTCACGGGAAACACCATCATGATGAATTGGCAAGTCATATCCTTAAGTTCACTGAAAGCAGATCTTCTTAAGGCTTCTCTCTAATTTCTAAGATTAATTGTTATCTTGCCCCATGCACATGCCTTTGTCAAACATGAGAATAAACAGCCCTGCTTGCAGACCCCCAGGAAATGCTGCCTGACCGAGGAAAACATTTTCTTGAGCATTGCACTGCAATTTCAGGCTTAAGACACTTGTGTTAGGAGGAAACTGTATACAGCAAGAAGAGTTTAGAGGTTGACTATAGATTTAAGGCAGGTTAAGTATCAAACACATCCCAAAGAGAAAATTATCACTAGCTTCCCCAGCCCACAATGAAATCTGTTTCACAAACCCCAAGGAAGGGATGTAGTCCAGCACAAAGGACCACCTAAATTCTGTTACTTCAGAAATAGTTTCTGTGGTTGTTATGTTCCTTGCATTTGAGGCCTGGGAGGGGAGCACGATCTGCTGGGCTTGGAGATGACAGCAGCCTTGTGGGCTGTGATACAGCCTCCCTGCCCTCCTCTGCCTCAGCCCTGGTAAGGGAAGGGATGCTGCTGCAGCTCACTACTGCTCCTGCCTTCATGTTCAGCCTCAGGAGTCTGGTGTCGGTCTTGGGAATGCTCTGCACACACAGCAGCAGCGTGCTCAGACTGCCCAAACTGCTCCCCTCTCTAGCACAGAAATCCTTAAAGCCCAGCAGAATATCTACATTAGCTGATGGCTTTGCATTACATCCCAATTTTTTAAAAGTGTGCCAAACAATGAAACAAGAATCAGAGAATCAGAGAAACATAAAATGGTTTGGAAGATACCCTAAAAACCATCTCATTCCAGTCCCCCTGCCATGGGCAAGGACACCTTCCACCAGACCAGGTTGCTTGGAGCCCTGTCCAGCCTGGCCTTGGAATTCCTAAAGGGCTCATTGCCAGGCTGAGTTGACATGATAGGAAAAATCATTCTATCCAGTAACTGGTTTTTATCTCCCTTTCCTGAAAAAAATCCATTCTATTAGCCACTGCTGGGACTGAATGCTGTGTTAGGAGGACCTCTGGTCTGATCAGTACAACAGACTTTCTGTTAAACAAAACATAAATCAAAATTAAAACAAGCCCTTTAACATGAGAGTCATTTGCTCTTGAGACCAGACTGGAGGGGAGCTCAGACCCAGCAGCTACCTCCTTCTGCCTTGTTCTACACAGAGACCATCACTGGACAAATGATGGAAATTGTGCTTTGCCCAGCATCATCTTTGCTTCCAGTCTGGCTTAAAACCAAGCATGGAAAACTACACCACTCTTTGCAAAAGAAAACATTCCCCAGGGATTCTTTAGGATTAATTTAGACTTTCTAGATCGGCACTGTTTGTTTTGAAATTCATTGTTATTTTATGGACAACCTATTAGGTCATCTCAATTAGGAAAATTGATCTAATTGAAAATTCATTTGGAGAAGAAAAATAAAAACCTGTTATTCCCAGCATTAGAACTCATCCCTTCTTCTTTTCCTTACTCCAAAAGAAAACCAATTTTCAATGTTAGCATTCATCCCTTCCTGTTTTCTTTGCTCCACAGCTAAATTTGGGCAAAAATTGGCATAACTCAGGACTGCATTTCAGTTTTGACATCATTTCAGTCTTGACAAATCTGCGCTCTCATTTTTAAGTGGTTTTGTCAAAGTTCTTCCAAACTGTTCCACCTTCAATTTACCTCTGGCCTTTACTGTTTTACCTCCTCCCTTGGCTCCTGCAAACTATTACTTCAAAAAGAAAACACAAACAGATGACAATTTTCTACGAACCTTTCTGTTCAGACCTTCTATTAACCTTTCCCTTTGTACATAAAAACATCAATAAAATATAATTTCCCCCTGGGATCCTGCAGAGATTTGTTCCTTTTTGACCTAATACACAGGTTTTAGCCCAAATATGTTTCACTTACTGTTTACTTTTGTTTTCTTTTCTCTCTTCTCATCAGGCTGGCCAGAAAACCCCTGAAAATTCGTCCAAATTACAAACACTTTTTGGCACACTTTGCCAATTGTATTGTTAGTGTGTTTAGGCTGCTGTGTGAGGAGAAGGGAGCAAGAGCCTGTGAAAGAAAGAGCACGGTGAAATATTAGACTGATAAGTGATAATGTTCCCTCCAGGTACTGCAAGTGTAGATATTCTGACACACAGTGCTTCCTGCTCCTTGTTAATAAAACTCTGACACAGCCTCCCCTCAGCCAGGAGCTTAATGGGGCCATTTTCGTGGGTAATCAGGCAGGCTGAGGCTGAGGACTCTGAAGGCAGGTGGGCTCCCAGCTGGCCAAGCAGGATTTTAAGTGGGAAGGGGACAGAAGCTGTGCTAATGCAGTAGCAGGGATGGACACGGCTGGGCAGGGGTCCCACAGGTTGGTGTGGGTTTGTTTCAGTGGGGATGGGATGGGTAAACCACCCCGCAATCAGAAATCAGCATTCAGGAAAAAGTGAGAAACCAAACGTACAAAGCACAGCCCTCCCTCCCGTGCTGCTCCCAGGGGCCCCTGCCCAAAGGGTCAGTCCAGCCCTCCTGGGCCAGGGTTGGACACACACTAAGGAGACCTTATTCCAAAACCTGCCATGCCATGGTGTTTACATAGTTTACAAGTATTTCAGGAAAAATCTTTCTGGATGTGACGTCCAAAACCAGCTCCAACCCTGAAAGCCAAGAAGCACTAACATTTGTTTATTTTTACTGCTTGACACAACACTGAACAATGAAGTGAGCAAAGTTCTGCTGCCGACTGCAAGGGCTCTCTAATCTCTGGGTTTGAAAATTTTGCCATATAGTGAAGATGCAGTTCAAATATTGTTACAGCAATCTGCCCTGCTTTTGTGTTAATGAAGAAAATCAAGGTGTGCCACCAAGTGTGGCATCATTCAACATCACTGCCCTTATCACATCAGTCTTCTCTTCATGATGACGTTGGAACAACATAAAACTTCCCAAATTTTTTGTGTTGCTTTGCATCCCAGAGTACAGGAGGGTGAGAATCTGTTCTTGGATGTCCATTAGAAAATAGCCATTGAATTGCAGATGCTTTTCAACAAGGAGCCCACAAATTGCATGTTTCTTCATTTATTCTACTTGTAATTTATCTCTTGCAGCTGTCTATCCATGGCCTGTTGTTTCTACTCTCTGGTGGCCTGGCAAAATAAAGGTGTATTGGGAGAGCAGCCAACTCAGGCCTGCTCTGTATCCCACCTAAACCTGATTGTGAAATGAATGTATGAGTTAGGCTAAAACACATGAAGCTTTAGGGAGGATTTGCAAGTAAAATCCAGATATTTGCAAATAGCAAATAATCTGATCCTGAGAATTGAAATAAGCCATCTCAGACCTTTCTTTTTCAAATAGAATCATGCTCCATAGTACAGGAGCAGAAAACTAATAATTTGATGATAGATTTCTTTTTCCTAACTCAACTGGCTATAATCTTTTGCATCCCACAGGCTTTTTTTTCCCCCCTCTTCTCCTTCTCTTTCCTGATCCAGCATGGGTCAGAACAGCTTTCTAAAATGAAAAATGCTTTTTAGCTGTAATTCTTTCCATACAATTTCATATTTTAGAGATTAAGCCAGCATGTCCAATATGATTTCATCCCCAAGTCTGATTGCCACATTTCTATTCCCAGCATGTTGAGAGACAGGCCTCATGGTAACTGTGAGCTTTTTATTCTAGACACCTCATATTTGATCTCCACAGCACAAAGCATGAAGAGCTGCTCAGATGAATTCATGGAAAAACTGCTGAGCAGGACCGGGTATGTGGGGACATGTGAGCTGTGATGGTGCCAGCTCTGCTATGGGACCACCAGCTGTCTCCTGCTCAGCAGTGACTGGGGAGAAGGAACTGGACAGTTACAAGGCCAGGAAAGCCCCCCACAGTGTACCTGTTACCTAGAGAATCCTTGATTTTCCATACTTTGGAGTCTTGGAGGGGGAAAGAGGACAGATTTTGAAGGTCTGCTTCCAGCAGAAAACTGGGTGGTGAGAGTGATCTTTTTGGCTCTTTCACGGTCCCTGTTTCCACCCTTCCCCTCCTGGCTGTGCAAGATCTCTGTAGGATCACAGCCTTTTAAAAATAGCCCTGAAAGAAGACAATACTCAAGTATTTTGAATACCAGCCTTCAGACAGCAGTCAGATTTCTGCCTGACCCTGGGGAAGGGGATAAATCTGTGCTTACGTGCCCAATCCATGCAATGGCTTGGTATTGCCTCACCTCCCTTCAGGGGCATTGTAGTGACAGTGTCTATTAAAGACCATTGAGTTCCCAGATTCCATGGTAAGGGAAAGGCAGAGATAAGGGAGTAGAGTGAATACTGACAATTTTATTTCAGTTCAAACACACCATGTTAAACAGAAGGATGGCTGGAGGCACATGGGCAACATGGGCAACAGTCAGGAATATAAGTTTCAAGTAGGGTGTTTATATAGCTGAGGTGAGACCTCTGATGAAATTACACACCTAGTATTCTCCTTCCACAGTATCAGCACAGGGTTAAGGAGGCAGTGGCCTCTTAGATGACAAAGCACTGGGAGAAGGAGCTGTGCACAGGGGGCACTTTGTGCCCTGAAGTAATGACATCTTTTTAAATGAATTTTCTAGAGGACCACAAAAAAAAAAAAGAGAAGGAGCTGTGCACAGGGGGCACTTTGTGCCCTGAAGACATCTTTTTACATGAATTTTCTAGAGGACCACAAAAAAAAAAAAAAAGTGAAGTCCTTCAGGGCATCTGCAGTTTCCCTTCATGCATAACTTCTATAAGGATAAATTTGACCTTGAGAGAGAGAGTTTTTCTAGGCAAAGCTTGGAGAAGACAGAGAGGTCTATTACAGTTGCATGAGCTTGATTCTGAGTAAACAAACCACATGGATTTACATCCCTTGTTCTGCTTAACCACAACTGAGGACCCTTCAGTGGTGACGTTGGATCACTTCAAGTATTTGGTATCATCTTAATCTCTCCTGCCTCCTCCTGCGTTATGTCTTTGTCAATGTTCAGTCCTAAGAGCAGACAGCACAACTGTAAACACTTTTATTGCACCCTTGAATCCCACATTTTCCCTCCTCATATCTCCTTTTACTGTGTGGCACCTGTGTTTTGTTTTCATTTCCCCAGCAATAAAGCCTTAATTTCATTCAAGGGAGGGGAGCTCATGACACCGAGTTCCAAGTTTTCTGGCAGAAGCCACAGAGGGAACAGAAGCAGCCTGGGTGGGTGCAATGCCTTCACCCCGTGCAGGCGGGGGAAGAATCCATATGAAGTTTTATCTGCTGATGTATACAGTGTTTTCCACCCTCAGAAAGGTTGTCATCAGTTTTGGGTGGGTTATGGAGTGATCCTTTAGTTCTGGAGTGTTGAGCTACAGTTTATGTATCTTGGGGTGGGGAGGAAGAATCCGAAGACCTCTGCTTGAAAAGTAGTCAGGATCCCCAAAGTAAGAATGGCTAAAAAATCACTGTCTAATTAAATCACAAATTATGGTATTGTCACTGGAAAGAAATCCTTGGTCATTCCAGTCTCCATCATAAACCAATTGAATCTCTGAAACAGTGTTATTGGCACTATTGTAACTAGTCTGAAAAAATGCTGATCTTCCATGTGGAAACTGTGGGCTTCTATTCTCAGTTGTACTTCTCTCTTGGTTAGCAAAGAAATGAGCACCACTTCAGAGCCACCTGACAGCTTCTGTGAAGAGAAAGTCCTGGAGAGTTTGAGGTACTAAACAAAGGCAAGAAAAAATAGCCATAACGTAAATTCCAGGCAAGGAAGGTTTCCACAGACGTGGAAAAGTTGCAATGAAAGGTCCCTTTGCTCACTTAGCAGGGAAGCAACCTGGTGTAGAGGACAAAAGGTGCTCTCGCACAAAACCCCGACCAATACCTGATGGTTCAGACGGTGTCAAGGGCTTTGCCTCCTCTGCTGCATCAGCTCCTACCCTGAGGGCTCTGCTGGGCTCAGGGGTGTGGGATCCATGGTGTACACATCCTCCAGGCTGTCCTAAGGACTCATGTCTGGGGATGCTGCTCGCTGTGCTCACAGTTTCCTTCAATGCCCTCCATGGTAGATGGAAGTTTTCATCCCCATGTTCTCACACACTCCAAGTGCCACACCAGAACGTGTCTCTTGGCAACTGGAATTACTCTGGGGATTTACTGAGCTTAAGAGGACATACAGTAAGAAGATTAAGGTATATATGCATCCTATAGAGAAGGACCTGGAGACGCATAAATGGGGAATACAGTGACTCCAGGTGAGGAGAGCTGCCAAAACAACTTCCCGGGCTCCAACTAGGAACCAAATCCAAACAGGATGTGACACTGAGGGGCTGTGCCGGTATTGCAAAAGTGCATGAGAGATTTCTGCCACCCTGCTGAAAATTCACACCTTGATCAGCCTTGACTTTTAATGAGCCAGGCCAGCAACACATGCAACTTATTTTGTCTTAAACATTCCTCCAGTGCCTTTTAAATGATGGTATTTACTGGGTCCTGAGCTCCAAACATGCAAACATGGGCCACTTAATTAACTGCATGTCCTCCCAACACCTCATACTAATGTGATGGCACTGGGCTATGTTTCAGTATTTTTAAAGGCTGCAGGCTACCACTGAGGGCAAGTGACACTGATTGCCAGCAATACACTCCGCCACATTCAAGCAGCTTTCCAGTAGCTTTTCCAGTTTCCTAGCAACGAGGCCAGACCTAAAAGTCGTTCTTAATAAGCTGTTTGTCCAGAATATGCACTTATCTCCGCGTTGCAAACAGCGAATGATCTCCCAGGCCAGCTGATTATTAATAGAGGGAAATGCGATGGAAAAGCATATTGCAGGATGGACTACCCCTGCAAATTAGTTAGGTAATCAAATATTTGTCAGTGCGGAGAGGGACATGTGGATTAGAGAGGGACACAGATGCCCTAATTTGAAAGCTTGGTGTTTCTCTGTTCTGCTGGGCTTTTCTAACAAGATTCAGGGTTGTTCCTGTGGAGTTTTCTGGGGCCACGGCAAGGTCTCAGGTGAGATGCTGTGTCCTCTGACTCCCCCGGAGTTTGGGGTGTAGCACAAGAACACAGAAAGTGAGGAACTTGTGCATTATTAAACACATACATGTAAGAGCAAGGAAGCAGCCTTGGGATTTAAATTGCATCCGAGCATTAACTGCTTTATTTCTCTATCTACTTTTTTCAGAGATGACTTACACAGCTAATTAGCTTCTTTTCCTCCTCCTCCTTTTTTTTCAGAAGCCCAACTGCCATATTTTTTTTTCCTGGCAAATAGATGTGTTGAAAGACAGCCCTCCTCCACACAGATACATTTTTTTTCTGCTACATCCACCTAACCATGATACACTCTGGATGATATATGTAGCTCTGCCCCTCAAGCAATCATCTCCTTTTATGGCTCTGAAGGGACAAAACCAGGTGACAGGCTGAGAAAGTTAAATGCTGAAAGTTTCCAAGACATATTCTGGAGAAGTTGTGCCAACAATCAGAAACATACAGAAGTAGAAAAGAGAGGGCTAGAGAGTGGTACTTGACCATCTGCTGGTATTGGGAAAGAATTAACACCGAGTAAATATGATAGGAACCTTTTCAGATGCTCTGAGAGGGCACAAGTGGCTGCAGCATGCCAGAATAAACAGAGGTGCACACTGGCTGAGGAGTGGGACATCCTTCTGGCTGGCAGCCCAAATCCTGAATTCCCTGTACCCCACTCCCCCACTGCTGAAGTGTGCAGTGCTGGAAGTCAGAAATGATTAAAGCCATTAGGATTCACGCATATAAGAAGATATACTGCCTGGACAGCAGACAGAGATGTATTAGAACGAGTTGGCTTGCACTGCTTTTGCACTGCCTAGCACCGGAATAACTCTTTTCACTTTAATGCACTTATTGCCATTGATTTATTCAGCCCTGAGAGGAGTTGAGCCTACCAAGCTCAAGTTGACTGTATGGTTCTGCCAGGAAAAGTGGTAAAATCCCTCATATCTACAGGAATATATATATTTATGTGTATCTGTGAATGTGCATTTAATTTTTTTGTTTAAGGATATTCATATTGTCCTTCTTAGGTACCCTCTTAGAAAGGAGTAGCACTTTGAGGTGTTCTCTGTTGACTGAAGGACTGTGATTATGTCAAGATTAGGTACAGACACATAACTTTTAGATGAAACACGTAGAACAAGGCAAAGTCCTCCTGTGTTTAAATGCTTAAGTTTTGTTTCCTGAAAAACTTACCCAGCTGCCTAGCAGTGGGAAAACAGCCAACAGATAGGAACAAGAGTACTCTAAGTGAAGGTGATACAATGCAGAGCCCTCTGTTACTGACTAAAGCAAGCAGAAGTTAATTCCCCCGCTTTCTGGCTTTTCCACCGGTTTTCTGTAATTCTAGGTGTTGACTCTACTCTGCAGGTGCTCATTTGTCTCCCCTGGTAGTAAAGGCAGCCAGGCTGAGGAGGCATTTCTAGGCTGCTTGCATACAGTTTGGGGGATTATGACTTTTAAAATTAAAACAAGAGGCAGAAAAGCACCTAATGAGATTTAATCAGAACAAGCAGGGAGGAAAAAGACAAAATCTCCCTTACCTCAGATGTGAATTTCTTTTTCCTTGAAATAAAAGAGCAGGATGTTCTGAGGAAGTTTACATCCCAGAACTGAAGTCTGGACAGTCCTTGAACAGCAAGTGATGGCAGAGTCAAGATCCAAAGGCAGCTGTGTTTTGAGCTTGTCTCAGTACTTTGGAAACATCTGCATTCTTTATCAACATCCATAACCAGTAAAAAGATGAAGCAGTATTTCTGCAGCTGCAGTAGAGTGATGTAACTAGCATACATTGAAATTTATTTCAAGTTTTGGCTACCTCTCATGCAAGGGCAGTGGGGTATATTGTGGATGGCTAACACACAAAAGATATTTGGGGTTTGTGGAGTGGTGACAACTGAGTTTTTCATGTTACACACATCAGAGACAGTAAAGAGACTGAGAAAAAGACAGCCCTTCACGTCTGCAGTGGGAACCCATCCCTGGAGTTGAGTGGTAAAGAGTAAAGAATGAGGCTGTTGGTATATGTGTGAAACAGAGGAACTCTTGAGCATCTACTCCAGATAAAATTAGAACAAACCCAAATACTGTGTCTAAACTTGATCTGTGACTGATTGCCGTGATCAGAAAGTACATGATTGAGCATTAAGAGTCTGCTTGATTTTCACACAGTCAGGTGTGGGTTGTCTATGCTGAAATACTAATAGGAGGGTTTGATCCCATGATATTTCCTGCCTTGAGGCCAGGGAGATAGCCATACCACACACTATGCTCTTCTAAGCCATTAACCTTTTGAAGTTTGCCCATGCTGATTTATCTCTCCATCACAAAAAAAAATAAAAAGGTAGAAACACCCTAGTGCCTGGCACTCCAGTGATCCCCTTGATAAAGATAATTTCTCATTTTATGAAGGCATTTATTTAGGTGTGCTAATACAAAGATGGGACAATCATCTCTATATTGTGGATTGCTTTGATGAGACTTTAAAGGACTTCTCCAAGCTCTCCAAAGACCACTTGTAATGAATATTATAGTCCAATTCACTATGAGATTTCTCCACAAGCCATAAAAATAAGCTTTCCCCAGTTTATCAGACACACAGAAGGCTCATTTGATTAGTAATTACCCAGCACAATTCCTCTGCTTTTCAGGGCAGGATAGCTTAAACTGTTAAGGGCACGTCCTTGAAGAGGGAGAAACCTAGCACAGCCCCAAACACACGTGTGGCTCCTGTGCCTGAGTGTGAGAGTCTGATCAATGGTTCTGCACATTGCTAATGAGGCACACCATTAGCTGCACGCAGGCATATTTCCCCAGCAGCCAGGCACCGTTGTGGTCATGGTGTGCCAAAACCCAGCAGTGGCTGGTGAGCTCTGGACCGTCCTGACACCCTCATTCCCCCTCATCACCAAAGCAGTTTACAGGTCTGAGCAGTCACCAAGGAGGGACATTAACCTGCAGCACTGCCTCCTGCACTGCCAGCCTCAGACACTGCTGCAAGTGGGAGCACAGCCCTATGCAGCTCCTCACTCCTGAGGGTGCCGCTTGGCCTCTTCTCACTCCTGAAGGTGCTGCTCTCCCTCTCCTCACCCTGAAGGTGCTGCTCTCCCTCTCCTCACCCTGAAGGTGCTGCTCTGCCTCTCCTCCCCAGCCTCTGCTGCAGAGCTGGAGCTTTCAGTCCTGGGAACACAATTGTGTCGGGAGTGAGAGAGTTCCCCAGCCTAACTCTGATGTTCTGGGAAGATGGATGTGTGCTTATTTTCAGAGGTTCACTACTTGAATGGTGAATCAGGTCTGATCTAGACTCTGGTGCACTACAGCTCCTGATAGGACTTGGCAAAGTAATACAGAAGAGCCCACGCTGCCCATTGATTGAATTGCAGTCTGACCTCTCCTGCCTCTTCCCTGGCGAGACTTTTGTTCATCTTTTTGTGTTCAGTATTAGCCTCCTCTGATAGCCCCCGTTCCAGTCTGCCAGCAGTATTTATTACCTTTTCCACAGTATGGCTGTTTTCAGTTTTCTTACATTTCCAATTATACTGCACAGTTTCCATTGATCTGTTTTCTGTTAGCATGAAAATCAGAGCTGTGATCTATATAATTTAAGACTCTACCTTCATTAACCTTCCTTTTGTTTTTAAGGCAGACTATTTAAATTGATCTTTATTAAATAAAATTACAGGAGCTATCAATCCTCATGCTTCACGGTGTAAGTTGATCAGTGGCTAACTCAGGAAGTAATTGCCAGAGCACCTCTTTGTTAAGATACTGGACAATTAGATGTGTTTCAGCAGTTTTACTCTTTCCTAGGAGTCTATAGTCTCCATAAGGGACAGTGTTCTGCAGTCACAGAATTGCTGGTAAATTTTGATGTAGAATAAGAGAACAACTGGATGGGATGGACTCTTGCCATAGCAGCTCATCTCTCAGCTGCCACAGTGGCTAACACCTCTCTGCTGATGCATTTCCAGGGCCAGATCCTTTGCTGATATGCAACAGCACAGATCCACTGACCTTACATGATACAAAGAGCCTCAGCTTGTGTAATTCAGCACAATTTGAGCGGTCACTACCTGTTATTTTGCCCTCTTCTTTGCCAAAAAGAGATGGGGGTGTGAATGACGAGCTTATTTATGAAAAGCACCATTCTCGTTCCATTTCTCCAACTGCAAGCTGCAGCTTCTGACTGTTGTGGTGATACTTCAGTTTTGCACCAAAGCAGAATCCTGTACCATCCAGGGAAACTACAAAGTTTAAGCATGGGACGTCTGCACTCTCAGATATCTCCTCCCTTGCTGTGGTTCTATGTATCCTAGCTTCCTAAATTGACTTTTCACATTATCTAAACATATTTAGACACAAGATTTTACAATTACAGGAAAGTTGCTTTCAACATCCTCCTACTCTCACTCAGATCCTTTCTCTTTCGCTCTCATGTTCTTATCATATTTAAGAATTCTGCGCAAATGAGCATTAATGAACCAATTTAAAATTATTTTTCTATGAGCAATTTCAGCTGCAAGACGCTTGATTATGTGAATCCAAATGATGTGGGTGGGGGGAGGGAGAGCACAGAACGTGTCTTCGCTGCAGCAACCCGTGACCAGTTTCAGAGCAGGAGCAGGTATGTGCAGGAGGGCTGAGCTGCCACCTGAATGCTGTCTGCACAGCAGAGCGTGGAGAGGATGGTGCAGGGCTGTCAGGGAAACATACAATCACAGCCAGGGCAAACAAAATCTTTTCCTTCCTCCCTGTGTCTCTCTCCTGAAGCCCTACCCTGCACTGCCTCTCCAGGACCCTGGTATCTGCAAGCCCACCTCCCTCCTTTGGCAGGGAAAGCAGCAAGCACAGTGACTTGCTGGCAGGGAAACCAGCACTAGGGGTTTGCAAGGTGGGGTCCATGTGGAGGAAAAGGTGGAGGCACAGGAAGGGTTGGTGGATTTGTGTCACCACACACAAGATGCATCAGTCCAGGGTGGGAAGAGATTTAATAGCTGTGTCTGTAAGGCACAGTAGCATGTAGGGGTTGGTGATATCTTAAAACCTTGTGTGCAGCAGCTGTGCACACTAATATATTGTTTTTCAACCCCAGGTACATTCTTGTACTTTAGCTCTATAAATTATAAAGTTAATTCAGAAAAGAGTTATTCACTATTGCAATAAAATGGGACAGCTTTGTTCTTTTCCTTCTTCCTGAAGCATGAGCAGGGAAGAGAAGCTTGTCTAGTGCAGAAACCAACAACCACAAGTCAAACCACAAGAGCTCCAAGGGCTCAGTCCACCTCCTGTGGAAGCTGAGCACCAAATGGGATCCAACCCACAGCAGCTGAATCATGGCTCCAAACACCTCTGAGAAGGAAGGTCTCAGGTTCTTCCCTAGACTGGGGTGGTTTCCAATCTGCCTTCCAGCTTGAGGATAGGTTTTAGTAGAGCGGGCATTGCTGACTTTGGGTTTTGATCACTCTGCATGGGAGGGCTGTCTGGCGGGTGCAGAAAAGGCACTGGTTTCAAAACTCCAGGTTTTTTCCTCCAGCTCTGCTATTGACTTTCTCTCTGACCTTGGGGACATCAATTCTTCCACTGAAGTAAGTGGGAACTCAATTGCATTTTACGTTTCTTTATGAGTCAGATTCTCTTTCTGCAAAATGAGGATCATAACACTTAACTACCTCTCAGAAGTGCTCTGAGGCCTAACAACAAATTAATGTTTAAGATCCTTGGATCTTTTTAAAGAAAATTCCAGTGAAAAATGTCACTTTGTTGCAACTGAAAAGTTCTGCAGATGAGGATTGTTTTCAATGCATTTCTTAGCTTCAGAAAAAAAAGAGATTTAAAGCATAGTTTTGAAGTGGATGAAATGCCCTGTTTCAGCATTTTGAAAGTGAAACATTTTTGGTTTTCATTTTGAAATTACTTTCCATTTATTTTTTTCATTATATTATGCGCTATAAATATGACACAAAATCAAGGAAAATTGAGGCATGGCATCTCTGTTTGTTAAAAGTGAACTGCTTTGAACTACCTGAAAGGGTATTACTTTTTTAATTTCCACTGCAGAGAACTCTGACATCTCCTGGATTTGCTCTATCTGGTACAATTTCAAAATCTACCAGGAAATGGGATTTTTGTCCTCCTCAGAACCCATGAGGACATGAAGTCTGTGACACTGCCCCCAATGTCACATGGGGCTGCTGTCCTGAGGAACTCTTCTGCTAAAGTGAAAATGTCAAATCAGAGAGATGCAAGGGCTGGGGAAGAAGATGAAAGACATGGTCCAAAGATGCCCAATCATATGTAGCTGTGCCCACTGGACACCATTTCCATAAACCTGCAGGTGTTTAAGTATTATTCTGTCAGATGTTTGTAGGAAAGGCATAAGTAAAGCTGACCCTGCATTAACAGAGTGAGCACAGATGAACAACACAAGTTCTCCTTCAGCCCTGCAGGTTGATGCCATTACTTGCTTGGGCAATGTGGTGCTGGTACCAGAAGGCCCCTGGGAAGGCAGAGGGACCACAGTAAGGAGAAAGGCAGGAAGAGAGATGGGAAACTGAGTTTCAAAACGACACATACAAAAATGAAAGATAAGCAGAAGGGGAGCTGGCTGGACTCACAAGGCACATCAGCCAAGAGAGAAAGGACATGACTCCTGAGGGGTTGAAACACAATAAATACTAAAAGCAAAACTAAATTCAGCTGAAACATTTGTCCATAATGGCCCTTGCACATTGCACGTATAATAAACTCTAAAAGAAATCAACTACTAAGAGTTATGCTTCTCACAATGAAAGTTTGTTCTCAAGTCCTTTGCTTTCTACCCAAGCAAAAACATCCCAATTCTTACTCATTCATATCCCAAGCATAGTTTTAATGTGGTCCCCCTTCTGTGTTCATTTGCTTCCCTCCTGTTCCAGCAGCAGAGGCACCCTGAGTGTTCACCAGGCAGGATCAAACCAGGGCTGTGGGTGTGTCCCTCAGATGGGAGCTGTCCCAGGCAGGGCACGGGGACGTTCACCACTGATCCAGCAGAGTTCAGGGGAGTTGGACAAGGACCAAGCTGCAAATTAGGCCTCATCTTTTGTGACGCCAGCTGCCAAACGTCTTAATAGCAAGCATTTCACTTTATCCTCGATTGCAAGGGATGCAAAACGTTGCCTGAGGGATGTGGCATGAGGTGGAAAAGGTGCAGCTCCAGCTCTCCTGTCCCAGCCTTTCTCTGTGTGTTCAAACACCTCAGTAATGTTGTACCAAACATTGCACACAAGTGCTGTGGTCACAGGCGTGTGACAAGGGTCTCCTTGTAGTGTAAAGGTCACTGGGCACTTGCAAACCGATTTCAGCCAGGTGAAATGTATCTTGTGTTTGTACTGTGGTGTTTTCCAATGCCACACAGAGCCAGGATCTGTAGTCAGCAGGACAGAATGCCTGTGCCACCACTGCCCTCTCACCCCAGAGACAGCATGTCTCCGTGCCCTGTGACCTTCCTTACTATGACTGTCCTGGTGATCAGATTAAAGGGAACAAGGTGATTGGAGCCCTATCTCTGCTGACACTCTGAATTCCCGCTATTTATCAGCTTCTCTGTGAAAGGATTTCAGATTGCATTTCCATATCTAGCATATGGAGACTTTCATTTATGTGACAGGTTGATTCTTTTATCAGGCGTTTATAAGGATTTACAATGCCAGTGCACTCCTCATGCAGGACAGGATTTCTCATAGAACAAACACTGGCAGAGGGACGGGACGTCCTCAGAGCAGTTTTTCCTTCTCTTTCCTGTCCCACCTTTCCTAGGCTTTGCAAAGGCAGGTCAGTACAACAAAGGCTGTGAAAACACTAATGCTCTTCCCAAGCATTTTCTGCAGGGATGAGTGATGATGGATTCAGGCCTATTAAAAGAGCCGAGTACATAAGGCTCTCCTGTCCTTGTGAGATGGGGATACAGGCAGCCAGAAATCCCCTGCCAGCAGGTGAACAGCGATAGGCAAAGGAAGAGGAGAGAGGCACTGAACCCTGCAGGAGATCTGCAGAGAGGAGACAGATACTGGATTTGCAAAATAAAATCCTCCAGGACAGAGCCTGCAGGGCAGGGATTTCTCCTTTTTGACAGCCTATAGTGAATGAAGCACAAAATAGCCTGCTGTCTCTGCAGACAGCAAGGATATTTGGAGATGTCAAACTGTAGTACAGAGGATGCACAAGAGGAATGGAGACACAGCTAACTACCTCCCAGGCTTCTCATTTCTTGTTCCAAGTGGGAGATCCTGAAATCATGCAAGCTTTTCTTGTGTTCCTGCTGGACTCAAAAATACAGCTTTCTTTCTGCTTTGGGATAGCAGATGGAAATAAAGCTTATTTGGTCTTTGTTATCTGTCCTTGGTTCAGATTCAAAATTTCCTGGATTTAAAGCCCATGTATTTTCAGTCCTAGCAAGGGACAGGGGAATATCAGTGGACACAGCCAGGCATAAAGGCCAGTTTCCCATTTCTAAACTCCATGTAGAAGCAGTTTCTCAGATTCTTTCAGGGGTTTATAAGGACAGGTTATTTCTGCTGCATAGTTGATGATTTGCCTAATATAGCTTCAGTCTCATACCGAGATTTGCTTTCTGATTTGACTTTGATTTGACAGTTGCATTTGGTAGCCTACAATGATCAATAACACGTTAGCTTTGGTAATACAGTTTCTTGATTTTTAGTTCGAGTTGGTTAAGTGCCTTGATAGAATCTGTAAAGTGCCCAGAGGCCCATTAGGCTCAGTTAGGACCCCGGGAACAGCTCTTCAGGCAGAGGCTGACCTAAAACTGCCCTGCTCCCTGCCCAGCTGGCCACCTGGGGAGAACAGGGTGCAGTAAACCCTGTCATAGTCCTGCCCTTTCTGTGTTCAAAAGCCTGTCCTTGCGCAGACACTCAGTGAACTGGTTAAGAAAAGCAAGTCACCAGAAAGAAAAATCAAAAGAAATGCTTTTGTGCCAGTTTAGGTCACCAAACTGGCTGAGAGCATCAGGCATGCTGGTTCCAGGGGCAGAGCAGCATCAAAGCCGGGCACATTTAGAGAACCAGCTGCAGTACTCTACCAGCAGAGAAAGTTCCTCCAGGAAAATTACAATGCTGCACTAACTATCTATTTGGCTTTTCCTCATTAAACATTAAAAGTGTCTTCAGCTGTTTTACCAGGACCTGATATTGCCACTTGAATTGTGAATGGCCACATCTACTTGGGGCTTAATGAGGTTTAATTAATTTATAGCCACACCTTACTTCCCTGGTATTAATTTGCCTGCAGATGCATGTGTTATCCTTAGTCTCATTCAGCTTGAAGGGGCAAAAGGTACTTCGAAGTGATAAATAAGAGTCTGAGCAAAGCTGGCGTTGGGATGAGGAGGAGAGATTACACAGTGAGGGCTTGGTCACAGCACCCACTAGAACTAGCACTAACTTGAGAGAGCAAGCAGTAAATGGGTTGTAAAGAAGGGTCTCATCCTTGGTCTGCACAGGGCAGGGCAATACAGAGAGGGGAGCTGATGCTGCCTGCACAGGGCCCCTTCTGACACTGCAAACTGAGGAGACCTGTGCTCTTGAAAGCGAATGGTCTGAGCCTCCTGCTCTGTCCATATACTGCCAAACAGACAGGAAAAGAAAGGGGGAACAGGGGAGTGCTTCAGGGTGTTCGAGAAGGAGCAGCACAGAAAAGGCTGTGAAGAGTTTGGTTTAAACCCACTAGCATTGAAAAAACTTGCAGCTGAGTGCCAGCCATCCAATATGCAGGCACAGTTGGATAATGTTAAGGGTGATGGCTAGCTGCAAACAGATTCTGGGTGCCTGCTATTTTGCTGAGAATTGCCATGCTTTTTGGAGAGTTTAAATCAGAACTTTAATGGGCTTTTGATGTTGTTTTAGTTTGGTGAATAGTTTCCCGTTGTATCTGCTTATTCAGTGAAATAGCGAGGAAGCGCTGTTACAGTGGAAGATGACAAGAGACTATAGAAGCCTATCTCAGCTGCATTTGCACAGCAGAAGCCTTTAAAAATCACTGTGCTATGAACAAGACATTTCCATATTTCACGGCTATTTTTGCTGGATGCCTAAAGTTGATGATACAGCAAAAAAAATTTGAATGAAGGGAGAAGGGAACAGCAGAAGGACTTTTTTCCCTTCTTTCCCACAATTTGCATCTCAGCCATGTTGCTTGGCAAAGCCAACAAAGCAAAGTATGTTGTGGCTGTAAAATGATAAGCACATGGGCTATGCTGAGGATGATTTCTCCCTGGTATTGGTTAGGAAAATGGGGATTCATTTTGAAGTCGAACATGAGATTCTTTTTTTGCTTTGCTGCTCCTTTTTTTTTTTTTTTTTCCAAAAACTTGTAAGGGCAGCTGTGTCTTTTGGGAGTAGAAGGTCAGAGGGATTCAGGGACATTGTTTTTGAATGTGTGCTCCCACTTAAACTTATGGCAACAGAGAAATGAACCCCTCTGTATGCCTGGATAGCCATCACTACCAGTACTCTGCTTACTTATCTAAGCCTGCGGAGATCTACCAGGCTCTATAGTTTTCATGGTGTAAGAAAGCATGCACAGAAAAAGTCAATAATAGGCAGGGGCAATCCTGCTAAATTCTGCTTGGTGAATCTGTAGGACATGGCACTAGACTAAGGAAGCTAAAAATAAGAAAAGGAAAACAGAAATGGAAGGTCAAGGAAAGTTTCCTACTGTATTAGTCTGTTGTGTTTCCAGAGAGGCTGCTCAGGACTCTGGAATTTTATGCCCTTGTGTGATGCTGAGCCCAAAATTATTGGTTGCTTTTCAAAGCTCCTAGAGTCTGGGTTTTTTTGGTTCTGTATCATTTATGCTAATTATCATCTGTGACCATTTCTTGGGCCCCTTCCATGTGTTTGACAGTCTCTGTCCCACTGTGAAAGACACAGTGTACACTGAAATACTCTAATAAAATTGCATGTTCCTCTGTAATTAGCTCAGTTCTTATGGCTTCACTGAACAGGACAGGCTTGGGTTGTTTTTTTTTTTCCCAAAGAAGGTTTCGAAAAGACCTTGTGGACTGCAAATGGGAGACCAGCTTGTGAATGATGGAAAAAGATCCCATCCGTGCCCAGGACCAGTGGAGACTCCCACTGTTCTGGGTGTTTTGAGCCTACCCTGTGACTAGCTGGTCATTTGGCACACAGCCCAGTACCCTAAAGGCCTTCCTTGTGCACCACAAAGTACAAATGCCACTTAAAAGGTCTTTTTAACCCAGATGTAGTGAAGCATCTTGTCCTTGAGCTACCTTCAGCAGCCGTGGAGGGGATGAGGTTTTTCCTTTAGATCTGCAGACCAAATAAAAGCAGAGACCCGCAGTGTTCTTTCACTAAAGGATTGAAGTTTCTCTAGTCTGACATTATTACAGTGACCACAGGCAGCCCTGGGCCGGATAAGGGGCTGCCAGTGGGGACATAGGTTTAAATGGCAGGTTGAGATGTCAGAATAAGGAAAGCTGTTTCATCCAAAACTTTGGACTCTGGGGCTCAGGCATGTCTCACACACCCCACAGAGGAACTGAGGTGGAGACCACAGCTCAGGGCTGGCAGTCAGAAAGTCAGCCAGATTGTCCCAAGTTACTGAACATCTCTATTGCTCACTTTCTCCATCCATAAAACAGGATTATAACACTTGTCTCAGATGGGTGTGTGAGGATCTGTGGCTGCAGTAAACCTTGCAGCTGTTGGCTGGAATACACCATACCAACACTCACTGTTGTTACTAGGGAGTAATTCTTTGCATATCACCCAATCAAACTGAAAGGGATTTTGGAAGGTGGCTCCGTGCCATAGAATTTACGGTGATGCTGGCGCCAGATAAGCTAATGGTTTGAACAAGTCTATCCTCTACTGAAGGCTGAAACACAGAAAAAGCCCATTTGATTGGTTTTTAATAATGGGAAGATCACACAATTTTTTTCTTCATATGCTTTTGGCTCTGGGAGCAGTGAAAAAGCATTAGAAGTACTCAAAACACTGGAAAAGCAAAGAGAACAGCTAACACTAATCTGACCCTCAACAGAACAGTGCAAACGAAGGCTGCTTTCATCAGATTTCTATCATGTTCATAGGAGAACTGGGAGCAGTTCTAGAAATAAAATCCAAAATATGGGATCTGTTGCAGATTGCATCTGCTGAAATACCTGCAGGAGTCAGCAACTCCTCCCACAGACTGGAGTTTGTGGAAACAACTAAAACTTTCCAACAAGTAAAACTTTCCTAGCTTTGACTGTGTTTAGGTCAAAATTTGGGGAATTACTGGAGTTTCCCCAGGCTAATAGCAAAAACCAAGGGATGTAAAACCCATATGGAAACACAACTGCAAATAGGGTCATACTCTAACACAGATGTGTCTGGCACTAGAAGAGAATCCAAACCCACCGAAACCACTGGATCTTTCCCTCCCCTTCACAATTCCTGTTTCGATTCAAGTCTCTCATGAGGCTAAATGAGGAGAAGTTTAAAATTAAGTCAGAGCTCTGAACTCCCATTAGAGACACTGAGGTTGCTGTGGTTGTTACCAGAATAAAGTCCTGAGCTGCAATCATTGCTTACTCCGACAGGAGCTGGGCCCCTGTGCTCCAGCAAGGATTCACTGCCCCAGGATGGCTGTGGTATAAGGTTTAATCAGGTTAGCTGGGTTTTCTCTCTTGATTTCACAGCCTCCATTTAGCCCACCAGATTATAAACTTTCAACATGTAATTGAACCTGACTCAAGGAGCCAATTGTGTTACAGTGAGCTCTAAAAGGGGGAATGGCAAGGGCTAAAGTTTTCATTCAACGAATGCAATTTCTATGCGCAGAAATCAATTCAATTGACATCAGTTGAGCTTTAATGCTGAATTAAAGAGCTGCCAGGTTTCCCCCATGGGGCTTTTACAGTCCGGGTTTTATGAATTCATTAAAATGCACACACAAACTTTTAGGGAAATAGCATTACACTGTAATAAGAGCTACAAATCGACCATATTCCTCTGAGAGAGAAGTCTAATTTGAGTTGCCTAGTTGGCAAAATTGTTTTCCATCGCTTTGCATTTATTAACAGAGGGTGTCATATTTTCCCTTGTTTCCATTTTGGTTTCTAGCTGTTTGCTTAGCAGGGCAAAGCATCATGTTTAGAAATATCAAGGGGAGATAAAGTCTTTCAAAAGCAGGTGCCCACTTGGGAAGCTGTACTGCAGCTGAGGCAAACGATGCTTCAGGACAGCCAGGATGGTTGGGCTGGCAGTCTGAACGACTCAGTGGACACTTCCAGATTGATGGTCTCTGCCAACGGGAAGTTGGAGCCCCTCAGTCTAGGGTGGAGGAGATCAGCAGGATGTCCACAAAGACATCTGTGTTGAAGGAGAAACCAGCTTCAGTGAGAGCTGAAACTTGATCTCAGGCCAGTGGAGAAGTGAGAGAGCCAGACATTTTAGAAGGATGTCTGGAGTTTCAGTGACCAGGTGAAGGTCACTGAAATTAATCTCACCAAAAGAAGTAGCCTTGCAGCAGCCCACAGCTTCCATTTTCTCTGCATTAACTGCAGGCACAATTAAACTCACAAATTTCACTTTCTTCTGATTTACTGACAATGGCTGGGGGGGGGGG
>NW_008237878.1:6896642-6929861 GCF_000691975.1 Corvus brachyrhynchos
TTTACTGAGAGGGGCGGGGGGGGGGGGGGGCCAGCCACAGAAACCATGCCCATGGAAAAGTCCTTTGAACAGGTCAGCATCACTGTGCTGCCTCTGTGTCTGTGTTGTTGCCCTTCTCCTGTGGCACACATTGCAGCACTTGCTGATAATGAGCGTTCACAGGGTTTCGTTAAGTACGCTCTCTAATTGGATTGATGACCCTGGTGATTGGAGGTCTTGACCTATCCATAAAACAAATGGGACTTAGGAAGCACAATTTCCTCGTCCTGCTGTTTTCCTAGCATGACTTGGCTCCAGCTTTTGACGGATGAGAGAGTCTCTAGGGCTAATTCAGCTCCTGCAGAGAAGGCACAGTTGATGTCATTTGGGATGGTGAATTTTGCAATAGGGACACACGTGCCTGTGGAAGAAGACTCTAGAGACAAATCTGACAGGCAGCCAACCCTCTGTCGAGTGGTAATAGATAACAGCCACTGCCAACTCTCATTTCCAGGCTTACTTAGTGATGTGGAATGACTCCATATGCTCCAAACAGACCTGATCTCCCACTCTGAGGGGTCAGGAGGACCTAGAGACACAAGAGAAACGGGCAGAGAGTCACCAAGGACAGGAGTCTTTGCTCCCGAGGTTGAAGGTATCTCTGCGCTGGATGCACACGTGGGACTCCCTCTAAGCAAACAAAACTAAATGGCACCTCTATCCCTAGTGGCAAATCATCCAGAGCAGCTGAAGGAGGCATGGCACAGAACAGACCCATACAAAGGCAATGCATCTGTTGGCTTCCTCTACTCCATTCCCGAGATGCCGAAATAGCCAACAGATCACAGTGTTACAGCTGTGGGGTGTGCAGAGCACTAAGGAATTATTTGTGTCACTTCCTCAGTGTTTGGCACAGACTGAGCTTCTTGTGGCCATTCACAAAGGGTCGTGAAGAGGAACCTACAAGAAGATTAATTCAAAGGTTGTATCTTTGAATATCTTTGAATATCTGGACAGCTATTACTTTTAAAGAGCAGATATTTTCATTTTCTTCAAATCTATGGGTTTTTTCCCCCAACAGGAGTTTGCATAAGACCAGGAGAAGAAATTCACTGCAAATTTGCTGATGAGCCAGCTAAGATATTAGAGGGAGAGGGGGAGGGGGAGGAGTCCTCTCCGCCTCCTTTTTTTCTTTTCAGAGAATCATGCTGAGTCTTTCCAGGTGAAGATAAGGCTCTTTACACTTAGAGAACTCACAGGAGAAAAAGGGAAACGAGGTAACTAGGCCAAGCACTCTTACAATGAACCCTGGTGATCCGCATACCAAGAAGAAAATGTCCTTTACCCATATCCCAAAACACTGTGAATATCCAGGTGGAAAGTTCCACCCAAGCTGTCTGGAGACCCAGCAGCAGCAGGACTGGGACCCTTCTTTTTAACCTGTAAATTGACACAAATGGGCAAATTACAGACCCAGCAGGAGGGATTATGCCTGAGGCAGACAAGATGTGATTCATGCAGCAAAAGCATCAAGAAGGGGAAAGCTCAGTGCCTCCATTGCTTGCCCAATCTCTTTTTCCCAGGTCAAGAAGCAAAGCTCGTTGGAAATCGTCGTAGCCTCAGCAGGACACAAAGCCTGCTGCTGGCCAAGTCCTGCAGGCTGCTGCAGAAGCCACATGCTGAATCGGCTTTCCTGAGGCCACCTGGCTCACATGCCCCAAGCTGCCAACTCCAAATGGAAGGCTTTCTAGCCTGGAAAATCTTAGACACTTGTCAGTGCGATTGTATACGCAGAAAATGTCTGTGACAGATAGACTGCTAGATAGATCTTAATAAGAATTGTTCTTAAAACCAAATGTTCCAAGAACCTGGTCCAAAAGAGAAAAATCCTGTGAGTCTAAGAAAAATAAATCCCATTAAAAGAAATTTGGAAACAAACCCTAAAGACAGTTTGAAATGTGCAAACATTAATAGTGCAGGTTATTGCAGACCTCTATTTATTTGATCCCCCTCTCCTTCATACTCCCAGACATTCCTCTTTAGACCTGCTTGTGTCTGCACTGGACCATGATAATTCATTCCCTGGGAGACTTTCTCTAGAAAGAGAAGGAACAGACGGATTGGAAACTTCGGCTGCATCCTGGCTATCAAAAGAGATGTGCAAATAGATGGCGATTCCCGACGAGCAGCACCAAGGTTTCTATTTTCTTGTTCCGGAGTGTAACTCGGAGCCTTTCGCACGCCCTTTCCCCCCGCCGTGCCCCGGCTGGGGCTCGGGGAGCGCCGGGGACGCTTCACTCGCGGGGTGCGAGTGACACCCTGTGGTCACCTCTCCCCGGGCTCCTCCCGGACCGCCAGGGCTCGCAAGGAGCAAGGGATGGCAGAGCCATGGCTTCAGACGCCCGCCAGGGCATTCCTCTCCTCTCGGCATCTGCAGGGTGGAGATTCTTCGAGCCGGGAGGAGGAAGAGGGGCCACCGTTTGGTTCAAAAGGCAAATGGCTCTCCGAGCCTCCCGGAGCTTCAGCCAAATCTGAGGCTTGGAGTGGAATCAGAGGTTGATTCCTTTTAACCTGCTGCTCTCCCGCCCATGTGTTTGCCTGGCACGGCAGAGCTCAGCACCGATGTGATCCCGGGGTCATCCCGTAGCTCTGGCTGGTGGACTCGGCAGTGCAGGGGTAATAGTTGGACAGATCTCAGAGGTCTTTTGCAACCTAAATGATCCTATGATTCTAAGGGTGTCTGTGCCTGTGAGATTGCCAGTTGTGCTCAGAAAACTGTGGAGAGTTCAATAGTTTGGGCAAAGGCTGGAGAATCACCTAAGCAAATGCAAAGTGCAGCAGAGAATCACCCATCTTTAATCCACATCCAGACTCCCAGCGCGGTTCAGGCACACACAGTGAAAGCAGCATGATGGAAATGCAGGACCATAAATACAAAATGCTCCCTATCTCACCAATAGCCAGACCTGGATGCATTCAAGGTTTAAGTAGAAGTTTGCTCAGCTCAGACCCAAGCTCCACCTCTGCAAATGTTTCTTTTCATGGATAAGTGTGTATTTGGATTGTTAGGGTTTTTATTTTTTTGGATGGCATAAAGAAATGAAGACATCTTATTCCCAACACATAGATGGAATCACCCAATCCACCACTGTATAATTATGAGGGTGCAGAACATTCTGGTTTGCTGTTGAGAGCAGAGAGGAAAAATATCTCTTACAGGAGGAAGAAGAACCCAACACTGCAATCATATAGTTGCTGTATTACTTGTCTGGATCAAGTATTGTTTTGTTCAAAATGTCAAATTCTGGATGTCTGTGTTTCAGCAATCCAGATAGTAGTTGCTTGAAAATCATCCTTCTGTCACTGAATTTCCAAATTACAGGGGAAAAAAAGCAAGTGAAAGGAACTCTGCCTTTAGGTTTGGCAACTCCTTCCAATTCAGCAGCAGACCAACAGTTTTCATACGAATTCACTTACACCAGCACAATTAGATGTTTATGATTTTAGGTTTTCCTGCAGTAGGAGGGAGAAATGATTAATCTCCTTATTAGGGATGCGTGGGAAGAGATAGTTCAGTGAACATCCATATCTACTGAATTTCCAAATTTTGGGGTACCTGCCCCTCCTGACTCTTTTACAGCATTCCTCTCAATTGGATAATTTTAGATCTTTGCATACCTGCTAATATCCTCTGCAAAAGAAGGTGGGGGGAAGTATATTTCAAATTTGCATACATTTGCTTACATTTGCATACATTTCAGCACATTCCCTCAGAGGTACGTGCCCTCCCACTACAAAGTGATTGTCCACCAAACTCTAATGTGAAAGTGCTACTATCTTCCTGTGTTCATCCATGAACACAGGCAGGATGGGAGAGTCACAAATATTTACAGGCTAAACACTCAATTTCCACAGCTCAACATCTCAGTGATGGAGCAGGTCAGCCTGGAACACAGGTTATGAAATAATTTCATATCTCTTTGCTCTTACCTGTCCTACAACACAAACCAAAGGCAAAGCCCTGCTGCGGGTTGTCCCACACAAGCACTCACAATTCTGCCTCTGCAGGATATCTGTCCACAAACCCATCTGAAATTTATGGGGTGTTCACCAAACTACCACAACTCTACTCCTCCTTCCACAGGTGTGAAAACATGGAGAAAAAAGCTGCCAGGCTTGTAGGCTCCAGCAACCGCATGTAAGCACAACCAGTCAAGAAATCCCAGAGGCTTTGGTTCTGCCAGGTATTTTCCAATACAATAGCCCAATTCAATCGTTCTCCATCTTAAGACTGATTATGAAGGACCATTTCCATGGTTCAGTCTGTAGTTTAGTGGTGGTCCTGCAGGTTGGTGCATCAGGTTCCCAGGAATCAGAAGACTTGGTTTTCACTGGAAATCGAAATGCAACAAAAACACAGCCCACCCGCATCACCATCTTCTAACCCTTCAGGTTATGCGAATCATCTTCCTAATGTAAATAGCTTCAGTAATTAGGATTGTTGAATATACAGTACCAAGGAATGTGCAGTTCATTATTTTTTCAATGAGAACATATTAAATTATGCCTTTTGATATCTCTTTTTGAAATGTGGATTATCAAATTTTTATGTGCTTGGATGTGTGTGCTGACTCTGTCCATACATAGCAAATGCACTTAAAATACTAACATTTCCTCGTAATAGCTTGATTGATGAGATTTTGCTTTAAAAAGAGGAGGAGAGGGAAATCAGATAAAAGAAGCTGGCTTGGGGGATTTTGATAGGAATATTCGTAAATCACGATTCACCCAGCTATCAAATGATCCAGGAAAGGATTGAGCCCCTTCTGAGCAATCAAGGAATAAAATTGGTTGCTGTGGACCCTCACCTGCTGCCAAGGGCCTTAGTTGCTGCTGCTTGAATGAAACCACTGCTTTATAGCAGGTGACCTTTCATCCCCAAAATGCAGCAATACAGGAAAATCACTCTGCTTTGTCACAGGTGCAGCCTGTTTTGTATGGTCACTTCTCCAGCAGCTCTGTCCCTGAGGCCACCACATCTCAGGTTGACCCTGTACTGAATTTTAGCAAGTAATGAGCAGAGGAGATGGGACATCCACACAGGGTGTTATTCTTCATAGAGAATCACTGTCCTTAGATAAAAACATACCACATCTGTCAGGTTTCTCTCCATTTGTAGGAAGGACCAAATATAAGGGTTCAGCCTTGGAAATGAGAGGTGTCCTGTCTTAGAGTTGCCCTGGCTGCTAAACAGATGGTGCATTTTGAAGGAACTGAAGCTCCAGTAATTCCCCTCATGCTGCAGCCTCCGATCCATCACCCTTTAGCTTTTAACAGCCAGAGGGAGACAAGCATAACTGTGCTTCAGAATAGGGGCTGGAACATTAGTAAAGCCAACCCAAATATAAATCCAGCACCATCAGGTCTTTCCCTGCAGCTATGCACTGTCTCCCGTGTGATTTTTAGGCAATATTTTCCAATCTACTTTCCGATAACACCATCGTCAAGTAGCACTCAGGACATTATCCCAATATTAACACACACACAAAACCCCTCTTCCTGCAATCAAGTATTTCCTTTCCACCAAGAGAGCTACCAGGTTGTGGGCACATCTGTTGGCTTGTTTATACTTTAATGTCATCCAAATAATAAGGGCATCAAGAAAAGAAAACAAAACACAGAAAACCCTCTAGTGGGGTTGGTGCTGCTGTGTGTACCTATGGTAACTACTGTGAGCATTAAGATGAAGCACTTCAAGCATGAATAATAATAAAAAAAAAAATCTAGAAGATAGATTAAAGCACCACAGCACTTTGTAATAGTATTTGTAATGCAGATAAAGCATTTGTACTCTAATTTCCAGCACCACTAACAAAATAAGTAAGTGTGCTTGCATTGCATTTTTCTTTCAAAAATGGTTCAAAAATTATTCATATTGAAGGAAAACAACTTAAACTGGATTTAGAAACACAATGCAAGCGGGAAAGTTGCTCGCTGTTATCAGCATGACAAGAGCAACCTGTTCCTTTGATAAATGGTGCTTGAAGAAAGACACAAAGCTCATCTGCTTTGTGTTTTAAGTTTAATTAAGTAGTGAATTAATGTTTGCAAAGTGCTTTGAGATCCTTCATCAGACAGAGCGCATACAAGTGCAAAGTGCTTTCAGCATGAAACACATTTCCAGGAGTTGTACTAACCCATTTGTGTCTTTCTGACAGCCTTATCTGCAGCCTGAAGTGGTCAGGGATAAGATCCCTGCTGACTTCAAGGTGTATCAGATCAAGCCTGCAGGACATGAGTCTTGATTTAGTAGGCAAGTCCCCCAGAACAGAACTGGAATACTTCCACACTTAGAGTCAGGCATGTATTTAAGTAGCTTGCTTTAGAGAGTCTATTTTTATATGCGTGCTATTCACTGAATCATAGAGCTCAGGGCCAGGAAGGGCCATTAGCACAGCTCGGACGACCTCCTGTTTATTTCAGGCCATTACATTTTACCCAATGTCCCCCTGCGAGTGTAACAACCTGTGTCTGCTGAAACAGATCTTCCAGAAAGTGCTTCCAGGCTTGCTTTAAGGCCAGGTGTATATAAGGATTCTACCACTTTCTTTGGACTAGTGCTTAATCAGCCTCACTGCTGCGAACCTTATTTCCTTATGTCTCCTTTAAATTTATTTGCCTTCAACTCCTGGCCATTAGTTCCCAGCTCCACCTTTCTGCCCTGGACAGAAGAGCCCTTTAGCAGACAGAAATTTGCTGCAGAAACATTTGCTAAGGTAGCATTACAAAATGCTTGAGAGTGGATGATCACTGCTTGGGATAAGAAAGGAATTGAAAGAATTAACGTTAGTCTATAGGGTGGTAGGTCTGGTACAGAGACGTGTACTCCAAAAATGCCATAGCCTAGAAGGACAAAAACTGTCAGATGAGGAAAAAGTAAGGCCAGGAATATGACTGCCATTGGAAAAGCATCTTCTTTGCTCTGTTTTATTGCCACTCATTTGCATTGAGAAGGCTGGAGGTGTTACCAAAAATCAGTAAAAAAACCCAACTCCTTAACAGAGGTATACAGAAAGCTTATTTTCTGGACAGTTACAGCCTGTGTCTTGGCAACACTTGGTTCCCAGGAGGAGCAGCAGAACAAGGCCTGAGTCACTGAAGAAAACCTGGAACCCAGCAGGGCTGAAGTGCCACCATATTTCCATGCCAGCATATAAGTTCTGGGAGATGTGGGTAATTGGGCCCAGCTTCGCAATATTGCCCGTGCTACAGGAACACATATTCAGAGCACACAGGAACTGCATTTGGCCCATCATTCTGGCAGGCAGATGAAGCACAGTGATGGGGGCCTGCTGGAAGTTAGAAGCTGGATCCCAGCTCAAACCTTTAAACCAAACACGTTTGGAAAGCCATATGCCGCCAGCCCAGGCAGTGAGGAGAAATCGTCGGTTTGCTCAGAGCCCGGTGCAACTCCCAGCATGGCAACGGAGATGGAAGCTGGATGGGGCCCCTGGAAAGCACCTCTTCTTTCTTACTTTGTTACTATGTTTAGGCTCTCCTCATAAAACCTCCAGTGCATGAAGGTGAAGAATTTGTGAACAGACAGAGGACACTCATCCGGTGTTTCCAGGTCTGGATACCTGACTGCTCCATGATCTCCTGCCAGCACTTTTGAGCCACAGCAAGTGAATATCATTAGCAGCATCTCCAAGCCCCAGCATAAGAGCTTTGTTTGCTTTACTGTTGGCTTGGTAACAGCTGCTATTGCTGTTTGAGGTGGCAGGAGGGCAAAAAAGTGCTTGTTGCTTCAGAGCTCTCCAGGAAAGCCTTGTAGCATCCTTGGCAGGGTTTAACAGAGACCAGCCACTCTCTGGAGCAATGGCCAGCAATGATCTCAGGTAGTGCTCTTTGCTGCTGGAGCAGTGTCCTCATTTCCTCCACACAAGGCTGGGGCAGGGGCAGAGCCCAGGGCTGGGCTGAGGTACCTGGAGCAGCAAAGGAGCAGCTGGGAGTAGCCACTGGACACACAGTCCTGACATATTCCCTGCGTGTAACAGGGCAATGATGTGCAGCTCTGCCCCGTCCTGACCTGGGAACACTGAGGGTGACACAGGTGTTCAGGCAGTTCCTGAAGCAGAGACCCATGGCTTTTTCATGTTCAGTGGGGCAGGTGATAGGAGACCCATCCAAAATGCCACTTGCCTCCCTTTCTCAGTGCATCAGCCAAGTCAGACATCTGGAAGGAAAACTGGGGTCTGTGTTCAGATTTCACCAACAGCTTTGTGTAATGCAGCATGTAATGCAATTACCACCCACCTTTAATATGCTTTAATACAGCAGCCTGCATGAAATCCAGGTCTAGGTCTCATTTTTAGTATGGTTTGGGTTTCTCTTCAGTGACAAGCACATATGGACACAAAAGCTGCTACTGAACATCACCTTTCTGTCTGTGATGGCAGGAGGAGATGAAGCTGTGGTTTCATCCTCAGCTTAAAGCCTTGAACTTCAGCATTGCAAAACCACATTAGGTTCAGGTAACACAAATGCTTTGCAGAGAGAGAAAGAGTTTTTTTCTCGGTGATTTTTTGTTATGCCCTCACTCTGCTGCTTCCATCTGATTAAAACCAGGATATTGCCAAGTTTTCCAGAGCACTATTTCTAATTCTCTTCTCTCTTCCCTGCAACTCTCTGACTCCCTTGACCTGCTACCATAATGGGCTTGCAGGCAAAAGCAATTGTGGGAACTCTGGGCCTTTCTGCTTTGTGAAGGACAGGACTATCTCCGGGCTGCCATTCATCCCATCAGCCAGAGCCCAAGGAAAGCACAATTTGCTGCAAGCCGATAGCAGCACGCTGACACTTAACGGGATGGGAACGTGCTCCAGCCTGACAAGGAACAATCACACATCGCATTAAAGGAAGAAAGGGGACAGGGAAGAGAGGGGGAAAGAGGTAGAGAAGGGGAGAAAAAGAAAAAAAAAAAAGATGGTTAGCGATTCAGAAAATGCCCTGTAATTTGGGTGTCAGTTCTAAAATGTTAGGTCAGATGTTTTGATTGAATGTCAGTAGGAATTGTGTGCTGGAGAGTCATGCTTCCCATTTTACTGACAGAGCAAACTAATGGGAGAATATTCCAAAGTGACTGATTTTGGTGCCAAGACTCTTTTACTGATATCTCAAAGTAGCACAGGAAATGTCACTGCATGAATAAATATATTTTTCTCATGTTATTTAAATAAATATAGATATAAAAAAGATTGAAAGTAAACTCAAACTCAGCTGGAAGAACAGCTGAGCCCCTGTAGCCCACCAGCCAGAGCTGGCAAGCCCATAAAATAAGCAAGTGTCTTTTTTATTCTTTTTCTTTTTTTTTAACTCTCCCAGTGAGATCAACTTGATGATCTTCCCTCTACAGCCCATGTCTCTTTGGAAGAACAGCACTGTTAATTTGCTTTCTCACATGACTGGATGTAATACAGTTCTATAACCTTTTAACATTTTGCTGCTTGCATGGCATACCTGTGTCTTACTTATTGCTCATCAAATTATGCAGGGAACTCAGAGCCCTGCTAAGATGTCTTAAATACATCTGCATCAAAAATACGATTCTGTAATCCAGGCAGCACAAAATCATTATCACAGCCTCATCTGCATATTAGGATTCTTCTCCCAGACTGAGAATGCAGCACTGGAATAGCCAAGCATAAAAGAGATAGAGAATTTTCCTCAGGTGGTGCCTCATAAATCATCAGTTTTCAATTCACAGATTTTTTTCTCCTCTGGATTTCCATCTATTTATTTATTTATCTCTTTCCAGAATACAGAGTAATTAATATTATCTTCTCTGCAGACAGGAAAAAAATAAGAAAGGAAAAAAGAAGATATGTTGCCTGAGCACATTTACTGTGTCCTCTCCATTTGAGCTTGTGTGGATAGGGATGTTGTGGAGAAGGAAGAGAGTGGTTTAAGTTTCAGCCAAGAAATTCTGAGTTCTGGACATGGCTCCTACCTCTACTCCATATGCCCTGGGCGACCTCGAGCAAATTCACCAAACCATCAGGACAGCTTCAATGTTTCTGATTTTCAGTGGGACACACTTCTCAGTTCGGGCACTGGCTCCTAAATGCAGATGGCTGCCTTAGAAGTCTTTACCTTTTATCACTCTGTGCTTTCCCCTCCAACCCTGAGACTGTCTAAGTGTGCTTTGGGCTTTTGCTGTTCAGGGCATAGACTTTTTCCCATTGAATACCTGTAAGGTGTTTAGGGGACAGGCTCCCCATTGGGACCAGCCAGCTTCACTGTATTCAGAAAAGCAGGAAACATGGCATCCTCAAGTGTTTCATAGCTGGCAACAAAAATAAATATTTCCTCAACCTGCTGGTGATTTCCAGTGGCTCTGCTTATGGGTGTCCAATCTGAGAAAAGTCAAGGTGACCTGATTTAGGGACAGTAGATTTTCAGCACTTTTGGTAAAGCTGAATGCCAAAAAAATTTCTACTGGTGATTGAAACTGTAAGCCAAAGCTTTTTACTTGCAAATCTCCAGTTCAATTCTGGCTCAGGCAAGCAGGCACTGGGAGTTGTTCCTGTCTGACAGTTGCATCAGTGGCATCTGGAAAATGAGCTGCTAAGTTTCAGCTTAATTTCTAGTGAATACATTACTAAAAACCCATTCAGTGCATACATCCTGGTACCTACCAACCGCAATTGCCTATGAATCATCAGGGATGCATTTGTACAAACTGATGCTACCACAAAAACAAATGGTAGTGATTGCATCATCCTTGCCTCAGCACAGAAATCAGACACTAAATCACAAAACCCATTTTGTTTCTTGAGGCCAAGAGCACAGAAGGAGAGGAAACAGGCCCAGATTTTGGAATCCAGAGCTAGATAGGTTTATCAAGCCTATGAGCTGCTCCTGAAATATTGCCGAGAAATGCTTTGTGGACTGACAGAGGAAATGGCCTCAAGGGAAGGCAAGGAGAGCAAATTAATTATAACATTGAAGTTAAACTGGAACAAAAGCAAGTGGAGGCAGAGCCAACTGTGAGTCCAACGAACCTCTCTAAAGGAGGAATTCTGCAGCAATTAATAGGGGCTGTACCCTGATAAAGGTTACCTTGTCACTGCTAACACTATGTGATTTTCCCCCTGTATCCATATCTATTTCGTTTGTCAAGAATGAACTTTAATAAGATTATGCTGTCAGAACTCATCATCAGAGTGACCACACACATGGTACAGTAGATGCAGTGCAAAGATCTGCTTTGATTTCCTTCTCTGAGGTGCCAAACTAGTTTCAAATATGCATTAGAGCCACTGGCACCAAGACAAGTCACGCAACAACATGGCAGGACTCCCCTCGGGAGCCTTCACTCAGAACACGAAGGAGAGGTGCAAAGACAGGCTGGTAAGAGGTGAGATACACAGATTCTTGTCCCAGCTCTGCTAACAGCTTTTGATAATTGTCTCAGGCTGGCCGGGTCATGATTTTTCCAGTGGAGCGGTTTCATGTGTGAAAATGCCCACACAACTGGATCCTCAACTTGGCCAAAAATTGCAGTGGTGGAGCACAGCGAGGTGGGGGATCCCTATCAAGCCTACACCTGCACTGGGGTGTGCAATCTAGCTAAAAAACTCACCTCAGCATTTGGAGTCAAAAATGATCATGTGAGTGGATGAAACTTGTACCTTTTATCCCCCTGAGTCTTCACGTCCTTTTCCATCTTCCTCCCCCTACACATATTTAGAAAATGGACAGGATTTTTAGCTACTTCACCAGATTACCTTTGAAAATGAACTAGTGCTTGTAAAGAGCTCTGTGATTCTTGGATGAAAGGTGCCATAGGCGCAGAGATTATAATTAAATTGCTAAACAGTGCAGCTGGATTTACTCAGAGTGCTGCCAACAACTGTGTGCTGTGCTTTCAAGCAGAGCAACACACACTTCCAACCAAAGGGACAAACATGACCCACATTTGTGCCCTCAAGGCTGTTTGGAAAAAGAGCAACCAGCAACCAGCAAACTTCATTAAGTTTAGAAGGCTGCTTAAGGAAACAGAAAACTCCTTAGTAGTTCTTTGGGGCCATGAGAACACTGAAAGCCACCTCACATGACCCATCACAATATTAGGTGGAGGTGAATATTGTTTTATTCAGCACAGGAGACTGAACTGAGTCCTCACTCTGCTCTGTGAAAGAAGAGCTCAGTGAGGCCATTTAAGCTTGTATAAGACACTGAGTAGGCTGGCTCTGTTCTACCTTCCAGACACCATTTTTCATGAGGTCTCCTCCAGCAGGCTGGGGGAGAGGTGCCACTTGCAAGTCTTCAGAATTGTATCCTGCCTATCAGCCATCCAAAGTAATTTTGGCTGCTATGGAAAGGTGCAGTCACAAATGTTTGTAGCCCTGATCTACCATCCAAATAATAAGAAGATGTATGAGGTCAAGTGGCCACCAAAGCATTAAGCAAATCATCTTCCTGACATTCTTTCTACAGTCAGTTGCCCATGATGTTGAGCACATTATTATGATCTGAATTAGTGTTTGCATCTATGGAGAGGTAAAGCCTGAAAATACCTTTAATGTGACCACTTAAACTCACGGGAAGTTCATTACAGCCCAGCCTGCAACAGCCCAAGATGAAGAGAGTAATGTGCACAGCCACAGTGACCGTCATGGCATTGGCATGACAAGCCTGCTCTGATGCTCGCTCCTTCTCCTCTACTCTAACCAGACTCCTAAGAAGTGTTCCCAGTTTTTCCTCCAGGCATTCCTAGCTCCTACAGGGAGGAGAGGACCACTGTTGGGTGCTCAGCACTTATTGGCACTGAGGCTTTAGATGAGTCAGGGATATAGAAACAATAGGAGCCTCTGAAGCATTCATGCATTGCAGTGGTAATATAGGGTGGAGGAAGTGATAATATCTGTCAGATTCGTGTTTATTAACCATTTTATAATCACAATACACGCAATTACAGTTTGACAAGACACTGCCAATGTGAACAACATCTGGAAGTGTACTGGGGTCTTCAGAATGAGTGCAGTTTCATTTCCATTATTTGCTTCTGCTGAGAGTGGCAGTAAACTGTAGTTAATAAAGGAAAGCCAGCTTTTATGGGCTAGGAAGACAGTAAATATATGCAAAATGGTTTGTTGAATCTAGCAGTGGGGTGCCATAAGAGGCTTCATAAAGCAGGGATAGAGTTTAGCATCATTCTTTTAGGGCTGGGAGTGATGCAGAATAAATCTCTCTTGAGTCTACTTACTGACAGCTCCAGTTCAGATGGTGTATACACAGGCAGTGCTTCTTTCTCTGCAGAGTTTCTGGTAATCACTGTTAATGCCATTCATCAGATCACTAATCATTTGAAACAAGAAGCTGCAGATATTAAGACAGAGATTCAGAACAAGATAAATAGCACAGATCTCTCCAGGGACAGGAAGGAGGTCTGAGCCCACTGATGCTGCCTGGTACAGCATGGGGCTGTTTGCCTTCCTAATCTTTATTAGGATAGGAGCTACTCTACCCTGGCACAGTGAAGGAGGCAGGAAGCTTGAGAAGCCTTCCAAGGACTCATGGACCCAGGGATAGATGCGGCCAGCCCCTGACCATGTCTGTCTGCAGAGGATGGGGTAGAATAAATAGAATAAACCTCCCCCATGGCTATGCCCTACCAGACTCAAAGTCCACGTGTTTTGCAGCAGTTTGGCTACTGAGCTGCAAATGCCCATTGCCACACATGGCATCACCTCAGCAGCCTTGATGGGAAACCAGGATTCCTAAGTCCCACATCACTCTTCTGGCCCAACCTGATCCTTTCTGTTCATGACACAAACCTGAGAGCTGAAGCAATGCCATTTTCTCTTGCCGCTGGGGAGGGTTTAAGAGCAGCTGCACGGGCAGAAACTGTGGTTCTGCTGATGGCCACTTGTGTCTCAGTTTATCACTTGTGGTCCTGGAAACATGTCCTGAGTTGTCTGAAACAATTCATTTTTTCTTCTCAGAGCAAAGGCAGTGAAAAGGTTATGCCACTGCGGTGCAAATTTTCCTTGTAAATCAGATCCAGAAGTCAATGCCTGGCAGCCACCTTCTCTGACTCTGTTAAAATCCTGCAGCGAGGGCACGTGCCTGCACATGTCAACATGTGGACTTACATGGCACTTTGGGATGTGGGTCTCTGGCTGGATTTGCACATACTACCAGTGTCAGCTTCATCTCATCTGACGATGGCATTTGGTGTTCTTGGCATGAGACATTTTGTGGTACAGGATCTGCTATTTTAACACAGGCTCACCTCAGAGGGGTTGGAAAATGGGGAGACAGAGCAGCACAAATGCAGGACCTAGGGCCTCTGAAAGGCAGGATCTGACAAGGTAACAAGCAACAAAACTGGATGTGCAGGGGAGGCGGAGGGGAGGAGGCAGAATAGACTCGTGGCTTGATCTTGCCCAGAGCTGATTTCAACAGACTCCATGGGAGTCAGGACTGTTCCATACTTAACAGTGGGAGTTCAGGTAATTGTGAGACTGAACCTTACAGGAGACCACGACTTGCCAAAGGGGAAGTCAAATAACATCAAAGCAATCAAAGGAATTCTTCAGGAATTACTGAATGAAATTCTATGGCTCAAACAGGACCTTAGGCTAGATTAATTATAATTGGTGCCTGTAGATCTAAAATTTGCTCACATATAATGTCCATTTCTATTGCATTCTCACTTCCAAGATTTGGTCTTGAAATCCAGATCTGACTGAAGCAAAATGGGGAACAGAACAATGAGAAGGAGCAGTGCCATGTGATGTCCTTAGAACAAAGTCTGTCTAGAGACAGGGAGTGTGAATACCTTTGGAGCAGATGGGTGAGGGCAAAGTCCTGCCTTCCTTCAGTGAGCAAATGGAGACAGAGCCAAGCAGGCTGGTGAGATGGCTCCACAAAGCCTGGGTGTAAACAAGCCTAGAGATACCTGCATAAACAGATTCTGTCTTGCTAAATTCCTTAGCACAGCCCAGAGACCCAACACAACCACCAGTGGGGCTGGTTCCAGATCAGTCTCTGCTGTACACCACAGCACAGACCAACATCACAGCCATTATCTCACCAATCACAGAACAGCTGTGGCCCCCCAGATCTCCCCATCAGATTACATCCCAAGCAGAAGGCAGTTGTGAAATCCTGCAGCTCTGCAAACACTCATTTAAGGAGTAATGAAGGACAAGGTGTGCACACCAGCACTCCTCGGGCAAAAGCACAACTCAGATCTTGCCTTCAAGACACTTTTCAGCATAGCCCTGAGCCTTTCAAGTCTGAGCTCTATCTGAGCTGAGGAATCGCCACTGTTATTCTGAGGATCTCTTCGGGGCTGTGCTGGTAAATGCTTCATTGTATTGGCAACGATTCAATGAATTGTTTAATCTTTCTCAACTGATTCACAGAGAAAGGATGGAGAGAGTAATTTTTGTTTTTAATCTCCTTTTTCTCTAAGCTTCTTTAAGAGTGAGTCCCCTCCTCTCTCCCCTCTTCCAGCACTCAGCTGCACTCACATGCACACACTCACCCTGGACCTCAACACCAGCTTCCCCTGGTACAGAGTGGGTGCTGCATCACTGCTGGTGGATAACATCTCTGAACAAAAATATCTGGGAGATGGTGACCCTTTCTAGAGCAAACAAGTGATTTGCTTTCATTTTGGGTGAAGTGCAAGCCAGTGAGCTGCTATGTTAGCTTTCGGAGCTTGAGCTCCTCCATCTCTTCCCCAACTGCCTACCAAAAAAGCCTTGCAAAGCATTTGCATAATATCAAGGTTGCTTCTCCAGATGGCTAAAGCAGTCCTGCATGTTTCTTTTTAAAAATTCCCAACTGTTGCTGTCCATTTCCTAACACCATGCTGCAGAACAGCATGTAAACCTCAGCCCCTCTGAAGATAAAAGTTTAACTGTGTGTTGGGTGTAGTTCATGCACACGTGCATCGTCCTGATGAAGTTAATATCCACAGCCTGTATGTCTGCAGCTTACTGGGAACATTCTTCTCAATTAAATCCTTATGCAGGCAAATAAGAAATTCTGCATTTCTCCATTTCAAAAGCAGAAGGTGAAGCAAGCCCTCAAAGCCTTGCTCAGGAGCCCCATGAAGTGGTCTGACTTCCAGGAGGGGCTGAGTACCTGGCAAGTCTGATGTAATATCAAGGGCTGGAAATCACACAATTCTGATGAAGCATGGTTTGTATTAGACCTACAGAGAGGTCTCTTCAGCCTGTCAGCACAATGGGGAAGCCAAGGTTATACTCCAAGACAGTGTATAAATCTTCCATCTGCCAAAATTCAGTAGTATTGGATCCAGAGTTTAGGTTTAGCTTCATTCCAGAATACGCACACAAATGTAACAACAGTAGGTAAAAAAACCAGCCTGATGGGAAAATACTCATCATAATTTACCCTTCTAGGAGAGCAAAGAAAGAATTTTTCTTCACTCTGAGCTATTAGAAAATTGGCTTAATGGAACTACTAATTAAGCTAGTCTTCTTTCTCTGAATCATCAGCTACATTGTAATTTCTATCAGACAAAAGGGTCCCATGGTTCATCTGGTGAGGCCAGAGAAAGGATATTGAAAATTATTGATGTTATTTTATGACAACCTCTATCCTCCATGCTGTTTGACCCCTTCCTGTGTAGTTTCCCTGGTTCCCTCCTGCATTCCTAAATTTGGAAGTTATGGCTTTATAGCATGGGTCCTGTCTTAAAGCTGTTTTCTAAATGGGAAAGATATATAAGTAAAATAAAACATCCAAAAACTAGGAACTATTTTTACTAGAAGTACCAGATCCATCATTATGGGTGTTTTTCTAGTTTACTGACACTATATATGTCCTCCTAATAGTCTCCCTCAGGTGAACTGGAAATGATTCCTTAAGTCCCCTCCTAGAGACATTTAGGATATTTATGATGAATGAGCTTCCAAGAGCTCAGATATTTAATTTGCAGCCACCATGGTTAGTGATGATTAAGATCCTTTTGTTTTTACAGTGTCTCTTAAATAAAGTGCAAACATGTCCTGTCCAACTCCATTGAAGAGTGAGACACACAGGAATGCTAATGGAATTGCTCACAAAGATTCTGAAACTGGCCAGGCACAGAGTAAATACACATGATCTCACATATATACACCCATGCATGTGTTGGTGCATGTGCAAACAGTGCATCCTTACACGGATATAGATGTATAGGCAGTTATGTGTACTCCTGTCTGGCCTTGACTGCAAGTTGTCTCAATGTCTGGGGATTTCCACTAAAATACCAGCTTGATTTCCCACCAGAAAACACGGGAAAATTTAATCAACCTGTCTGGGTACTCTATGAATATAATTCCCTATTCACAACTGCTGAATCAAACAGATAGGCCTAACCAAACAGTACCTGCTGGGAAGGCACATGAGAGATGGGAGAGGAACAGAATAACTGGCAAGAAGAAAGCCTGGTTTGCAAACAGTCCCTGCACAGCACAACCCCCCCAAAAGGCCAGATGGGCTTGTTCCTCCTGTGATTGCACCACACGGAAGTTCACTGGGTTATATGGGGGTTTTAGGGAAGAAAATTGCACTGCAGCTTGAAGCAAAAGAAGATTTCACATCTATACATGGGAATCCAGATACTCTCCCCATCAGACATTTCTTTTAGGTCCTTCTCCCGACTTCCACTCCTATAGGATCCTATAACAATGCCTATCAGAAATCCCAGAAGTTTATTCAAAGCTCTGTTTTTCCTCATTCCTTGGCTCACCACTTCTGTTCTCTGCCTGCAAGCTGCAGATCACATGAAGATTCCCCAAGCTTTTCATAATACAATTTTATATTCTGTATTTCCTTGACTGTACAATACAGCTGACTTTAGCAGAAATTGCCCCAAAATGTTGCAGACCATGAAATGTGAATTTTCCCTGTGAAGTGACTGTCTATTCAATCTCCTCACTTCTCACCAGATATCAAGGCAATACTTTTATCCTTCTTGTTTTCTGCTCCTCAAGTGCTCTCCAGATGCAGCTGAACTTTTCTCCTAAGCTTCAGTCCAGCAGACAAATATCTATATACATTACACAGATCCATACGTCTATATACAGCTGTAAGAATTAGCAAATAACTAAATAAACAAACAGAAAAACCTGTTACACACTACAACTGCTTCATGAATTTATAACATAAGGTGGCAAAGCACTATAAAATCTGTAAACTATAAAGAGGGTTACACAACCCCATTCATTTATCATGTTATGATGAGTAAGTTGTGCACCAGGCAGGAAAGAGAAAACCCACACAGTTGGAGTGTGCATATGTATTTCTGAGGCTCACACTAGAGAGCCTTTTATAAAACACACACATGATTTGAATTCCAAAGCAAAAGCAGTGAGAGGCAGTGCATCGGCTAATATTGTTATAATGGTCTATGCAGAGCTTAGGAAGAATGGGCACTAGGTGACCACCTTTACTGAAGAGTACTTCCAAACACTCCACGTTTCTGCACAGTTCAGAGTCTGTCCATTTAGAAGCTGAGCTCCAGCCTACACCTACAAAACTTCTTCTTGGTGTTGTCACAGAAATGGCAAGATGGTGCTCAAAGAGGAAACCATGACTGGGTGCTCCTGCTGATTTCCATCAAGCTTCACTCATTTTTGCCTCCCTTCACATGTGTGGTGGGGGTTATGTTGAACCACATTCCCAGACGGGTCCGGGTACTCATGGTCCAAGCTGTGTTTTATACTCGAATCCACATATTCTGTACAGACAAAACAAGACCAGTGAAGTTAAGCACTGCATTTCCCTAGAGGTCTTCTGACCACTACAGTGTCTCACAATAAATCCCCCAGATTTTCCAGATAGCACAGAGCCCCATAATTCACGTCTACCTGTTCCTGACTTGACATTTCATATTTTTCATTTCCAGCTGGCAAAGACCTTTTGTGAAACACATAGCACATGCCACATGCTCTGTCCTGGAAATGGATTAGTTTTCCCAGTGGGGCCAGCAAATGATGTAGGCTGTGTCCCAGTTGTCATGTCCCAGTGCAAACGGTTAAGATCTTCTTTTTGTCTCAGCAAACACCCCATGGAAGCTTGAGCTGGGTTTGGGCCCTTGGGTCATTGCTAAGCAGTTTCTCTTTCATCCTTTTCAGCACCAGCAGACGCAGCTTGAAACATGTATACAAGATGCGGCTTTACAGCATCCCTTATTCACTGGTACCTTGGAGACTTCAGTTCATTGAAAGTAATAAAACCAGATCATCAAAAAGAATTCTTTTGAACAGGCTTTGGGCTCTGCTGTGCTACTTGGTTACGGATATTCATCTTCCTGGAAACTGTGCAGTTTGATACAGCACCGGCATGAAAGCCTCAGCTGCCTCCCCGGTGCATTACGCCCTCGAGTGTTGAAATCACGGTCCTTGAATAGCAAAATAGTTATCACTTATAATTGCTTGAGGGGAGAAGCAGATTGTATTCTCCCAGATGCACCAAGTGTGCACACCGGGGTCAAACGGTTTCCCTATCCTCATCCTGCTCCAGTGATGCAATGGGCTGTGCACAAAAGGGAAGAGGGAGCAAAAGGAAGCAGCCTCTGTTGGTTACAGCTACAGGCAGGCTGTAAGGTGACTCTTGTATCAAAGGGTGCCAGAGCACTTAATCCAAACTGAAAACACAGATGTGCTGAAAACACAGGCATTCTGATACTTGGGGCTTTAACCTTCTGTTAACCTCACATGTCTTGTGATCCTGTGTATCTTACAGAGCCCTAACGTCAAGGTTTTAACCCAAACCCCTTTGATTTGGCAGGGGGAGCATCGTCACTGTTGTCAGAGTTGCCAGAGTTCTGGTGCTTTTTGATTGCATCCAAACCCTCCCTTCTTTCATCTTTCTCAGCTAGAAAGAAGGTCAACACTGGCACCATGAGCATACATGTGCAGCCCCTGAGTTTCATTTCTCTAAATGCAGAAAGAGCGAGGATGGTGCAGCTGGGCTAATTCTGAGTGACTGGCAGACTTCACTGCAAATTATTTGCATTTGTGCTTGCAGCTCTATGATGTTCAAGGTCTGCACCGCTGCTCTGGCCCCTCTAGGGCTGTGTGTGCTTCTGCCCTGAGACCTCTTTGCTGAGTTCCATCTTCCCCCTGGGGCAGCAAACCCAGCATGTTTGCAAAATTCCTTCACTAGAACATATGCTGGGTTCCAAGATTGTCCCTTGAACTGCAGCTTGCCAGCTTCTGGGGAAAAGCTCCACTCTATCCATTTGGCCTCTTTCTTATTTTCTTTTTCCAGACTCTACCACCATCCCCCATTACTGGCCAACACCAGGGATCTGGTTTAGATGGTTATTTGATACCCCTTGTGCTCTGTCTCATACTGCACTGGTGAAACTCCAGTGCTCAAGGTGAGTGAAGAGAGCTTCACCTTCCTAACTCCCTCCTTATTTCATACCACCTCCCTTGTGAGTCCTGATGTCAGAAAAACATATGGTGGCTTTTTACTCGTGGCTTCCAAATAGATGCAAAAAAGAGAACGTTTAAATGCCCACTTTGAGCCTCTCTCTCATTTCCCTGCCTGAAGCCGAGCCACGTCTGCCCTGCTGCACTCTTGGCACCAGAGAGACTGTCTGAGGCTTCAGATCCAGATCACACACCAGAGGCTGCGTTCAGAGCATCTTTCTTTTCCCAGAACAGGCTCTGCCAGGGACAATGTTGGAAGGAAAATGGCTGAAGTTTCAGATCAGCTGAGAATAAATCAGTGCAGGATCCCCAGGAGGTCTTTTTTACACAATCGCTCTGCACTAGAAGAGCAAATGGAGGAGCAGGAGAGTAGTAGCAGGAATTGATCACACTTGATTACTTATTAAAGTTTGTAAGGAAAGATGTTGGAGAAGAAAAACAGCAGGAGCACCTTTTATGGCTAGACTAGAAGGGGTTGGGGGGAAAGGGTGAGGAAAATACTTCAAAATGGACTCCTACAATGTTCTTTTACATTATGACCCCATATTTTTTCTCTAGTTTTCATCACTAGTTCATGTATTCTGGGGCTAAGGTGAATCCAACACTTGTGAGGGATCTGAGAAGAGTCAGGATGCAGACAATAAAACATGCACAACTACTGCATGAACAAATAATTTAAAGTGGCCTCAACTGAACTGCATGTATGACTTTGTTTCTGCACATCTCTGTATAGTCACATACCTGTGAGGACATGCAGTTCCCTCTCTGCATGTACGAGCGCGTGTTTGCACATATACATAAATCTGACATTGGAAGATAAAGATCTTTTTCCATGTGGCAGTGGCAGTGCATGTCATGCACGTGTCTGAACACAGCCCCCCCAAAAGTGCTGGGTTTTATGCAGAGAGCCTAAAGCAAGTGGGTCCTCTGCAGAACAGCTCCTAAGGTACTGCAGTGCTAGTTAAGAAAGCAACATCTCTTCATAAAATAAGCCCTACATCAAAAACAATACAAAACAACTCTAAACCCTCAGGCTACTGCAGGATTATACCGTTGTGAAATACATTATCCAGCCTTTAAAGTCATCTTTGACTATCTGCCTGGGGTCATCTGCAGTACAAGGTCTCAGCTACCTTGTACCAAAAAAAAGTTGAGCTTGCAGATGTTCCCAGGAAGGCAGTACATCGAGGTCCAAGCTCTTCCTGCAGGGGAAGGCCAATGGGTTTATATTTGAATTTCTTGTTTTCCGTGATAACGGCTCAGCAGAGAATTAGCTCCAACACAAACTGCTGTTGGAGGAGATCTACTGTGTTTGGTGGCAGAAAGAGAAAAAACAAAGAGTTACTGGACTCCTGTGAATGAGTCATTGCATCAGAGGCCTGGAAGCAGATAGGCTATTCTTCAGCAATAAAGAATCAAGACACAGTAATTTCCAACAGATGGATTTGCAGGTAGAGTTTTCTATTTTACCCACAGCAGGCACACCAACTTCAGCTTCCAGCTGCTGTTTCTGGTTAGCCAGTCAAGCTTCTAATTGGATCTCCTGCTGGACATTATCTGTGGGACACCCCAGGGTGGGAGCAGGGGGCAGGCTGCTGCCTTGCCAACACAGCCGGGCCCTGGCAGCACCCTGCAGTGAGATCCAGGCACACAGGGGCTACACAGGTGCAAAAATTCAGCCAATGCACCATGGAGTCCCCAGTCCACAAGGAGCTGCTTATCCCTCCATGCCAGGGCAGCAACAGACCCAGCCAGCCTTGCACGACCCTCCCATATTGGCCAGTCCATGTTGGTTTTACACATGGGCACTCTGGACTGTCCAACCCCAGCCCAACCTCTTTTGTTCCTCTAAACAAGCCCAGGAGAGGCCTGGGATCTCCAGGGAAGATGAAGTGGTGTGAATTCACTTGTCAGCAGCTTAACCAAAGGACAAACCAAACCACTGCTATCAGCACAGCTAAATCCAGCTTCACTTCAAGAGGCACTTTAAGTGCAAGAAGATAAGTGTCCTGGGAAGCTCTGCAACAGTTCTTTGCTTGACATTAGGAATTCTCAGACAGGAAGTCCATGTGTTGTGGACTTCAAACTCAGAGAATGAAGGTGTTGAGCTGTCCCCAGCATCCAGACAGGATCTTCCAGGCAGAAAGAGGAAGTATGAGATGAAGAAAGGATGTTTTTCTATGGACAACAATGATAAGTGTAGAAGATTTTATTGTTCATTCCAATGACTGAGATGGCACTTTTTTTTTCTGTTGATTTTAAAACACATTTGCCCACCCCCTTTCTTGCTTACCAGCTGCTGCAATGGTGCATTTTGAAATTCTTACTGGGGAATATTGGCACAACTTCTATCTATTTTCTACATAAGAATAGCAAACACTGAAAGGAGCTCAAAATGAAATTTCCACTAAAGCAAAGGCCACCTCAGGATCCGAGAGGTGGCTCCACTCCTGTGTAACAGTCCAGTGCTGGAACACCTCATCCAGTCAGTCCTGACAGGAGTTTCCAGCAATCTCTCCTTGGCCCAGCATCACTACTGACCTGAAGACAGATTTCTGTAGTGTGGGAACTAAGGAGTGCAACTGCTTCTTAAGAAGTGATGAAGTCCCTGTCCATGTACAACATGTCACTGCTGTTCCTTACAGGGTACAGCTGTGAAAGTGCTTGCACTCAATTTATCCTTCTGGTGCTGGAGATTTACAGGAAAAAAAGCACAGTCTGTGCTTACCAAGGAGCAGTGGGGGTTGTCCTGTGAGCTGTGTGTTCCTAGAGCTGCAGACACTTGTGTCCCCGTGCCTGTGCCTGTGTGCAGCTGGCCACTACAGAGTCCCTGTGTTGTGACCCTGGGTTCAGTCTAACCAATGAGCCAGCTAATCGGTTCATGTTAACATAAGCAGAGGCAGTGGCAGTCACAAAATACATCAGAAATCAAACCTGAGGAAAGGAATTAGGGGAAAAGAATTCATTAATTTCCCCTTTGCAATGGCAAATGCTTTCCACTCACTCTTTTAAAATGACATTTTACCTGCTATTAGTTTACTGTGAGTATCTCTGGCACTGCCTTCCCTCCCCACAGCTGATTCCCTCAAGAACAAAATTAAATTTAAGCTACTAAAGTTGGACCTTTCTGAAGTAAAAAGAATCTTTAAAAATGGATTTTTTTAAAGGTCATTTTGAACTTTATCTGAGCACACATGGAGACGCAGGCCATTCAGCTAAATAATGCCACCTGACCACCTCCTGTCACCATTACTAGAATAAGAACATCATTTATGTGATGGAGAGAGTGGAAGGCTTTCTGCTCATTCCTTTTATTCCTCTTCTAATTTTTGGAGATTTTAATGCTGTTCAGTTTTATAGCTGCTTCTTTACTTACCACTTTCTTTAATAACCTATAGGAAAGTCATAAACTTATGCTGAAGTAAGACATCCTGATTTTCACCCAGAACAAGACAGACTGAACTTCTTGCTCTCATGGGATCAAGCTGCATTCTCTAGAGCTCCATCTGCTCCTCACCCTTAGCATGTCCTGCCACACTGGCAGTCCCTTGACAGGATGGTGTCAGAGCAGTCCATCCTTCTCCTTGGTATCTTTCCCTCTTCCAGAAATCCAGCTTTACAAATTAAATAAATATAACCTATTACTCTGTTTCTAAGCACATGCTTAACTTCAATCACAAGAAGAACCATGAGCCTCTTTTGTGAGTTTATGCTTTGCTGTGAATTGGTGCAGTCTGCGGCCCCAAAGCCCTGCCCCAGAGGGAGCTCAGCGCTGTACAGTATTTATCCCAGCAGTGTCCCTGTCTGCCAGAGCAACTTTCACCACTGACCTGAGGATCCAGAAATAATTAACTTAACATTATCTTCAACATTATCTTGACAGCAAAGGCTGGCATGGGGAGATGGCTTTGCACTGCCAGGCTCCAGTCTGAGCAAACACAGACTCTTTAAAGCATGGATTTCATTTCCAGACATGTCAGATCCACCTCCCTACTGTCAGCTGAAGGTAAGGGGGGTTGCACACAGCTTGCTGTGTGATGAGCCCTGTGGCAGTGCTCTGAAAACACTGCGTGTTATTTACCGTACCCAGTTCTCTCCAATTGTGACTCAAACAAGGCCATATTTATTGAAGAGACACTTTAAAATGTCCCATGACATGCTTTGTGTGAATGGGGACTTCCCTTAAATGGAATTTCAGCACTCCACCCCTTCCTACAGTGGCATCCATGTCCCACTTCACAGCTGCCCGGTCTCTTTGAACAGGCTTCCCTTTAACAACGTTCAAATATTTAATTTACCAAGTGCTGTGGGAATCCCAAAGGTTTGGAAGAACTATCTATTATAAATGACAAAACATGACATTATTATAGGTAGCCTGCCTACTTGATGTCATCTGTGTTCTATGCTGCTCCTTTAATGAGGCTGTCTTTCAAATCCTGCACAGAATAGAAAAAGATCCTGATGCCAGCACTTCCCAGGTACTCTAAAAATTAAAACAGCCGAGTCCTTACAATATAAAAAAGCCTGCTTTCTAAACCCTAAAACCCTCATGTTCAGAAGGAGTGCTTTTAATATTCTGTTATTTAGTTGTACAGGCATTCAGGAGGAGGTTGCTCCCAGCCACCCAGTGCAATTCAATAAGTGTTCCCCTGAAACCTAACCACACAGTGCCCTCTGCTGCAGTTTTCTCTGACATATTAAAAGGAGAAAAAAAGAATGAAACAAGGAAAAAAAAACCAACCCAGCCACGCTTTGCAGCCTATCCTCTGGCTCAAATTGAGATAAGCAGATGGTTTGTTAGTACTTATCAATGACTCAGTAACATCCAAAGTACTACATAAAACACTTTAGCCAGAGAAAAGTCAAAATAACAAAATTAATTCCATACGAGGGACAGAGAAAGCAACTGAAAAATCAGGCAGGGAATGCAGCAGTGCTAGCAGCTCCCTGCCTTAGCCTGGCTGGTCCTACTCTCCAAGCAGAACTCCAAACCCAGTGATTTAAGCTATATAACTAGATTCTATAACCTCATTGCTTTGCTCCTCCCACCACCCTCAACCCCATCCACCACATCCTCCAAACACTTGCAAGAGCTCTGTGAACAAGCCAAGGACATGCAAGAGGCAAGACCAAAGCCCACACTGCCTTCACAGTCCTGATGCTGGATAACCCACACCAGATGGAGCTGGCTGCCAACAGCACCCTCTCAGGAGAGGATGGGCTGGGAAGAAGTCATTTCTGTCATCTTACTCTTGATTTTGACAGCTGTGCTAGCAGCTGATATTCCAGGGACAGGGATCTTTGTGGATTACCACAGAAGAGAAGGACAAACACTTCAGCAATTCTTACTTTGAGCTACTATCACTTCAGGCTCAGTTAATTAAAATCAATAACTTCATTTGTCTTGGTTTGGAGTTTAGGCCTTCACTGAACAGTACTAAGGCTTTCGTTCACAGATTCACCAATTACAAAGTCAATAATTTAAAATTAGCTAGGCATACTGTGAATATTGTCTTGGCAATGTAAGGCACCTCTGAACATGGGGATTGAGGGAATGCACAGGCATTAGGATTTTAAAGCAGCACCTTGCTAGTGCTGCAGATGGAGAACAAAAACATTTCAGTTACTCCGTAAGACTATGTTGAGATCCTGTCACAGACCCAAACACCAGTGTTTGTGAACATTTCATTCTGATTTCTGGGTTAACCTGGTAGAAGAATAGGGTCCGCCAGAAAACTGTATCAAGAGTCAACGGGATGACAATCTCTAAAGACCTGAGGGTTGAGTCTTGCCACCAAAGCCTAAAAAAATCAGCTGGCTCTGAAACTGTACCATTAAGAAATGCTGAGTTCATTGCACAGTTGGCCTGATACTCAAGATTGTCAGACCCATGTTTTCAAACTATTGTTTGTACAAGGAGCTTAAAGAGATGGAAAAGGTTCTCTCCCCATCACTCTTTCTAGCAAAACACAAAAATTGAGAGACTTTTAAAATCATGAGATTTGACAGCAGTCTGTTTGTGCCTGAGATGTGCTGTTGTTTAGCAAGGTCAAGAAATCTATTTGTAGTACAAATACAGGTTTATTTGAACCTTCCCTGAAATTTGAGCTTCATCCATGTCTAAACCTTTAGAAAACACCAAGTCTGTTAAGTCTTCCCCTTTGCACAATGCCTTCTCCTGTGCCTCCTGCACCTTCCTGGGTCCTAGCCAGGCCTGGAAGCACCAAATAACCACAAGGAAGATTGTTCCTTGAGATCACCACCCAGAAGCAGAAAAATATTGTGAGCTTCTTGGGCGGGCCTGTTTTTACTGAAGGAACCACCTTACTGAGCAGATGTGAAACCTTGAAAGGAGCCAGAAATTCAGCCAACAGCTTTTTAGCACCAGTTACTATGAAAATCAGCTAATTCCACTGAAGCAGCAAAAATCGTAGAAGAATGGCTTCTTTTGACAAATGGAGTCAGCAACATTATTGTGATCAGCAGAGAGCAGAACATGTGTGAACCAAAATGCAGAGTTCTCAACTCCAAAGATTCAAAGATGTCCAGCCCGCTTGTCCACAGAATGGAAGACAAAACTGAGGGCAAGACTACAAACTGGGTGGGAATCTGGATATACAGAAAGATCTCTCTGACATAGCTACCCCAAGGGTGAAAAGCTGGGAGAATCTCTCTTCAGCACAGTATTTAATTACTAAAGGAAAAAGCATGTAAATAGACTTTAAGAGACCCACTTGATAATAAATCTATGACAAAAGGCAATGTAGAAATCTGCGCTTTTGAATTTATTATCTGACCTTCCTGCCAAGCATTCCCATGCAGCTGCAGGATAAAATAAATTGCTCTAGCTAAAGAAACTGTAGGAAACATTCGAATATTCCCTGTTCTGAAATATTAACCTGTGATACTTTTGACCATCTCTCTCTGGAGAACCACACAGTGGACAGATCAGGACACTAGGAATTTCACTGGAAGAGAAGATTGCAAAAGGGAGTAGACCCCAGTCAAGATCCCTGCATTGGAAGTGCAAGAGTTGTCTTGCTAAAACTGATTAGAATTAAAAAAACCCAAACTACAAAACAACCTTCATTAAAATACTCTTCTGGGAAATGTGCAGCATATGACTACTTAAAGGAACTGGTTTTGCTTAGAAGTACAGCCAAGTTCCCATACTTCTGAAAGATTAAGGACGTTTTTATCCTCTGCATTTCTCTTCTTTTCCTTTTTCTTTTAAAAAGCCTTCATAAGGATCCCAGAAAGGAAAGGTGACTTCAGTGCACGGCAGACGGACACCATGACGTTCATTGAAGCAGATGAATAAAGGGCTCATCCTGTAAAGCAGCTGAGCACCAGCACGTTTTCTGTCAGCTCTAGAAAATCTTCTGGCTTGCAGCACTTAACACAACTGAACTGTGGAGGCCATTATTCCACAGGTTTAGATCCACCCCGAGTCTCTTTCACTTCACTAATGCCTCAACTGGGCAAAGGGAGATCCTGGTCTGCACAAATCCTTGGAGCCTCCTCACTGCTTTCCCTCACACTGCAGCCACCTGAGGAAGAATTGGCACCTGGGACTCTCTGTAGTACTATTTATTGTAAAATAACATCCTGTTGATGATGGAACATCATCAGCAAACCCTGTGCCCTATGCCTATAGGAGGACACGTTCTTTGAGCCTAAGTGTTGGCAATCTAATTATGGCACGTTCAGAAAGTCTCATGCTCACCTCGGGACTTCATAATAATGATACTGTTTAAAAACTAAAACACTGTTCAAGGGACAATAACCATACATTTTAGACTGAAAGTATGACAGGTAAGATTAGATGAGACACATTCAGAAGACACCAGAGCAAAATTTTGAAACGGAGGACTACCAACATCACATTTGCAGGAAAGCAGATACACAGTCATCTCTCACTTGCAGGCACAAACTAGCAGATGGTTTGCAAAACCACAAAAGTGAACTTGAAGCACCCACTCTGTCTTTTACAACTTCACAAGCATGAGTTTTGCATGCAAAAATTACATGTGTACATCATTAGCAGATGCAGGTCCCAACTCCACCACTTTGATTATTTCCTTTTAACTGCCTTGTTTCTGATGCCTTTTAAAAAGGAGCACAACAGCTTCTCGCTATTTATTCAAGATCTTGAAGAAAAATTATTCCTGGTGGGTCGTGAGCTCCCCCCCTTGACTTCTCACTAGCTGCTAACATCCAGGCCCTGTTCCAACACTCTGCTACTGTCCAGACAAGCTTTTCTGGGTGAAATGTTGAATTTTTACAACAATGAAGATGTGATTGCCCTCCGCTGTGTGTATGCTCTCTGTATTTTAGTTGTATCACTGCTAACAGAAGTTATTGCTCTGCATGGCCCTTCCTGGAGAGTGCTGCTACGCAGCTGAAGAGCTTATTTTCTCCTTTCTTTAGATTTCTCCCTAAGCTCTTCCCCCTTGCTCCCTGGCCAAAGTCTTGTGTGATCTGAGAGACTCTCGTTATCTCAGCCTGGAGCCCAGGGTTATTACACGCTCTGAATTATGTGCACCATCAGCACTCCAACAAGCTGACTTAATGTACTTAATGGTGCCAGAATTTGAGAATGTGCCAGAAGACCTTTGATATCATTTGCCATGAACACTAATTCATAAAGTCTGAGCTGCAGGCCATCCACATGTCACCCAAAAGGCTGGCAAACAAATCAGGTTGTCAACAGCCTCCAGCATGGCTCAGGCTCCACTGACTCTCCATTGTTGGTGTTGACAAAGGGCGTAGCCATGCTCGTGGCTAAGGACTTTGGCTGTCTCCTGGCTTATGACCAATTTCTACAGTAATCCAATGAGAGACACTTGTTACTTTTTTCTGACTAAATAACCAGCATTTCTGTTCTTCCTTCTACCCATGAAGGCTTTGGGGAGATCTGGAGCTCCTTCTCCAAAACAGGAAATACAGTTCTAAAATGCAGCACCCTTATTCCTCTTCTGATGCAGATAGGCTAAGTTCCCAGAAGACCAGTGAAGGCACTGGAATATTGTGAGAAAGACTGAGGCCACAGTTTAGGCCTTTTGTCACCTTCTTGGTCTTTAAGATACATTCTCTTCTCTTTCTTATCTGTGTTATGCATTCTGGATATATAATAGATGGAGGGAGCAACCTTAGAGGATACCACTTCATAGACAGATCCTTAATGGAATATAAAGATGGAGATAGGTCATGCTCTTTCTTTTCCTGTCCTGTGACATGAGGCTGTGTCAGGGAACAAAGGGATATGGCTGGAGGGAACTCTCTGGTTATTCTTCACTGTTAAATTGACTGTCTTCAGCAGCACCAAAGCTCACAGCTATTTGACTGCATCCAAGGAATGGGAGCAAGCCCAGGTGACAAATTAATTTGGTTTTAGACGAAAGAATGGCTAAAGATTTTCACAGTTATGTTTAACACACTTCCCTGGTTCTTTTCTACGAGCCATTTGCTCTTTCCTCCAAATACCTTCTTGCAAACAACTTCATTTAGAAATGCTTCCAACATCTTCTATCTGCATGGACTTGTCTTTTGGAGCATTTATTTTATGGCAGAGATTGTCTTACTCCATGTTTTTCAGAATGGTGTGTAGCTTTACTCTTTCAAATATGAGATCAGACCTTTACAATGCCAAGAGCCCTCTAGTCCTGTGCAAGTACTGAGGAAATTGCACATATTCTATTCTATTATTCTATTCTATTCTATTGTATTCTATTCTATTCTATTCTATTCTACTCTATTCTATTCATATGCCTCCCCTACCAGTTTCTACCTCAATGCCTTCCCATAGCACACAATGCTACATTATTAAGAATTATTTTATGTGGTTGGTTTATTACTAATCCTCAGACTAAGCTGAGTAATGCCTAGAAGAGCACTGTCTTAATGAGACAGTTTATATTAGAGAAAGCAGAGCAAGACCTTTCATGTGGAAGGTGGGGAAGCTTACCATCATCCTGTAAGCACTTTGTACAGCTGCTGACTGGCCTGCAGGGAGCCACAGTTCAAGCAAGCATGTTTAAACCTTTATTAAACAAGTCTCTCGTACTCCTATCCTTGCAACAATTTCCTGATCCTTTCCAGAAGCCACTTGCCCCTTCTTCAAAATCTCTTCTTGCAAACCACTTCATTTATAAATGTTACACTTCTGCTGTTTCAAATGTTTTGACATAATCTCTTAGTGAGTGGAATAGTTGCCCAAAAAGCTGTAGAACCTCTTACATCTATCCCCAGCATACCTGAAGAGTAAGATGATGAGAGCTGAGTATGATCTGGTATTCTGTGGGAGAAAAAAACTCTCAGAACAGAAGACAGATTCAGGGCCTTGTCTGTTAACAATAATCAGAGCCATTATTGGGGTACACAGACAGGACACTAATGTGGCAGTCCCTTAATCTCTAGAACTGAGCAATCATTTCTCTCCTTTTCTCCAGAGTTCAAACCCTTCCTTTTCTGTCAACCATCTACACTGACTGAAAGCAAAGCTAAGCTAAATACTGCCATCATAGTGCTTCCAGACCACCCCTTTGTGTTGTAAATCAACATTGTCCCCCTCATCCATTCTCCATAGAATCATATAATTACAGAATGGTTTAGGTTGGAAGGGACCTTTAAAGTCATCTACTCCAACCCCCTGCAATGAGCAGGGACATCTTTAACTAGGTCATGTTGATCAGAGGCCTGTCCAACCAGGACTGGAATGTTTTCAGGGATGGGGCATCTACCACTTCTCTGGGCAACCTGGTCCAGTTTTCACCACCCTCATTGTAACAAAATTCTTCTTTATATCTAATTTGAGACTACCCTCCTTTAGTTTAAAACCATTACCCCATTCTTGCTCTAAGGCAACAGTGGTAATAACAACCAACAGCAGAGCGTGCAGACGGGAAAATAAACCCTCGACTGACTTAATTTGCCTTGGACATTTATTCCTACAAGAATCTGATGGCACATTGCCATCAGAGCTGTGCATGCCAACAGAAAAAAGATCTTTTGAATATTTATTCCTTTCTCTGACCTTTCTGGAGCTGATGGATGTTTATATTGGAGAAAACAGATCAAGTTTAATATGAAAACCTACCAACCTTCTGACAGTGGCACAAACCTTTGAGCCTGTGATATTAATTCCTGTAACAATACTAAAGGCAGCACTGTTTCTCACAAGGTGAAAGGAGTCTGAGAAGGAGAGAGAACAATTAGCCAAAGCTAGGAACCAAACAAGCAGTTTTGGCTGGACTATGAAAAAAAGTACAGTGGGTAGTTCTGACCCATGCATGTTATGTCAAAGCTCAGTAGCTGCACATATGTATCCATTTTCCTCCACACTGATACCGATATAAAAGGCTGCAAAACTTAAATTTGTTTTTCTCTGTGGGGAGCATAGAAAGTCTTAGTCTAGACTCCTTCTTTGCCAACATTTAAATAAATGCAATACACATTTTTTTAAGCTCACTGGGCAGTGAACACCATAGATTCACGTGATCCAAAAAGGAATTAAGCAAGTTAATTCAGTTGTCTCCCACCAGGCCACCACTGGTGGCATTACAGCTAGTACATGTGGTTATTTTTAGCATTAGTAAATAGCAGTAGGACTGGTCTGTGGCAGGTGTGGGAGGCAGCAATGGACTTCATTACCTGCGTTGTTAGAAACTTCTTATTGAATCTCATGAAATCACTCTGTGCCTTCCTCACCTACAGAAAATAACTCCTGTCATTCAGAAGCTGGCAGGGTTTGATTTAGTGAAGTTCTTAAACCAGGACAACCCCTTATGATTGCTCACAGAAAGCTATTGCTGCAATCGGCACACACCGGGTTGCTCTGCGGGGAGATGACCGAGCTCTCGGGGCCTTGGCACGCCACCTCCAGTGCCCAGCCAAAGCCCTGTGACCGAGCTCTCGGGGCCTCGGCTCGCCACCTCCAGTGCCCAGCCAAAGCCCTCGGACACAGGGCAGTGACCAGGCGGGGCTGCTCCTGCCCCGTGCCCTCACTCGGGCTCTGCCCACAGCTCTGCCCAGGACAGCGGCCCCTTCCACCCTTCAGCCCTGGCAATTACTGCGGTTCTTGGGGAGAGACTAGCCCATCTCATCAGAGATGTATGTAACAAGCAGTATCAGATGCTCCACCATGCCCTTCCTGTAACCTCGCAACGTGTAAGAAAATGAAACTTTTTCTGCTCTCTTGGCTAATAATCCGTTTTATTATAAGAGACGCTCCACCTGTGCCCGTTCTCCTCCCTGTGCAGGAGACCCAAGGGGCAGGGGAAGGCAGGTGGAGGAAGCAGCTTTCCCCCCATAGTTCGCCTTAACTTAAGAGGGCAGCCAGGCAGGTCAAACCCGGTCGCCGCGGGACACGCCGATTGTTCCAGGCCGCGGCATGGGGCAATCGCCGCCGGCTCCCCCGTCGGGAAAAAAAAACCCCCCCCCCCGGCGGAGGGGGCGCTGAGGCGGCCCCGCCCGGCACGGCCCCGCGCCCCGCCCGGCACCGCCCTCTCGCAGCTCATGCGCGCTCTCGCCGCCCTCCTGTTGGCTCACTGCACGCCCCCTCGCAGAGGGGATAGAGGCTTAAACAACGCCATTTTATCCTTCTCTACGTAGCCTTTAGGCGAATAGTAACACTTTCTCATATGGAATAAAAGAATTTTTGTTATTTTGCAGCGATTCGTAGTGCTTGTGGCTGAAATGCAGGGCAGAGAGCGCTTCTTGGTATGTTGTCCCCCCTCCGCTCCCTACGAATAGGTCGGCCCGGGCCGTC
>NW_008237878.1:6930102-6941979 GCF_000691975.1 Corvus brachyrhynchos
GGGGCGCGGGGAAGGGGGGCGGAGGGCAGGCGGTGTGGGGATGCGGTGGCTGCTGCCGGCGGCGGCACCTATGGGGTTTGGAGCGTGCAGAAGCGGCGCTGTATCCATCCCGCTCCAGCACCACGTGCCAGCCCTGGAAAACCACTTACCAGGCTTGAAAGTAGACGAATATCCGTGGTGTTCGTGGCAGTTCTTTACCTTTGACCACGCTGGGAGATGGATGTGTGGAGAGTTCTGCGCAGTGTGCTTGTTCCTCAGCTCTACAACTGCTCGGAGCTCAGGGTGCTGGCTGTGTTCCTTTCTCCCTGGAAAGCTGGGTACCACACTGGTGTTCAGCTTGGACAAAGCTGATCTCCGGGGGGGGGGATAGGTTAAGTTTTCTGCTCTTCATAAGTTTGAGGAAGGTTGACTCTATAGCAGCTGCGTAAGTTCTAAATCCTGGTTGCAGTGTGTGTTTAAAAGAAGAGGAAAGCACTTTTGGTTAATTGTGATGTTTAGAGAAAAATATCCTTTAGCCTTGATTGTGCATCAGGGTCATAGGGTGGCTATAACTAGTTAGCCAAAGTCATTAAAAAAACTTAGGACCTTCATTAGAGTTTTATGATACCAACACACTGGTCATAGTCCACACAGGATCTGGGGCTTTGTAGGCCTTGGGTTTCTTCGATGTTTACAAAAATTATGTTATGACATTTTATTTAAATCTCACACTACCATATTTGATATGGCCGTGGTGGAAGAACGTAATTGGAACTGCTGGATCAAGTCCTGGTGTTCCTCACTAGAACTGATAACCAGGAAAATACTCAGAAGCCTCACTCCCACTTCTACGTTAGGTTTAGTTCTGGGAACTCTGTGGAGGGAAGAGATGTTATGACTCCCTTGTAGAAAACTTAGTATATCCTATCTCACTTGCAGCTTAACTGAGGTTTTGAGAAAGGAAGCTTCTGTGATTGGGGGGGATAGACCAAACCAGTGCCTTATGTCTAAGAAGCTTTTGGCAGACAGTAGAGCATAGTAGGTAGCTCAAATCCTTCTAAAACTTGCTTAACAACTTACTGGAAGTTTCAGTAAATGAAGAGTTGGAGTCTTGCTCCAGTCTAGTCTAGTTGACAAAAGTATTATCAGTGTGCTGAGGAGAAATCATTTCTTGAGGACTTCAGTGTTGCCCACTGAGAAATACTTAGTTGTGCCTGTCAGTATTGCCCTGTGTGCTTTTAGTGATCGTGATTGCAAATGTTGATGCTCATGGCACTCAGTTCAGTGGGTTTGGGATCACCCAATGGCACGGTAACTTTTTAAACCTTGTGCCTTTTTCCTTCATCTGTTTGTGGTGTTGCAGAGGCTCTAGACTAAGACAAGAAGCTTGAGGGGGGGAAAAAGACTTGGTTGTAGTCCAGTAATTAAATTCCAGATTGTTCTTTCCTGCATTTGTTCATAGCTTCTCCATTAGGCAGTATTGCTTGCTTCAGGGAAGCAATCAGATATGAGAAATATTATCTTTATTGTCCTGCAAAGGGGAAGAATGAATACAGGGAGTAGGAGTGCCCTCTCTCATGGCCCCTTCTAGGAGGGGGAGTTGAAAAACCCTGCATGAATTTTTATGAAGGAACAGGTGATAAACAGGGCTGGGGGAAGAAGAGCTGACTGCCCTGGTAGGCAGGTTTCCTTGGCTTATTTTCCCTCTTGGAACAGAACAGAAAGATAATATAACAAAGTAAATGTGAAGAAAAGGGTATAGATTGCAGACAGAGAATTAGAAGAAGAAAGTTTATGGAAGAAGGAAGCATCACATGAGACATCAAGTGATAAAACAGAGAAATATCTATAACACTAAGGGTATTAACAACCCCTCCTACCAAAGACTTAGAAATTAGTGAAAGGACTGGGAAAACAATGAGTAATGCAGTATTCTTGCTAGCTGATCTAGTCTATAGAATTAATGAAGTGCATATAATTTGAAAGTGTAGTTACAGCTTGGGTGCTTAGCCTGTAATCACATAGTTCTGAGCTCTCAGACAGATATGAATAGTGTGCATTGTGTTGTCTTTTACTGTGGATGGTTGTTAGCAATGTGCTTTTGGTAGGATTAATTGAAAAACTAAAGATGTTTAGTGCTCGTGCTCTGAAAGGACCTAATTTGGGGGTGGAAAGAATTCTCTATTTCAAGTGGAGGTAGCCATGCTAGAAGAAAATTAAAATTGCACTTTTCTTCAGAAACAGAACTGCAAATAAATTCCCTAAGTGAATTGAGTAGGTGATTGTATTCAGGTTAGCTAATAGCATGACTTGGCAATTGTGCTGTTGTTCTTCTGCAAATGCAATTTGTTGTTCAACTGCTTTAACAGGGCAGTGGTGGAGAGGGGGTGGTGGTAGAATTACTTCCGTGTCATAACTTAACTTGGCTGTTCCTTCAATTTCTTAGCACCCAGAAAAGATAATAAGTAAGATAGAAATGCTTAAAGAAAACATAGATTTTTTAGCATGAAAAAATGGCAAGGCTGAAGACTGTGATGTGTTGAAATTTCAAGAATAACAGCTGTGATTGCATAGAATTTACTGGTTACTTTGGTTATATTTTATGCTATTACAGATTACATTCTCTGTCCTCAGGGGATTCTGGCCAATTCAGCTGTAGTTGTTATAGAATGTTAGCTGATACTTGGAAAAGCAGACCTAGGAGGTACCATTATAATTTTATGGTATGAAGCTTATTTCAAACCTGCTTAGCTACCCTAGTAACAGACAGCATCTCTGGGAAGAGTTTTCTAAAGTTAGACCAATTTCTTGGTTTCAGAGGAATTATCTGTTGTTTAATAATATTTGGAAGTGTTTCTAGTCTATCACTTTTTGTTAAAACTGAAAGAGTCTAGTAGGTAACTGAGGCCATTGCATTGGTGAGAAGGGAAGTAAATGGTTATATCAGTGACCCTGCGACCTTGTATCCCATCCCAGACATTCGGAGAAATAACAGTTTTGGCTTTGGGCCAAAACTTCTTACAGGGAAGAAAATTTCCCAGTGGGCTGCTGAAGTTTCCAGTGCTGTGTGTGTGACACAGGAATTCCTTTACCTGAGTTTGTATTAGCTATATTGAGTGAAAAGTTTTCAGTGGATCTTCTTTTTCGTTAGTTGCTCTAATAACTCCTTTGGTCTCATTTTAATTTTGGCTTTTACGATGCCAAGTAGCAGTAAGTTCTCTGGTTGTGTTCCCTAGGGAGGTCTACTTCCTTTTCATTTCAAAATTGTTTTCTGGTAAGTGCAGTTATTGCTGAGTGCTCCAGTGAGTATTTCTGAGAAATCATTTCCTGTTCACCTTATCTAGATGTTACTCATGATTAGTGTATTATCTTTCTACTCCTCCTAATCATTTCCTTTTCCAAACCGAAGTAATCTGTTATCTCATGCCTGTATTGGAGATTTTGTAACTGCTCATGTGCTTGCTATGTTCCTTTTTTCAGTTTCATTAGCACAACACAAGTCTGATTTGTTCATAAGTATAAACTGCAATAGTTAGTTCTAATTACGATGCTGACATTTGTCTGATATATTTTCTCTCTACTCAGTATCTTCAGTAGAGAATAAAGGTGGCCTAAATGCCTTAAATTTGTCCTTTCTTGAGTGTAATCTTTCTTGATTTAGTAATGTTCTGTCCTGTTCTCCCTCCTGCCAGCTGCTGTTGCAATGGTCTGGCAGAGTTTTTTAAAAAAGAAAACAAACTAATGAACACTTGCCTGTTACTCTGCTGCTTTGCTGCAAACTAAACCAGCAGCCAAGCAGCTAATTTTGTGACTTGCCTCCGCATTCTTAACACTTACTGGCAGCAATCACTTTCAGCTTTGCTTTTTAGATCTTGCATGGCATTTAGCTTGGGATGCAGATGCAGAGCAGGAGGTCTGGAGGGGTTCCACTGCTGTTTCCCTTTCATTCTGCCTGTAGCCATAATCATTCCAGGAAGCAAGCCTGAAGGTAGTGGTGAGCTTAGGACAAAAATTTTCAAGGGACATCTAGATGGTTAAAGGACTGGAGTGTCACACACACTGGATGGTTGAAGGAGGAGCTCTGTTTGTTGAGCCTTGATAAGGCTAAGCAGGGGTTTTAGTTGCTACCTTCAGCTGACAAGCGGGAAGACAACCAGACTGTTCTTTGAGTTGCAGAGTGAAAGGACAAGTATCAACAAACATAAGGTGCAATGACAGGCACTGCAGTGGGATAAAATGGAAGTTCTTTACTGTGAGGGTGGTCAAATGTTGAGCCAGCCCAGGGAGGCATCTCTGTCCTTGTGTTCAGAATGAGAGGACAGTGCTTGAGCAATGTGGTCAGCCTTCACATTTGGCTCTGCTTTGAGCAGGAGGTTCATGCAGATGGCCTGAAAAGGTCCCTTAGAACTTCCATTATCCTATAACTATAGAACCAATATAATCAGTTACAGAAGCAGAGCTTTTTTTGTGCATTGCGGTTGATATATGATGTGGTAAGAAACTTAATTTGTAGTTGGTACAGAATACAAAATCTTCCTGTTTATCTGCATGAAGCTGAAACTTTATCAGAAAACACTGGAATACTCAGTCTTCAGCATAGTAACAGTGTGAATCACAGCAATATTAAAAACATTTTATTCCTTGTGTGTTAGACATCTTAAGACTTACTAGATGTGACTCAACATACTCTTAGTGAAGCTCTGGCAATAAACTTGACGTTCATCAGAAAGCTGGTTGAAAAATGTTCAGACTCCATGATGGCAAGTGGGTCCATTCCACAGGCATTCAGTGGTTATTGCTAGAGCTGTTTTCACATGCCAGTTTAACAAAAAATGTTACTGTAAAAATCTTGTTTCTAAAAGGCTGCCTGATTTGAATCAGGTAATGGTACACTCTGTCCATCTAGAACTGAGGTTAGGAAAACACCCAGCTGAGTGCTGAATACATTTGGAAAGTGTTACTTCCTTCTGCAGCTTTTTACAGTCTCCTTTTTTTTCATTTCCTTGACAGTGTTTTGGTTTGCATGTTATCCTCTACTCCCTTTTTCTTTTAGTTTGTTTTTTTTTTTTAATATCACCAAAGAGTCTTGCTGCTGCTTTATATCTCTTCGCTTTTTTATACGGCAGTCACTTCCATGGCTTTTGGTATGTCAGGCGTGGAGAAGTCAGCAGCTAAGCAAATTGTATCTAGAAACTTTCTCTTAAGGTGGTGGAAGTTGTATTGGAAAGTTAAATGCCCTGGCTTTAAGTGAGGAACATGCAAAACATAAAAGTGCCAAACTACTAAATATGTAGAGCCTGTGCCTCAGAGCACAGTAGCTGAGCCTAGAGGTTACCTGTGTGTGTCCATCAGTGAAGTTTTACCCTGAGCTGAGAAACTTTTGCACTGCCATGGTGTCTGTTCCTTTGCAGGTGAAGGAACTCTTCCACTCCATGCGTGTGGAGTACTATGCTCTGGAACTGGATGTAACTGGTGAGTAGGAGAAAAAAAATGTGTCACGTGCTGCTGCTTCATGTAACTAAAAATTAGTGACTCTGCATGATTCCTTAAGCTGTCTTAAGCTAATTGGGGGGATATGTGAAAGAAGTAAAATACATTTTTATATATGCAGAGATAAAAACAATTAGGCTTCAATGTGGATTTTAATACAGGATGTGTTTTTAGTGTAACTGAAGTCTTTGACTCTCTGTAAACATCATCAGCTGATAGAGAATGTGAGACCTGATTTCTCTCCGAGGAGCTATGACTTCTGGGGGAAAAGCCTGTGATATTTTTTCCTACTCCTGGTTCTCTTGTGGCTTCAGATGAATTGTTAATGTTTGACTTGGTATATGGGTGACCTTCTTTGGGAAAGGTGCTGAGTCACTGGAAGGAAGGGTAAATTCCAGTAACTTGGCTGCTGCTAGTTTCAAGTTGTTTTTTTTCTTAAAGTTCAAGCTGCCTTAGTTTTAGGACATGTGCAGTGCCTTATCTGTCTATGGATGTAATGCATGTTGCTTTTAATGTAGTTTTAGGAACAAATAGTTTCTTACATGGTTCTTAGTAAACTGTTAAATGCACTTTTGTTAAGCTGTTGAGTGTCTGTTATTAATTTTTTTTCTGTATAAAACATAAGTTTCCAATGCTTTTTTTAAAGGTCTAATGCCTTTTTGAAGTTTTTTTTTTTTTGCCTAAGCAATGTTTGGGAGAAATACAGATATTTATTTGTCTCTTCTTAGTTATTTTTACTTTTTATTCCAGTTGTCATACTGTGAATTAATTATAGCCCAAGATATGTAAAGTACAACACATAGCCTTATTTTTTCTGGAGTTACTTCTAATTAATAATGTATTTCCCTTGCAGTTGCTCCGATTACTGATGCTAAATAGATACAATCTTGGAATAAAAAGATCTTAATCAAAGTGATTATTGTAGAATCCCATTCCCACATTTACTGCTGAGAGATCCAAACTGAGCTTGTGTGTAGGTGCTGATCATTCAGATTACAGGTCAGGTCAAGCAATGATAATTTTAAAACTAGGAAGTTTCTGACAGTGTGGTAGGTAGAAAAAGTAGGAAGGTAGCTTTAGGGTAAGTAGAAAAGCATGTTCATACTTCCCTTACCCATAGTCTCATAATACAAAGCTGCTGGACAAAATTATGTGCCTGTGCACAGAACATACTCCAAAATAAGATAGTTCTTATGAAAGAAAAGGTGTCTGTATGATCTTCTGTGATAGTTGGAAAAGAATTTTTGTTTAGTACCAAGTGTGACACTGTCAGAGACAGATAAAAATCCATGAAATACAAGAACTAAACTCTTACTACTTCAGTTTTATTCCATTCTGTAGAATTGTGGCTTGAAACACCAATTTAAGTCCTGTGTTTCAGCCTGCTCCTTTGAGAAGTAGTTTCTGAAGACTTGCTTATGTCCAGGAAACTGCAAATGGAATGTTTATAATAGAATTGTTGTCTTGGCAGGTCTGCAGTGTATCACAGTGCAAACCTTTAATACTTCAGGTTGTTCTAAAAGCTCTCTTCCTGAAATCTGTTTATAATGTACACATTTCTTTTATTCTTAGATGACGGAGCCAGTATTCAGCAAGTGTTGGCAGAGCTGACTAATCAGAGGACAGTACCTAATGTATTTGTGAATGGAACTCACGTTGGGGGCTGTGATGCAACATATCAGGTAACTTGGCTTTTAAAATCAGCTGGAAGTAGACAAGACTGAGTGAATTTGCTGTTTGATCATAGTTAAATTTTGTGTAACACAGTAGACTGGGTGATGTAGGTCAGAGGAGGCAGTGTTATCAGTTGTTTGCTCAGAAACATGTGTGCTGATTTGATTATTTTTTTCTTTTTCTCTCCCAGGCTTATCAGGATGGATCACTGCAGAAACTCCTTGGGGACAACCAAATTACAGAACCCTATGAATATGATCTCATTATTATTGGTGGTGGCTCAGGTGGACTTGCCTGTTCTAAGGTATGATGTGAAAATGGCATTAAAGGACAAGTTGTACGTAAAAGTTCTTCAAAACTTAATCTGTCTGTTAATTATGTTGGTATAAAACAGTCTATATTTTGATGAGTATTACTGTTCAACTTGTTAGTTAATGAACCAGTAGTGGTCTAGTAATGTTCTCACTCAGGAGATAATGGTTTAAAGGACCAGTTTCAAGACAATGTCTATTCAGATCTTGATCCTAATAATAGGTTTTAGTTTTCTTGCTGAAGGTGGAACCAAATGTTTTTTAACTATCTCTTCTGCATGTGTAATACACAGGCACTTCCAAACAGTAATCTAGAAAAGGGCTACTCTTGAAGCCTTTTGACAGTTGAGGATTCAGGATCACCAGTCATCTAAAATTAAGTGCTTGCAGCAGCTCCCTTCAAGGAGCTGGTTCACTCTTTAGTTCCCTTTTTAGCTGCTTTCTCAGAAAGGGAAACTGAAGTTGTGTAGCCCTTACACAATTAGCTGTTGTTCAGAGTGCCTCAGGACCTAAGGTCTGAATTCAGTTTTCTCTGCTATCCAAGGGATTTGGACACATGTTTCCCCTCTCTCAGATGGGATGTCAGGATACCAGACAGATATCCTAAACTGTCAGTTTATATTTTGGGCAGGGTGAAGTTGTTCTTGACAGCCTTGACAATTGCTGAACGATACAGCCAAGCATGCAACCTTCATTAGAAAGTATAAAGCAGGCAGGAGAAGCTGACAGTGGAATTCTTCAGTTGACCAATTGTGTATTTTCAGCATGTTCAGATCTTTCCTCACAGTACCTTCTGGGACATCAGTTGTAAACTTGGTGCTAATTGCCAAATTGTTCAGTGATATTTGCAAAACACAAGACAACCAGCTAAACCTTGTTTGAGCCAGTTGTTGTGCAGGAGTTCTTAAAGAGATTTAATTGAGGTGCTCGAAAGTTCAAACAATGTGTAGCTGGTAATTCCTTGGATAGAGGAATAGGCTTATTTGGGTTGGAATGGACATTAGAAGAATATCTAATGTAAGCTCCTGCTCCAAGCAAGGTCAGCTGTGAGGTCACACAGGATTATGCAGGAACTCATTCATTTGGCTCTTGAAATGAGCCGGGGCTGGAGATGCCACAGCCTTTCTGGGAAACCTGTTGGATTGTCTTCATGGTGTGAAAGTTCTTTATATGCAGACTGAGTCTGTTGTTTCAACCTACAGCCACTGTCTTTTGTCCCTTTGCTACTTGGCCAGTGCGAAGAGCCTGGCACAGTCATCTTAATGTACTTCTCATAGGTATTGGAAAGTTGCTCTTGGGACCCCTCCAAATTCAGTTTTTCTCCAGGCTGAACATGTCAAATTCCCTTGGCCTTGTCATAGGGTGTGTGCTCCAGCCCCCTGAACATCATGGTGGTGCCCCATTGAACTGTCTCCAGTTTGTCACCTTTCTTTCCATCCATGAACATGCCAAGTCAGTTCTGTCCTTCTGAAAGAAAAGGAGAGCTAACAGCATAAGTATTTCTTTAGCTGAAGTAGAAGAGAATCATAGGCTGCTGAGCCTATCTCATACCTTTTTCAGATCATGGCTTTTGACAGCATAGGATGATCTGGATGAAGCATTGAACATGAAAGCAGCCATTCAAAGTTTGAAAGAAAGCCAGGGATTCTTGAGGGATTTCAGTTTTTGTCTAGTGAAGGAGATAGAAGAGCCGTGTATGATAATGACTAACTAATGAAGGTAGTAAAGAAGCCTTCTATTAGTGCTAAGTGTATCATGACCATAAATGAGTGGACAGGCTTGCTTGGTTCAGTAATGCTGACTGGTCTTCTCCATCTTTTATAGGAAGCTGCTGCCTTGGGAAAGAAAGTAATGGTATTAGATTATGTTGTTCCAACGCCTCTTGGAACCTCATGGGGTAAGCTTTTGTTGTCTTGGATTTGATGATGTTTGAGTACCAGTGATACATACTGAGATGTTACATATTATGGATTTGTGTTCTTAGGAATTGAGGCCAAATTCCTTTAATTCTGGTACACAGATAACAGCAAAGTTGTGTTCCTGGCTTGCCTGCTGTTTTTCTAGATGGTTATTTCTGTTTGGGGCATTGTTCTTTGTCAAATGTTTTTCTAGCTTTGATCACTTTCAAATCATGTCTGGGTAGTGTGTGTGTGTGCATGTTCACATTTTTATGTTTGTGGGGTTATTTTGCCTTTTAGTTCTATTTTGTAGACAACTGGTAGGCTCCTGTTAGAACAGTGACCACATGGCTGTGTATGTCTCACCTTTCCCTAATTAGGGACAGCTGCTGGCTGACCTCATTAGTGATGTTGGCAGCTGAGAATGAGTAAGGAACTTGAGTGAAATTTCTATTGAGTCGAGGAATGAATGTGCTCTTTTAGATAGTCTTTCAAAAACAGGCATATTTCAAATTCCACATAATAGGTGGTACTAAATTGTAGGAACTCTGGGCTTTTTGCCTTGCTTACTTGACAACCTGACTAAAATCTGAAGCCTTGTGAAGTAAGTAACCTGGGTCTATGTTTGACATGCTGTACCTGTCTTGGGTCAGTGAGTCTAATAACCTCTTAGACCGAATACAAGCTTAGTGTGTTCATTGTACTTTTAAATGTCATTTGCAACAGAAATTTCATGTTACTTGTGTGACTGTAGCAAACCTCACGGAGTGATATGAGTGATTATACAAAGTACATGATAGGAAAAGCATAAATTCTGTTCATGGGAGCAGTAATGTGGTTCTTTCCATCTTAGGACTTGGTGGCACGTGTGTAAATGTAGGTTGCATCCCTAAGAAGCTGATGCATCAAGCAGCACTTCTGGGTCAGGCACTCCAAGATTCAAGGAAGTATGGGTGGCAGTATGAAGAACAAGGTCGGTGAGAACAGAGAACAGACCAAGACTGTACAGATGAGACGCTGAGCTCAAGACTGTTCTTGTACTTTGGACTTAATAAATTAGATGCAGAGTTCAGTACTTTTCATAGATGAATCGGAAGGTGTCCTCCTTCTTGAGTCATAGACACCTTTGGGATTGAAAGTTAATTGTGTTTTGTTCCCTATATTATATGAAATAAATGACAGAACTTCTAGAATGGGCTTATTTCAGATAGCAACAAGTCACATAAGTATTAACATAGTAGAACAAGACCTTAATATGTATCTTCATTACTGATAATGTTTTCTTAGCATGATGTACAATGAATAAGTTAAGTTTTTCTTGAGAGGTACATTGCACTTTTATTTCCTTAAATATGAAATTGTCTTGTTTCAGTTAAACACAACTGGGAGATCATGGTAGAAGCAATTCAGAACTACATTGGTTCATTAAACTGGGGCTATCGAGTGTCCTTGAGAGAGAAGTCTGTGACATACCTCAACTCTTACGGAGAATTCGTGGAACCACACAAAATTAAGGTATGCTCTGCATTTAAAATACTTAGATGGGAGGGAAAACTCATGTTTTAGAACTGCCTTATAAAATTCAACACCAAAAAGGCTTCATCTTAACATTGCAAAGTTAGGTCAACTGAAGTTAAAAACTCATTTGTGAAGTTATTGATTTAAAGAATTATTTTACTTTAGTACCTGCCACGATGTTTGCAAACCTAGTTATGTAAGAGTGATGTGGATATGTGTAAACCTGTGTCTTGCAAGAATAGAGGAAGGTGGTCTCGGTTTCTACCTTCATGACTGACTTCAGCAACCTGAGTGAGGAGGGGGCAAAGAAAGGAAACTCTAGCTGTATGATTTTGCAACTTGGAAAATCTTCATACTGAAGCATAAAAACTATTGAAATTAAATTTAGACTAAGCACTTGCATAAGAGCATGGCTAGAACCTCGTGCTGTATCAGCATACAAATTAAAGTGTCAGTTTTGCAAGACAAAGCTTGTTCTGGCAATCTTGCTGTAAGTGATCATACTGTAGCAAGGTTAACCTAGAAGTGCATGTTGAAGGCAGCTGTTGCATTCAGTGAGTGTAATTGTCTGTTTTCAACATCAAGGCTGAACTACTTGTGTTTTAAACCAAGAGACCAGCACTGAAAGATAGTAGTAAATTCAATTTACCTCAGGTGGTACACACCTGTTCAAGTGTTCAGGCATGCAGGGCATCCACTTAAGTGTCCTTAGTCAATAAATGAAGTAGAACAGAGGGACTTACAGCAGGAGGCTGGACTAGATGACCTCCTGAGGTCCCTTCCAACCTGAATTACCTGTTGACTTGATTGGGAGAAAGTTTCCCTTCATTTTTGTTGAAAAATTAATAAAAAGCAAGAACGAAGGTCAGATTTTGGGAGAGATCCATTGGCAAGATGAAATTTCCAAAGACGAAGGGTCTCTAGAGGTCAAATTAGTTAGAATTCACTTAAGGTTGGGTCTTAGACCATGTCATGTCTCTGAAATTATGTAACTTGTTACCTTTTTT